>NC_041397.2:243202865-243802865 GCF_900747795.2 Erpetoichthys calabaricus
ATACTGTTGAATACCGTGAAACTGGTATAATTTTGAAAAATACTGTGATATAGAATTTTGGTAGTACCGCCCAGCACTAGTCCCAGCGTGAGCGCCCTGGTCGTTGGAGAACCAGAGTCTTGGTCTGGCATGATGGCTGTACGTAGCCAGGGGACAGAAGGCTACCAGACCAGTTTTTAAGGCATCTGCACCTGCTGAAAGGAGTGACTCCTCTGCTGCTAGTTCTGAGAGGGATAAGCAGAGGAGCCGTCAGATGAAAGGCAAAGGCACCGGGATTTTAAAAGGGGACTGCTTCCAGCCATTGTTTTTAACCTCATTTTAAGTAGATTTTTTTAACCTCAACTTTTGTTCACCCTGTTTTTATGTATTATTTATTTATGAAACTTGGATGCACTGCACTTTACTTGGACTCTGTTTTGATTTTGGTTTTGACTGTTTTTAATAAAAGCACTTGCACCTTTTGCACCATCCCCTTGCTCAGTTTGATTTGACCCCATTTACCAGTTCATCCGGTTACATTACTGACGGTGTTGGGTTAGAGAGGCTCCCAAAAGGGAAGTGGAAGCATGAAGCAGGACGTGCACTGTCACAAGGGGTTATTATGTGTGGCTGTACCATAGACCTTTTCACTGTGTCCCTAATTTTTTTTTCTCTGTGGTTCAAATATGCTGCTGTACATTATGATGATGTTGTGAAGGTGCAAAAGAAAAAAAAGATGGCACAGAAGATGGTATGTGATGGATGGTAACTTTAAAATGTATCACGTCATTACGTTGGGGAATATATGACGTTCTGAGCGTGAAGTATAAACCCTCAGATGGTGACTTATTTTTTTGCATAGTAACCTACTCTCCTTGGGCCTTATGTATAAACGGTGCGTATGCAAAAAAATGTTGCATACTCCCGTTTCCACACTCACATCGTGATGTATAAAAACTAAACTTGGCGTAAAGCCATGCACATTTTCACGCTAACTCAATCCCTTGTGTACGCAAGTTCTCCGCTTGGTTTTGCAAACTGGCGGCACCCAGTGTCAAAGCAGTGCTACTGTTCCTGTGTGGTTTCCCTTTAGTTTTTAGATTCACATCCCTGATGAGGCTTTATCAATTGCACTGAAATTAACCACGTATCATTTATTAGTTTAAGGCATCTCATTGTAATAAACCCGTAACCATATAATGGTGCACTGAATGACCTCACTACTTTAGTGTTGTTAATCCCAGAGCACCACTGAGTATTTAACCCACCGTATCTGAATGTGGAATCACAGCTATACAGCAGCCGATTGGAATGTCGGTATACAGCAACTTGCACACGCTGTCTCAGCCATGTGTGCAGTCTGTTTGAACTGTTCCCATACGGAAAATGCTTCAGAGCATTTCCTGTAGGGACCTCGCGCTTCAGAAACCGTTTCATCCCAAGTGCTTGAAATGCACTCAATCAGTCCATCATTTGTTCCTGGTAGAACTGTTTGTACTTATAAGTACAATCACCTCACTGTAAGCTTGCACTACAGTTATAATATTGCACAACCTGAGTCACTTTATAAAGCGCGTATTTACAGTGCATCCGGAAAGTATTCACAGCGCATCACTTTTTCCACATTTTGTTATGTTACAGCCTTATCCAAAATGGATTAAATTAATTTTTTTCCTCAGAATTCTACACCACAACACCCCCATAATGATAACGTGAAAAAAGTTTACTTGAGATTTTTGCAAATTTATTAAAAAATAAAAAAATAGAGAAAGCACATGTACATAAGTATTCACAGCCTTTGCCATGAAGCTCGAAATTGAGCTCAGGTGCATCCTGTTTCCCCTGATCACCCTTGAGATGTTTCTGCAGCTTTAATTGGAGTCCACCTGTGGTAAATTCAGTTAATTGGACATGATTTGGAAAGGCACACACCTGTCTATATAAGGTCACACAGTTGACAGTTCATGTCAGAGCACAAACCAAGCACAAAGTCAAAGGAATTACCTGTAGACCTCTGAGACAGGATTGTCTCAAGGCACAAATCTGGGGAAGGTTACAGAAAAAAATTTCTGCTGCTTTGAAAAGTCCCAGTGAGCACAGTGGCCTCCATCATCCGTAAGTGGAAGAAGTTCGAAACCACCACGACTCTTCCTAGAGCTGGCCGACCATCTAAACTGAGCGATCTTGGGAGAAGGGCCTTAGTCAGGGAAGTGACCAAGAATCTGATGGTCACTCTGTCAGAGCCCCAGAGGTCCTCTGTGGAGAGCGGAGAACCTTCCAGAAGGACAACCATCTCTGCAGCAATCCACCAATCAGGCCTGTATGGTAGAGTGGCCAGACGGAAGCCACTCCTTAGTAAAAGGCGCATGGCAGCCCGCCTGGAGTTTGCCAAAAGGCACCTGAAGGACTCTCAGACCATGAGAAAGAAAATTCTTTGGTCTGATGAGACAAAGATTAAACTCTTTGGTGTGAATTCCAGACGTCACGTTTGGTGGAAACCTGGCACCATCCCTACAGTGAAGCATGGTGGAGGCAGCATCATACTGTGGGGATGTTTTTCAGTGGCAGGAACTGGGAGACTAGTCAGGATAAAGGGAAAGATGACTGCAGCAATGTACAGAGACATCCTGGATGAAAACCTGCTCCAGAGCGCTCTTAACCTCAGACTAGGGCGACAGTTCATCTTTCAGCAGGACAACGACCCTAAGCACACAGCCAAGATATCAAAGGAGTGGCTTCAGGACAACTCTGAATGTCCTTGAGTGGCCCAGCCAGAGCCCAGACTTGAATCCAATTGAACATCTCTGGAGAGATCTTAAAATGGCTGTGCACCGACGCTTCCCATCCAACCTGATGGAGCTTGAGAGGTGCTGTAAAGAGGAATGGGAGAAACTGGCCAAGGATAGGTGTGCCAAGCTTGTGGCATCATATTCAAAAAGACTTGAGGCTATAATTGCTGCCAAAGGTGCATCAACAAAGTATTGAGCAAAGGCTATGAATACTTATGTACATGTGATTTCTCAGTTTTTTTATTTTTAATAAATTTGCAAAAACCTCAAGTAAACTTTTTTCATGTTGTCATTATGGGGTGTTGTGTGTAGAATTCTGAGGAAAAAAATGAATTTAATCCATTTTGGAATAAGGCTGTAACATAACAAAATGTGAAAAAAAGTGATGCGCTATGAATACTTTCTAGATGCACTGTACATATGATGACGACTGGTATCTAAGTCGATTTAAATTTCCAAGCGCTATCTTCTTTGAGCTCTTGATATAATTTTTAAGATGAAATGAAGTAAAGCATGTTTATTACATTATACAGATAAGTTTTAAACTTCATTAAAATAATGTATATTGTTAATAATTAAACATGCGAGGACACGTGGCACAGCGCTAGCGACGACCTGGTGCCCCATTCAGGGATTGTTCCTGCATTTCTGCTTACTGGGATTGGCGTGACCCTGGATGGATGGATGGATAGATGGTTGGAATAATTAAACATGTACTACGAAGATATTTCAGTGTTTCATAAAAGTTTTAGAGAATCGGCGTTCTAAGCTTACAGATGGCTTGGCATCTATTACAGAGCTGATCGTATGCCGATTGGTTACTTGGAGAAAGAAATGTAAGAATAGGAATTGGAGGTTAGTACGTTTGAGAGAGACAATACTGCTGCAGTAAATTATTTTATCGAAGGTCGCATACAGCGCAGTAAGCATCTTGTGGGAGGCAGGAACAATCTCTAGATTGATAGAAAGCACTTTGAGCTACATTGTTTGTATGAAAATATGCTATATAAATGTTGTAGATGGGGTGCCAGCTCATTGCTAATACTGCGCTACCGTGTCCCCATGTTTAATTCATGTTTAACTACCTGTCATTATGAAAATGATATCAAGTATACATCATAATATTTAAATTGTTCAGAGAGCTGTAAAATCATGAATATATGTATTTTGTGTCCTGTTGGCGGAAGAGAAAGCCTGTTTAAGAAGCACGTAGTGATTCACACACACAGAGCGCATAAACGAACACACAGGAAGAAGCACTTAACGTGCTACTTTAGTTACGATGGGATCTGAGAAACTAGTAAATTAAACGATTTTAACATGAAGATTATGACGTTCTATTTTGATGACAAAATAAAGTACATGATTAAAGTGGGAATTTCGAGATTAAAGTTGACATTTGGACCTTTTTTTCAACTGTCCCCCTATTTTGTTTTTCTTTTCTCTGTACCCTAATACGCTTCCATATGACACTCAGATGGTGGGCTACAACTCGCCTTTTCACGGCGACTTTGATATCTCACCACTTCTTATTTATTTCAGACACTTGTCGACTTTCTGAACTTGAACTTTCAAGTTTCTCCGCCACTCTGTTACTCGATCAACTTCCTTTTGTTGTTTATATCACTGCTTAAACCAACAAATATATGTTTTTCCTTGCCTCCACTTGGTATTCGCTGAAATTCTTCTATTTCCCCTGTGCTTTTGCCATTGTCTTTTCACAGAACGCTGACCTTAAGGGCTATTTATATTGATTTGCATATTCAAAGAGGCTTAATTCTGGGAGGAGCTGGGAAGTGGCAGCAGCCACGTGCATGTGTGTTACTTTTCGCGCTGACCGGGATTTATGTAGCGGAAGAACGTGGAAGTTGGAGTACGCACAGATTTATGCATCTGGATTTTTTTGTGCGTACGCACATTTTCGCGTTTGTCCGTACACCATGCTTTAGTGTGAATTCTACTCACGGCGTTATGCATGAGGCCCCTTTGTATCTGAAGTTAAAAAAAAAAAAAAAAAAAAAAAATTTTCATCAAAGCTAGTTTTCTCCTCAATCTTAGATTAATCTATTTTTTGCATGTTTTTATTTTACCTCAAATTTATCTAACCAGTAAGTGAACCTAGAACAATTCCTACCTCTTGCAACTATGATAAATAATGTCACCAGTGCTAGTTAACCCCTACAGAATATTTACCCTCATAAAAGCAGATAGTTGTATTCAGACCAATACTCTTTAGCTGCAGATGAAAGCAATTATGCATTGTAAATAGGACACTTTATTCTCATTTACTTGTATGTCTCACACCCTTCCTTTATCCACAATTTGACTAATACTCAAGATTATTATTGCAGGTGGATTTCATTTTGTTAGGAGGTGATCTTTTTCATGACAACAAACCTTCTAGGAGAACACTGCACAGTTGCATAGAACTTCTCAGGAAGCATTGTATGGGTGACCGGCCTATCCAGTTTGAGATATTAAGTGACCAGTCTGTCAACTTTAGCCTGAGCAAGTAAGTTGGGTTTGTGAGTGTGCCATTGTTACATTGTGCTCCTTGTTTGTCTTTAGGTGTCTTGTCTGTTGAGCAGTCAGGATGTGAAATCCACTTAAAAATTCTATTCCAACTGTGCTGGATAAATTTATTATGAATAATTTTTTGATTAAATGGTAGTCATTATCAATGTGCAATTGCTTCTTTCTTTTCCTGTTCCACTACTATCACCTTAGGATACAGTTCACTGTTTTGACCTATGTGGGCACTGAACTGACCCTTTTGACACTCTCAGGTTAGACATTTCTGTGTCATTTTTTTTCCCTAGAATATCTTTAGTAGGCGTTGTTCCAAAATTACTTTTTACAGTATGATGCTGATCCTGGGGATAAAGAAACAAATGTTTTGGAACATCAACAGCCTTAATTAATGACCCCTTATATTTTCTGTCTTTTTGCAGAGTCTTCATGGTTTCATGTCACCATGTATGCATAGACTGGTGAACAACATTTATCATTGTAATTTACAGGAAATTGTTTCAGTTTGTGAACATACTGTTTTTTTAACAATATTGTCATTCTGTACCAGGTTTCCCTGGGTTAATTATCAGGATGAAAACATGAACATCTCAATTCCCGTTTTCAGTGTACATGGCAATCATGATGATCCCACCGGGGTAAGTTGTTATTGTTGTCAAAGTGTGAATTGTACATATTTGTAAAGGATCATTTTTTCATTCTTGCATATACTGTTGAGCATCTTATAATAAATAGAAAACTAAATATTGGAAAATCTTGCTGAAAACTGTCAAGCGATTACAAATGATATAACTTTTTTAATAGCGCTTTCTTTTTCTTAGGCAGATGCCTTATGTGCCCTGGACATTTTAAGCTGTGCAGGCCTGATTAACCACTTTGGCCGTGCTTCATCTGTTGAGAAGATAGACATCAGCCCCATCCTAATGCAAAAGGGAAGAACGCAGATTGCACTTTATGGCTTGGGTAAGGCTGTCTAGAATTTATGAAGAATTCTGAAATACTAATAACGAGTATTAGTAGCTATTCTAACATATAATGCAAAAACATGTTGGATTAAAGATGGTTTTAGTGTTTTTCTTATGCTCTTTTTAACACTAGAATCCCTGAAGCCTATGAAAAAACTCATAATCCAGGGCCACCTTAAATTCCTTCACACCTCGTCATCAGCTCCTTTGCTTTCCAAATGTGTTAAGCAGCACAGGCAGCAAGCAGCCTGCTATCCCATCTCCCCACCAACACAGCTCAAGTCACACAGAATATTCTCAGAGCTCAAGTCTGTTTATCTTGGTGTGAGGTGCTTGGAATTGTAGAAGGCAAATAATATATTGTCATTTGGAATACTTACATTTCATGTGTGTTCCATGTCTACAATGATTTATGTAAATGTAGGATGACAGGAAATGAGAGGCAGGAATTGTTGAACACATAACTAAAACAGAAACTATTTTCATGTTATAGTAATAATTGACAAAATATAGACATGGAAGTGTATAATGTGTGAAGCTTCAAGTCCAAATACCAAATAAACACTTTCAGAAAAGGTACAAGTACTGTAATAACAAAACAAGTGTGCCTTTATTCAAGAATATAACCGAAGAAAAAGAAATCGGGTTAGGGTATGATGCTGACACGACTGCTTGGGTGGTGAACTCAGATGATTATGATGAGGGTTCTACATCGGAGAAAGAGAACAGAAGCCCTTCCTGCAAGAAACGTCCAGTCACACGTAAGAACAACGCAGCTGCACCAGGCATTAAGGATAAAGATGGCACCATTTGGATGCAGGAAGATGTTGGGTGTCATCCTGCCAGTGAATCTGACTCACACAGGGAGTGTGAACATGACTGAGAGAAAAACTTATTTTATGAAAACTTAATAAAATAAAAAAAATAAAAAACGCTAACTTTTACTAGTATCATAAATTTACATCGGCTGTTACAGACTGAAATTAATCAAATGTATGTTTTTAATCTATAATAGTAACAATAAGAGCAGCTCACTACTCAAAACAGTAAATCTAGGAATAGCGTGGAATCTAACCCACAACCTCTTGATTATGAGTCAGCAGTTCTTACCTCTGCACCACCCAAATGGTCATGTCAGCATCATACCCTAACCCGATTTCTTTTTCTTCAGTTATATTCTTGAATAAAAGTGCGCGTGTTTTGTTATACAGTACTTGTACCTTTTGTGAAAGTGTTTATTTGATATTTGGACTTCAGTCTTCACACATTATACACTTCATGTCTATATTTCTCTCTATTATGTAAAAAAAAAGACTTTTTAGCCTGGTACAAGACGTGATCTTTTGAAGAGAGACACTTTTAAGTCCCGCGAGATGAGACTTTATGCCAAGAGATTTAACCACGCCCAGGGACGGAAATAAAAGACAAAGACAAAGTAGAATGTCATAAAGAGGTTGAAAAACGTTTGGGGCGAAGCACATGCAGAGCAGGTTAGAGATAATGAAAGTACAGTGGAACCTCGGGTCACGACCGTAATTGTTCCAAAGCTCTGGTCGTAACCCGATTTGGTCGTGACCCGAAGTAATTTCCCCATAGGATTGTATGTAAATACAATTAATCCGTTCCAGACCGTACGAACTGTATGTAAATATATTTTTTTAAAGATTTTTAAGTACAAAAATAGTTAATTATACCATAGAATGCACATGTAATGATTACATCTTGCCTGAAGAAGGGGCCTGAGTTGCCTCGAAAGCTTGCATATTGTCATCTTTTTAGTTAGCCAATAAAAGGTGTCATTTTGCTTGGCTTTTCTCTACAAGAAGCATAAGGAAATTAGGTAGAATGGTTGCTCAGCATCTGGCCATCATGTATCACTAAAGTATATACGTATACCACACAGTAAACTACAACTAAGAAATCCTTAATTTTGAGAGGCAGCAAGCAGAATAGATTAACATATATAAACATTATAAGACATGGAGCAATAACTGGTAGAAGAAAATGTTATGGTGTTAGGAGTTATAATTTGAAATATTAGTTTCACAAATACGCCATTACCAGTATTTCATAATTTGTGATAATACAACAATGTCTGTCTGCAGCTTTCTGTGATATACATTAACCACTCTGCTGTGGACTGGAGGTGAAGTTCTCTCAGTGGTGTACTTAATCTTGTCAAAATGAATGTAATGATGTATACTGAGTAGTGCTGGGCGGTATACCGGTTCATACCGAAAACCGTTTTTTATTATGATATGGATTTTTCTTATACCGCAACACCGGTTTAAATTGCCTAAACAACGTTTGGAACATGGTGCAGCGGGAAACTGTTCAAGTGGGGACCTTTTTCACTGCTACACCGCTAAACACAGATTTGTTGCGCGGGGGCTCTTTTTCACTGCTACACCACCAAATAGGTAGCGGTAGCGTAGGCATTGCGCGGTGAAAATGGACAGAGAACATTCCGAAACTGAAGCTGACGATAAAGTTGAACATGATGAACAGAAGAACTTTTGCCGAAAAAAAGGAGTCACGTCCGTCGCCTGGAGATACTGTAGTTTTAAAAGGTCAGATGTGTAAATACTGTTTCTATACTACTGGATAATACTGCAAGCCAAGTTGTATTTGTTTTATTTGTTTTCAATACAGTGTAATGTACCTGGGCACTGTGTAGTAGTGTGACGACATGTTGACTTTATTCTCGACATTTCCACTTTAATCTTGATGCTTATGATGAGAATAAAGTCGACATGTTGACTTTATTCTCGACATTTCTACTTTATTCTCGCCGTTTATGTCAAGATTAAAGTCGACATGTTGACTTTATTCTCGTAATTTGTCATTAAATTAGAACATCGTAAACTAAACTTCATCGTAAAATGAATATTTAATTTACTAGATTTTCTCAAACCCCGTCATAAGTTATATAGCACATTAAATGCTTTGTATTAAGTGTTCTCTGAGATTCTTAAACTGACTTCTTCTTGCACTAAGAGGAGGCGCCGGCAGTGATCGCCACACAGAATACATTCACTTCATGATCTTCCTGCTCTCTGAACATTTAGAATGCTAAGATAAATACTTAATATAATTTTCATGGTGAAATGCATTAAAGCATGCATTAATCATATGGGGGCACGGCGGCGTGCCTCCCTTGCATTTGCATGTTTTTCTGGTGGGTTTACTCGTCGTGCTTCAGTTTCCTTTCAAAGTCATGTAGGATGTGGGGTTTTGTTATGCTATATTGACCCTGCTAGTGTATGTTTTGCTTGTATTCATCCTGCGATGTGCTGGCGACTCGTTCAGAGATGGGCGCAACTCTGAATGGATGGCATAATTAAAACATGTATAACGAAGATATTTTTAAAGTTCTGAACACTCCGTGGGCTAAGTTTATAACTAGTTTTAATTTCACAAAGACGTTTATCGTGTGGTGATTGGTTATGTGGTGAAAGAAAAAGGAAGGATAGGAACTGGGGTTTTGGTACGTCGGATAGAGACAGCATGCATGCAATAAAGATAGCCCGCTCAGAACAACATGCATTGAATTCTGTGTTCGTGTCTCCAACCACCAGATCACAAACCCAACATTTACACAATATTTAAGTTAAACCTGTGCGATAGCCATTCATACATTCAGTTTTTTGGAGCCTCGTCACACCTGCCATAAAGTTCTCTACACTGAACATACACCTGGGGACCCTTTACTGCGAGGGAGCAGCACTACCGCCTCACTACCATGCATGTGTAATACCTGCTTTAATGCATTTCATCATGAAATGATATCAAGTATTTATCTTAGCATTCTAAATTTTCAGAAAGCAGGAGTATCATGAAGTGAATGGATTCTGTATGGTGATCGCTGTCTTCTCTTAGTGCGGAGGAAGTCAGTTTAAGAAGCATAGTGATTAACAACTGGGTCGGGGAACGCAACACAAAGCATTTAATGTGCTGCATTAATTTATGACGGGGTTTGACAAAATCTAGTAAATTAAACATTGATTTTAGGAAGAAGTTTAGTTTACAACATTCTACTTTAATTATGAAGTAAACTGTGAATAAAGTGGAAATGTCGACTTTAATCTCAACATAAACGGCGAGAATAAAGTGGAAATGTCGACTTTAATCGCAACATAAACGGCGAGAATAAAGTGGAAATGTCGACTTTAATCTCAACATAAACGGCGAGAATAAAGTGGAAATGTTGACTTTATTCTCGACATAAACGGCAAGAATAAAGTGGAAATGTTGACTTTATTCTCGACATATAGTTTGTTTTTTTCTTCCCTGTGTCCGTATTGTTTCTTTCTTCACCGTGACCCTAATACGATTCCGTAGGGCTATACCACAAATAGCATTATAAATGCAAGTTGCTGGTTTATTATTTATGCATATAGTTTAGCTTGAAGCAAGGTCCATATTAATGCAGTTTTCCTAAATGATGGTTCAGTTGGTAAAGATGTCATCACCAAATTGCACTTGTTTTATTTTATTTTAATTTGGTGAATACTGTGTAATGCACCTGGGCTTGAAGTCTTGAAGTAATAGTGCAACTATCAGTAATAATACTATTATTTATTTTATTGTTATTATTTATTAGTTTAAATATTATGCAGTTTTAATGATGATAAAGTTGTTTAAAAAAGTCACTTTAACGTGTCAGTGGACAGAGATTGTTAACATTAACAGAAAGTGTAGTTGGTTTACAAAAAATATTTATTATTTATTCCTTTACAATACAACTTTTGACAAGCACTTCTGGATATTTTACTATGTCTAAATGCCTCTTTGTATGGTTGAAAATATGTTGTCAAAATTATAGTATGTTTTTGCAAAATTTGTTCAATAAAAAGGTTCTATATTTTGACTGCATCTGTCATGCAATGTGATACCTTCTCCATTAGTGCCACCCCCTTGAAAACTATCACTTTATGGGGCAATGCAAAACCTGTATTAATACTTGTGTGCACATTAAAATGTTTTTTTTGTACAATGTACAATTCTCTTGACAGTGGAATAGGTTATTCTTAGCCAGTAATTGCAGTGGAAAATGTGGTTAACATCCACTCATGCATGGAGAAAAAATACCGTCGAATACCGTGAAACCGGGATAATTTAGAAAAATACCGTGATATAGAATTTTGGTCATACCGCCCACCCCTAATACTGAGAAATATAAACATATTTCATTCACCTGTTGTACTTTCAGTAAAAATGACTATAAATATTTATATTCCGTACAATATTGACCCTAAACCCACAACCAACACAATTAAGTCCTACTTGTAGCAGATGTGTGAAGATGGATTGCAAATGGTATGAGGCTGGCCACCTCAAAGTCTTGAACTAAGCAAAGTTAAGGCTGTGTGGAATTTTTTTGTCTGGGGAAAAGGAAAAAAAAAAAAAGCAGCCGAAGTCAAAGAAAGAGGTACAGTATTTAAAATTCAGTTTTGCATTTTAAGAGAGGTCACACAGAATACCAATATGTTTTTATCTGTAAAAAAAAAAAAAAAAAACTTTGTTACTTTTTATGCTATCAGTGTTTATTTTTGCTTATTTTAGATTTTTTTCACAAGCAAAGAAATCTTACTGCCATGAAAACTTTTGCACAGCAGTGAACAACAATGAAATGCTTTCATCTGTAGTTAAGAATTTCCATGCAGCCGCTTAAACCTGACTAACACTCAGAATGTCCTGATTCTTGGCTATCCAGTATCCACCGTGAGGCAACTCGGTAGAAGGCTGTTGTCTTTGAGTTCAAAAGGAGAAATGTATTAAGTAATAAAAAGTGTAGAAATTGTTTGTATAAACTTCTTATACATTTCCACAGTTGAATTTGAGTCTTATATCACAAATAACCCCATGTCATCATTTCAGATTACACTTAATAAAATCAGCAGTGCAAAGTGCAGTAAATTCTGTGATTGTCATAAGTTGTGCTATCATATTTTAACCTGAGGTAAAATTATGGTTATATTGGCCTAGCACAAGTTTTGCTTGGCATATACCATTAGATTTATTTAAATATTTTGGAATATCTCATTATAAGATTTTTATTTTTGAGGAAACAAATTTAAATTTATTCATTCATTTTCTTTGGTTTATCTGAAGCCAGATTGCGGGAGCAACAGTCTTAGAGTGACACCCATACATCCTTTTCCCAAGCTTGTGGTATAGCGGGTCCACAGCTCATGTGAAGGCCACTTTTTAAATAAATAATCGCCGCACTCGCGGCTTAGAAAGGGGGCATGGTAGTGTGGCGGAAGCGGTTCCCAGGGGAGTTTGTGATGCAGGCGGTCCTTGCTTAAGTGCACAGGTGAGGAGTCATCCAGCATCCGTGATTGTTCCCGGGAGCTGCTGATTTGCCACAGCTGTTCCACGTCCCCGTAATTAAATAGAAGTGTGAGGCGGCTAGCAGGGGTTGAAGAAAAAAAGAAAGAAACGGAGGTTGCAGGAAGCAGCGAAGAGAGAGAGCCAGTGTGAGTGATCGAGTGCTCGTAGACAGCTGGACAGTGAGCCCTAGTGGGGTGTTTGGCCAACACCTGGGGCAGTTTGTAGTGGTCGCTCCCGCTGAGCATTCTGAGGAGTGGGAGTGACCAGGAGAAAGGCAGCTCGCCGCAGAAGACAGCGGGAGTCGGGAGGCTTGGAAGGAGAAGCCCCAGTGTGAAGTGAAGCCTTACTTGCAAACTTGTACTGTGGGATCCCAACGTGTTCCCAGACCATCTGGGAGATATAGTCCTCCAGGTGAGCCCTGGAGAAAGCTTATTCTTTTTGTACCCTGTGGTATAGCGGGTCCACAGCTCATGTCAAAAGGGTCAGTTTTAAATAAATAATTGCCGCACTTGTGGCTTAGAGAGGGGGCGTGGTAAGTGTGGCGGATCGGTTCCCGGGATGTTTCGTGATGAGGGCGAATCTCACTTAAGTACACAGGTGAGGAGTCGTCCGTATCCATAATTGTTCCTGGGAGCTGCTGATTTGCCACAGCTGTTCCACATCCCTGTAATTAAATAGAAGCGCGAGGCGGCTAGCAGGGGGATGAAGTAAAAAGAGAGAAAGACAGAGGTTGCAGAGGAAGAAAAGCAGGAAGCAGTGTGGAGAAAGCCGGTGTGTGTTAGAGAGAGAAAGTGACTGAGAGCGCGAGCAAGCGCTCGTAGGCAGCTGGACAGAGAGCCCTAGCGGGCTGTTTGGCCAACACCTAGGGCAGTTGGTAGTGGTCGCTCCCGATGAGTATTCTGAGGAGCAGGAGTGTCCAGCAGAAGGGCGGCTTGCCGCAAAAGACAGCGGGAGTCGGGAGGCTTGGAAGGAGAAGCCCCAGTGTGAAGTGTCCTGGTCGCTGGGGAAGCCAAGTCTCGGTCTGGAGGGAGCGCAACTGAAGCCAGGGACTGGGAAGCCTCCAGACCAGTTGAATGGAAAAAAGGTCAGCTGCAGTTAGGGTGACTCCCCTTTTGAGAAGCCTGATGGGAGAAGCAGTGGAATCCACCAGGTAAAAGAAGCACCAGGCTTGGATTTTTTAAAGAGACTGCTTCCAGTCGTTGTTTTAACCTCGTTTTAAAGGATTTATTTATTGTTTTAACCTCCACTCAGCACTTGTTTTTATGGATTATTTTTTTAATGATATATGAAGCACTGCACTATTTATTTTGGACACTGTTTTGATTTGTTTTTAATAAAAGCACTTGCCTTTTTTTTTTTTTTTTTTTTCCCACCATCCCCTTGCTCCATTTGTTATGCCTCACTGCCAAGCTCATCGGTGACATTACCGACAGTGTCGGGTTCAAGGGCTCCCAGAGGCAAGATGGTGGTGCAGAACCCGCATCGTCGCTTACCCACAATCTCATTCTTTTGGTTATTACCCAAAGCTCATTAACATAGGTGAGGGTTGGGACATGAATTGACTGGTAAATCAAGAGCTTTGCCTTCTGACTCAGCCCCTTGTTCACCAAAACAGATCGGTATTTTGTGACCGCATAACTGTGCTTGTCATCCCGATCCATCTGTTGATCGCATGGCCTCAGATTTGGAGATGCTGATCCTTATATCTGCCGCTTCATACTCTGTTTCAAACCATCCCAGTGAGTGCTGTGGTTCACAGCTCGATAAAACCGAGAGGACCATGTCATCTGTAAAAGGCAGTGACACAATTCTAAGACCACTGAACCAGACCCCCTCCCCCCCGGTCCACCATTCCATGGCCTGGACAGAATACACATTTCTCCTTCTGGATCTGAGGTTCCACAACTGGGCAAAATCTTATTTTATAGTATCCTGGTGTTAGCTTTTCCTGGGAAAATGAGGAATGATGGAGACCACCACCCTGGTCTGCAGGCTCAGTGGCACATCTCCCGATGACCATGCAACATTGAAAATGGATGTCAGCCATGATGGCATGACAATGTCCAGAGACTTAAGCAATTCTGTGCTGATCTCATCCACCCCACTGCAGAGTTGCTCAACTACCCCAGTGATCCTCCCTCAAGGAAATGGGAATTGACCCCCCCCCATCAGCTTCTGGTTCTGCCTCTGCTACAGAGGGCATGCTCATTGGGTTCAGGAGCTCCTCAAAGTGTTCCTTCCACCTCCAGACAACATTCTCAGTCTGGGTCAGAACTTTTCCACCCTTGCTGAGAACAGCCTGGTGAATCCTTGCCTTCCCTTTCTGAGACACCAGATGGTTTGCCAGAACCTCTTTGAGCCCAATCGATAATTGCTTTCCATGGTCTCTCCGAACTCTTCCGACACCTGGGTTTTTGCTTCCATGACCGCCAAAGCCCTTTTGGCCTGTTGGAACCTGCTGCTCCGGGAGTCTCCCATTCTAACCATACATGGATGGCCTCCTTTTTCATCCTGATGGCATCCCTCACCTCTAATGTCCACCATTGGATCCTTGGGTTGCCACCTTAAGAGACACCTATGGCCTTTATTTTGCAGCCCTTTTCAGCCACTTCCACAATGGAGTCTTTGAACAAACCCCGTTTGGACTCTGTCCCCAGCCATCCCCTGGGATACTTGTAAAGCTCTTTCGGAGGATGGATTTGAAAGTCTTCTTGTCAGAGGCCTTCCCTAGATGTTCCCATTCCACCCTCAACGCTTGCTTGGGTTTCCAGGTCTGTCAAGGTGATTCCCCAAGTGTCTGAGCCACCTCACGACCAGGTGGTTATCAGTTGACAGCTCTCTCCAACTGAGGGTACAGAACTCTGATAGATTTCTGGTGCCAAATACATTTATGAGCACCCTTATGCTTGAACATGGTGTTCGTTATGGACAAAACATAGCTAGCTCAGAAGTCCAATAACAAAACACTGCTCAGGTTTAGATCAGGAAGGCCGTTCGTCTCAGTCATGCCTCTCCAGGTGTCTCAGTCATTACCCACGTGGGCATTGAAGTCTCTCATCAGAACTATGGAGTCCCCAGCTGTGATTCATGTCAAGATCACTTCCAGTGACTCCAAGAAGACCTGGTACACTGAACTGACATTTGGTGAATAGGCACATATGGCAATGAGAGTCCTCCCCTCTCCAACCTTAAGTCATTTTGTTCTCTGGGACAAATTCATGGACTAGACAGGGACTCAATAAGATGTCCACTCCCTCTGGGCAACTTCAAAGTAAAGGAGAGTCCTTTAAGTTTAAGATAGATAGATAGATAGATAGATAGATAGATAGATAGATAGATAGATAGATAGATAGATAGATAGATAGATAGATAGATAGATAGATAGATAGATACTTTATTAATCCCAAGGGGAAATTCACATACTCCAGCAGCAGCATACTGATACAAAAAAACAATATTAAATTAAAAAGTAATAAAAATGTAGGTAAAAACAGACAATAACTTTGAATAATGTTAATGTTTACCCCCCAGGTGGAATTGAAGAGTCGCATAGTTTGGGGGAGGAACGATCTTCTCAGTCTGTCAGTGGAGCAGGACAGTGACAGCGGTCTGTCGCTGAAGCTGCTCCTCTGTCTGGAGATGACACTGTTTAGTGGATGCAGTGGATTCTCCATAATTGATAGGAGCCTTCTGAGCGCCCGTCGCTCTGCCACGGATGTCAAACTGTCCAGCTCCATGCCTACAATAGAGCCTGCCTTCCTCACCAGTTTGTCCAGGCGTGAGGCATCCTTCTTCTTTATGCTGCCTCCCCAGCATACCACTGCGTAGAAGAGGGCACTCACCACAACCGTCTGATAGAACATCTGCAGCATCTTATTGCAGATGTTGAAGGACGCCAGTCTTCTAAGAAAGTATAGCTGGTTCTGTCCTCTCTTGCACAGAGAATCAGTATTGGCAGTCCAGTCCAATTTATCATCCAGCTGCACTCCCATGTATTTATAGGTCTGTACCCTCTGCACACAGTCACCTCTGATGATCACGGGGTCCAGGAGGGGCCTGGGCCTCCTAAAATCCACCACCAGCTCCTTGGTTTTGTTGGTGTTCAGGTGTAGGTGGTTTGAGTCGCACCATTTAACAAAGTCCTTAATGAGGTTCCTATACTCCTCCTCCTGCCCACTCCTGATGCAGCCCACAATAGCAGTGTCGTCAGCGAACTTTTGCACGTGGCAGGACTCCGAGTTGTATTGGAAGTCCGATGTATATAGGCTGAACAGGACCGGAGAAAGTGCAGTCCCCTGCGGCGCTCCTGTATTGCTGACCACAATGTCAGACCTGCAGTTCCAGAGACGCACATACTGAGGTCTATTTGTAAGATAGTCCACGATCCATGCCACTAGGTATGAATCTACTCCCATCTCTGTCAGCTTGTCCCTTAAGAGCAGAGGTTGGATGGTGTTGAAGGCGCTAGAGAAGTCTAGAAACATAATTCTTACAGCACCACTGCCTCTGTCCAAGTGGGAGAGGGATTGGTGTAGCATATAGATGATGGCATCCTCCGCTCCCACCTTCTCCTGGTATGCGAACTGCAGAGGGTCGAGGGCATGGCGTACCTGTGGCCTCAGGTGGTGAAGCAGCAGCCGCTCCATGGTCTTCATCACACGTGACGTCAGAGCAACAGGCCGGAAGTCGTTCGCTCACTAGGACGTGATACCTTTGGGACTGGGGTGATACAAGCTTTGCCTTCTGATTCTGCCCCTTGTTCACCAATACAGATTGATATAGTGTGTTTAAGTGTAAGTGATGAATTTAAAAATATATGCTGTTCTGTTATCTGTTATTACTTTCAACTTTTGCTTGCATTCAAAGTGTTAACTTTTTTCTGGGTCAGTATCTATACTAATAAAAGGCAAAGCCCTCACTCACTCACTCACTGACTGACTCACTCATCACTAATTGTCCAACTTCCCGTGTAGGTGGAAGGCTGAAATTTGGCAGGCTCACTCCTTACAGCTTACTTACAAAAGTTAGGCAGGGTTCATTTCGAAATTCTATGCGTAATGGTCATAACTGGAATCTCTTTTTTGTCCATATACTGTAATAGACTGCAGCTCGATGGCCGTGGGAGGCGGAGTTGCGTATCGTGTCATCACATCTCCCACGTAATCACGTGAACTGACTGTGAATGCAGTACGTACAAAACAAGGAAGAGCCCCAAAGAGCGCTGAAGAAAACATTCATTACACAATTGAGAAGGCAGCGAAACAATAAGAAGCGAGCAAGTGACGCATACAAGCATATTCATAAGTGCAGCTACTGCGGAAACAAAGCACGGTGTAAACCGTAAGTTTAAATTAAGTTTATAGAAACGCTCCCGCTGCCGTTTGCAATACCATATTCGCGACATACAAGTTTAATGAGAAGACACGAGGTATAAACGACACTTTGGATCACTTTGTAACAGAGTTAAAATTGCTGTAGCGAGAAACTTTTAAGTGCCGTGTCTTAGTTAACATTAAATAAAGCCGTGGACATCGCAACATCACACAAGAGAGCGGCTCACGTGAAGTGACTGAACGCAGCACGAGTGATCACTCATTACACAATTGAGAAGGCAGCGAAACAATAAGAAGCGAGCAAGTGACGCATACAAGCATATTCATAAGTGCAGCTGCTGCAGAAACAAAGCACGGTGTAAACCGTAAGTTTAAATTAAGTTTGGCAAGATTGCTTTTCTCCTGTACAACTAAACGTTGCATTCTCAACAGTAAGCTTGCACGGCTTGGTCATATTACAACCGTAGTGCTGAACTGACAACATGGTATACAAAGAGAACTATAACAATCGTAATAAACGAACAATAAAACGGCGGAGAACCCGTGGATTAAATATAAAGGCTGCTTCCTTGGCGAAGCAAGGAAAAAGGATGGCCTTATATGGCGTTCGTTTATAAAACAGCGGAGAAGCTGTGTAAAGACTGCTTCACAAAAAAACAGCAGAGCGCCTTATATGAGCAGGTAGTCAGCTAAAGAAGGGAATCAATAAATAACTATAATCGTAATAAATGAACAAAAAATAGCGGAGAATCCGCTGATTACATAAAGGAAATGGGTACCTGAACAGAAAAGTGAGTCTCAAATACCTACACAATAACTATAACAATCGTAATAAACGAACAATAAAACAATACAGAACCGTCTAAACATGGAGAAAGGACGCCCTTATATGGCGTTCGTTTATAAAACAGCGGACAGGCTGTGTAAAAGCAGCTTCACAAAAAAACAGATCCTTAACAAATTGTTATTGGTATATTTTCCCTCAATTTAAAAAGGTTTTCTTTTCTTCTTAATTAAAATTTAAAAGCAGTACTTCACCGCTGCGAAGCGCGGGAATTTGGCTATATATATATATATATATATATATATATATGGTTGAAATAGTTTACTGGCAAATAAATGCAAAGAGTACGCAACACATGTTTCGCCCTCATTCTGGGCTCATCAGGCGTACACACTCCACTGCACTCCCTCTCGGGAATTGAACCTCGGACGTCAGCGCCAGAGGCGATGCCCCTAACGTTGCGCCACGGCGTGTGGTTCGTTTATTTGACAGCATGTAGATCGGGGTAATTACATTCACGGCATTCGTAGTCTGTGTCACAATCTGATTGTATGGGTGGTTATCTACCAGGTAACGCTTGTGGTTGGCCAGCAATCTGCTAACATCCGCCACGGTGCCCTCAGTTTGTGAGGAGCAGATCATAGAATGGTTGAAATAGTTTACTGTCAAATAAATGCAAAGAGTACGACACGTGTTTCGCCCTCATTCTGGGCTCATCAGGTGTACACACTCCACTGCACTCCCTCTCGGGATATATATATATATATGTGAATGTATGTATATATGTGTGTCTATTTTTATATATATATATCTATATATATCTATATATATATCTTCTATATCTATATCTCTATATCTATATCTATTTATATATCTATCTGTATGTATCTGTATATATATGTTTACATAACCTCTTTAACACACTCCTTCTCCGCTGCGAAGCGCGGTATTTTGCTAGTTAAATAATAAATGTAACAATGTAAAACAGCTTTATCCTTTACTGGAAATGTGTGAAATATGGTAAAGTTAGCTCAGATTCCTCAAAGGTGCAAAGACCTGTGATTGAGTCTTGGCCCAGGAATGGCCTCTATTGAGCATTCAAAATTTTGTGGTTTTCTCCTCGGTACATTGGTGTTATTCTACATCCATAATACTTGAAATGAGCAAATCTTAGTTGCCACCATATAGTAGCATGAGTACATGTATGAATGTGCCCTTCAGTGTTCTGGACTCCTACTTACTCTTGGTTCCTGATATTGTAAGTAGTCAGTGATGCAATAGTAGGTTCTGGCCTCTGCCTCTCTGAATTGGATGCAACAGGTTTGAAAGTGGATGAATGGAAGTACAGTATGTGTGAATGATCTGTGTATTTACTGTACCTTTAAAAAATATTTACATTTTATTATCTTCTATTTTAACAATTACAATTATTATTATAACAACAATTCTGTGTATAGCTTTAGTACTAGCAGGATATAGTGTAGTAGTGAATAAAACTTAAGGATTTTTATTATTATAAAACTAGTCATTTAGCCCGTTACAATAACGGGCGCTAGAACAGTAGTGCATAACATTAGTAGGAACAGTCTATATTAAATGGCAAGGGACTTTGACCTCATTCTTTTTGTTGGTCGTATTTTTCTTTCTTTCAGCCTTTCTTTTGTTGGTATTTACTTGCTGAGCTGACCGTTCTTCGGCGACCTCAATTGAGCGCGGCGAATAAAGGCGTTCATAGATAATTTAGTTCAAATGGCTCTGGAATATGTGCAACAAAGGTGCAGATCTTTATTTACGTGTGCCTTTATTCGCTGCGCCCAATTGAGGTCGCCCTTTTGAGGCTCGCCTTTTTGTGCGTGCCCCTATTGAAGGATGCCTGTGCGCAGCCTTATTGAAGGATACAGTCTTGTACATCCACAATATACCTTTAATTTTCTCTGGCGGTAATACAGGCGTGCACATCGGTAATATGCCTTTAATCTCCTCTGACAGTAATACTGGCTTGTATGTGGCTGTAATATGCGTCACTGTATTGTGTACCTTTAATTTCCTCTTGCAGTAATACTGGTTTGTATTTCCGTAAAACGCCTCTAACTTTCTCTGACAGTAATATCGCGCATAGCACCGTGCCCCGCGCATGTGCACTTCACCAGAAGACACCCACACACGGACACCTGGACGCACATAGGGATTTTATATATATAGATAAAATCTAATTTCTGTATTTCTTGTCTGTGTCCATCACTATAACTTTCCCCTCATGTATGCTTAGAAGAATTATCACATTACTTATATTTTGTGCAGTGTGCAATAGATTTATATGTGCACCACTGTTTCTGGATCTAAGAGTTATATTCCACTTGCTCTCTTTAGGCTCAATTCCAGACGAACGCTTATACCGAATGTTTGTAAACAAGCAAGTGACCATGCTCCGGCCCAAAGAGGATGAGGACAAGTGGTTTAATCTTTTTGTTATTCACCAGAACAGGTAATAGTCACTAGGAATCCCCATTAATTTTAAAAAGAGCAAAGGTTAATGGGTAGGAGAGTATGATTAGATGAATGTAAACAACTGAGAATAATATGATCAGGTTTATAAAATGGCCCTGAATGTAACATGAATTTTTTGGAGTCTGTTGCACTGTAGAACCTTGATATGAGATATTTGAAATTGGGCTGCCATTTGCCTAATGGTCAGTGGTCATTTGTTAGTTAGTTGACATATGTTTCTGTTCTCTACAGGAGTAAACACGGAGCAACCAACTATATCCCAGAACAATTCCTTGATGACTTCTTGGACTTGGTGTTTTGGGGTCATGAACATGAATGCAAGATTGCTCCGGAGCGTAACGAACAACAGTTATTTTATGTTACTCAACCAGGCAGCTCAATAGTGACTTCTTTGTCACCTGGAGAAGCTGTACGCAAGTGTGTAGACAGTTATGCTCTCATTTTGGGAATAAATTCTTTTTTTTAACCAGAAAGGCCTTACTAAGATCATCTTGGCCGTAATTTTTGGTAGACCTGGTAGATTGCCCCTATGGTGTCCAGATTTTACATTTTTTTTCTTTAGGTTAGTGTGGTCTTAATTGTGGGTAGGGATATTGACTTTTCCCATCATGTCCAGATTTTACATAGTCTAGGCCAGGGATTTCCAACTAAGGGTAAATTTCTCCTACTCAGTGGGTAAATTTGCTTAAAAAAGCTGATATCGTGAAGCTCTCAGTTAGTTCCTAAATTCGACATCAGACTTACTCTTTCAGCAACTGCACCAATAATATCCAGAAATGTAGGAGAAAAGCAAGAATTAGTGTCTCACTGATTGATGTGTTCTCATCAACTCAGTATGTTTTGCCCTGGTATACTGGTATCTGCTCGTTGCTGCTTATTTTTTAATAAGTGAAATAGCATTATTATGTGTTATTTTGCTATTCTTATTTGAACTTAAAAGATAAAAATGTTAAAAACAGTATCTTAACATTTTTCCTTTTGTCAAATCACTTTATTATGGTAGTATAATATGGATGTATAAATTCAAATTACTGAATTAAACAATGTAGTTTATTTTCAAAAAAGTTGCCACAGGGGTACTTAAATGAGGCGAAAAAAAGTTGTGAATCCCTGGTCTAGGCCTTTTGGAAGTCAAAAGTTGCTTGAATGGTCTGTGTTTGTTTTTTTTTTTTGTTATTTTTGACATCTGCTCCTAATCTGATACTTAGTGGCAGCCAAAGGAAATATCTGTCTCACAAGTCCTCCCTAATGCTCTTACAGGCATGTGGGATTGCTGAGAATAAAAGGCAAGAAGATGAACTTGCAGAAAATTGAGCTTCAGACTGTGCGGAAGTTCTTCATTGAGGATCTTGTTCTAGCTGACTATGAGGACCTCTTTCATCCGGATAATCCTAAAGTTCTACAGAAGATTGAGGCCTTCTGTTTTGAAAAGGTATCTTTACATAACACTGTTGTTGACCTGTCCCTGCTTTTGCAGCTCGGCTTTCCAGATATTAGATTATACTGCACATGATTTGTGTTGTTTTTTGTGTGTTCAGTGTTTTTGCAGGTGAAGAGGCGTGAAACTTTGTTCCTGGCAGAATATTTGATCAGTGTTCCCCCAGATTGCAAGCTTAGCTGTGCAAATGTTTAATATTCTCAAATGTTGTCTTGCATCCATTTCTAGTTAGAGTTGTGTATTGTCTGAGATTAGTGAATTACTACCCACAAACTGTCATTGTTTTGGATTTATTTTATTAATTTGTTGGTCCATGCACTTTGTTGTTACTACTGATTTCTCCCCTATATATTTTAAGATGCTTTAAGTCAGGCTTATTTCAGCAGAGTACATTTTGTGAGGTCTGTCTGCAAATGGCTATAGTGTACTGTATGTAATAGAAGGGTCTGGCCCATTAGAATTGTGCATCTGGACCAAGAAAGTATGGAATATCACTTGGATGGATCTTTGTGTTGTTATATGTTTTTAGAAATCAAGATTAAAGTTCAGTACTCTTATCATTTAAATTTAACAAGACATGATGGAGTCCTTTGGAAATTGAGCATATTTTGTGTTGATTGTTACAGTGATAAAATTAGTTGGCTTCTAAATGTAAACCTTCATTACACAATCAATAAATGGGCTCTGATTATTTCTAACTATTTGGAACTCTAAAAAATGACCATTTTGTTTATGGTGCTCCTGCGTTGGCCACATGTGTCTTTAGCTTTGTTTCCATCAATTTTGGCAGATCATTTTTAAGTGAACATTTCAAAATTCAGTTAAAATGAATGTTTGTTTTGCTAATTATAACATATCTGAAATTGTTATGCTTGAGATTTGAAAATTTATAATGCAATTTTTATTTTTATACTTGGGTGAAGATTGAATCTTGTTTTCCTCAATGTTTTTCCTCTTTTACTCATTTACAAATAAATGGTTGTGTCTGTTATGTTAATATTATTTGTTTGAATGACTAGTATGTCATTCTAATGTTCTGGTTTTTTTTAATAAAATACAAAACATACACATACACAAAACAAGAATCTAAAATTAACTTCAATATACTGTAACAAACTCAAAGTGGAGAACTGGGAGAGTGAATAAAAGCAGTATTTACTGAGAGAAAAAATAGAATGCAATGTTATCATTATTATCCTATTAGAATTCAACACTTGCAAACTTCCATCATTAATATTTATTTACATTTATTGTTTTAGACATTTCATTTTGGTGAATATAAGTGAATCACATATTCAGTGCTATAAATCAGATCACATAATTCTTCCCTTACTTACAGTGCATCCGGAAAGTATTCACAGCGCATCATTTTTTCCACATTTTGTTATGTTACAGCCTTATTCCAAAATGGATTAAATTCATTTTTTCCCTCCGAATTCTACACACAACACCCCATAATGACAACGTGAAAAAGTTTACTTGAGATTTTTGCAAATTTATTAAAAATAAAAAAATTGAGAAATCACATGTACATAAGTATTCACAGCCTTTGCCATGAAGCTCAGAATTGAGTTCAGGTGCATCCTGTTTCCCCTGATCATCCTTGAGATGTTTCTGCAGCTTAATTGGAGTCCACCTGTGGTAAATTCAGCTGATTGGACATGATTTGGAAAGGCACACACCTGTCTATATAAGGTCCCACAGTTGACAGTTCATGTCAGAGCACAAACCAAGCATGAAGTCAAAGGAATTGTCTGTAGACCTCAGAGACAGGATTGTCTCGAGGCACAAATCTGGGGAAGGTTACAGAAAAATTTCTGCTGCTTTGAAGGTCCCAATGAGCACAGTGGCCTCCATCACTCGTAAGTGGAAGAAGTTCGAAACCACCAGGACTCTTCCTAGAGCTGGCCGGCCATCTAAACTGAGCGATCGGGGGAGAAGGGCCTTAGTCAGGGAGGTGACCAAGAACCCAATGATCACTCTGTCAGAGCTCCAGAGGTCCTCTGTGGAGGGAGGAGAACCTTCCAGAAGGACAACCATCTCTGCAGCAATCCACCAATCAGGCCTGTATGGTAGAGTGGCCAGACGGTAGCCACTCCTTAGTAAAAGGCACATGGCAGCCCACCTGGAGTTTGCCAAAAGGCACCTGAAGGACTCTCAGACCATGAGAAAGAAAATTCTCTGGTCTGATGGGACAAAGATTGAACTCTTTGGTGTGAATGCCAGACGTCACGTTTGGAGGAAACCTGGCACCATCCCTACAGTGAAGCATGGTGGTGGCAGCATCATGTTGTGGGGATGTTTTTCAGCGGCAGGGACTGGGAGACTAGTCAGGATAAAGGGAAAGATGACTGCAGCAATGTACAGAGACATCCTGGATGAAAACCTGCTCCAGAGCGCTCTTGACCTCAGACTGGGGAGACGGTTCATCTTTCAGCAGGACAACGACCCTAAGCACACAGCCAAGATATCAAAGGAGTGGCTTCAAGACAACTCTGTGAATGTCCTTGAGTGGCCCAGCCAGAGCCCAGACTTGAATCCGATTGAACATCTCTGGAGAGATCTTAAAATGGCTGTGCACCGACGCTTCCCATCCAACCTGATGGAGCTTGAGAGGTGCTGCAAAGAGGAATGGGTGAAACTGGCCAAGGATAGGTGTGCCAAGCTTGTGGCATCAAAGAGACTTGAGGCTGTAATTGCTGCCAAAGGTGCATCGACAAAGTACTGAGCAAAGGCTGTGAATACTTATGTACATGTGATTTCTCAGTTTTTTTATTTGTAATAAATTTGTAAAAACCTCAAGTAAACTTTTTTCACATTGTCATTATGAGGTGTTGTGTGTAGAATTCTGAGGAAAAAAATTAATTTAATCCATTTTGGAATAAGGCTGTAACATAGCAAAATGTGGCAAAAGTGATGCGCTGTGAATACTTTCCGGATGCACTGTATGTAATATCAACCAAGGTGTCTTTTGGCTGTCAACAGGAAAGACAGTCTATTAAAACAGCAACAACTAGGAGATAAGTATTTTAAGGTTTGCTTTTTTAAGTTTTTTTTTTTTTTGCTTTTTTTTTTTTTTGTTGAGAAAACAAGCCAAGATTTCTTGGGTAAAAAAATAGGGAGGCACTAATGACAAAACCAGAGTGAATACCGAAAAACAAGATGTCTTTACAGTAACTTGTTTGTCTTTCAGTAACTAAATTTGCTTTTAGTATTCAATCCAAAAGCTTGGGTGCCATGTACTGTGTTTCTTGTGGCATTTCATCATTCTGTCATGTTACTAGCAACCAGGTGCTGTTGCTATCAACAAGATGGGTCGTGGTTGTCTGAAATTGCACAAAGTGGTGCTGCCAATTAAAATGATAACCAAAATGGCTTTATGTTGATTTCAAAATAAAATAATCGTAACTAGTAGCATATTTAATCAAGAAATAATTTTTCTGTGTACCTGGGAGCATTTGAGAGAGCAAAGAAATAAACTCGGCCTTTCTGATAACTCATTAAATGCTGCTTTAGATACAATAATAATTGCTAAATATTGTGTTGTTCCTATAGGTGGAGGCCATGCTGGATTTAGCTGAACAGGAACGGCTGGGGAACCCTCAACAGCCAGACAAACCACTTATTAGGCTTCGGGTATGAAGAGGTCCAATCTATGCAATTGTAAACCAAAACATTATTGTTATTTTTTTTTGTGTATATGCTAGTTTTGGTGTGTCTTGTTGGTACAGTCTGAAGTTTATGTCTGATTTCTTGTGTGTGTTTAATTAGACTGTTTAAAAAAATAACAAAAAACCTGTCTTGGCCATTATTAGTTATCCAGGAATTATTGTGTGGTCCATGATTTAGTAATTGGTTTCTGATCAGAACTGAACATGCTGCTTGTCCAACATTTTGTCTTAATCCACATCCTGAACTCACCCATAATTATAACAACAAATATCAGTTAGCACAGTACTAGTCTGTTTTTTTTTTCACAGGGTCTTATGTTCCCAATGGTATCTTTCCTGTTAGATATTTATTTTGTTTATTTGCTATTCTGCCTTTGTCATGTTATTTAGTGCATCTACATTTTAGTATGTAAATTGAGGATGAGAGCATGTGTGTGATTAGAAGTTTACCTTGTCAAAAACAGAATGGATACATTATATTGTAGGTCAGTAGGTGGGAAATGGGGATCAGATGCTTTGTTGGTTTTTACAATAAGATATACTGTAATACCCTAAATTACAGCTTTTAAACCTATTTATTTACTCATCACTTTTTAAATAGTTTATTTGTACTAATAGATCAGGTAGATTACTAAATAGCAATGATTATAGTAATTTACAATTTGTACAGTACTTCCAAATCTTCAAATGAGCGAGTAACACTTTTTTAACATTAATTAAAATTAAATCCAGTTGTGCAATGAGTGCTAGCAAATTAATGTCTTAATAGTTTGTGTTTTGTTGTTAGGATTTTAGTTTGTGGCAAGTGAGGGTGCATTTTTGTTGTCACCTTCAACTGTTCATCAAACAAATTAGCAATCAAAAGATACTGTTGGCAAAATTAGGTTTTTCTGTTCAGGTAACAAAATTATTGTTTGCAATATCAAGCAAAACAGTACATTATATTTAAAAAGGGAAGGACTGCAAACACTATATAAATATACAAAAAAATTAAAACTAAACACAAAACTGCACATCTCTGATGCTCACTGTGTTGAAGCTTTATTAATCTCATCCAACTCATTCAAGAACTAGGATGAAATAACTTCTATAACATCCTTGAGTTTCATTGGATTGTAATTGAATTGACTCATAGTCTTATACATTTTTTAAACCCATACTACTGTCACTAATCTCTGGCAGACAATAAAGTAAAGATCCTATTGTAATGTGTGCACATGAGAATAATTTTAAACATGAGTTTAAGACTGGCTTTTGATCTTCAGATGTGCAGTATCTACTTTCCACACACAGGAAACTTCCTTGTTTCCTGAAATAGATTTGGTTCTCTTCGTCCTTTACTCTGTGTGTCAGACTTAAAATTAAGAGTTTTATATGAGATAAGACTGATACAGTTACAGTATGTGTATTGTGAATTTAGTGTTATTTTGAGTAATTCCACTTCCAAGCCCAATGCACTCCGTACCAATATCAAACACAGTATATGCTTAAAACACGTGCAATATGAATTCAGTGCAGAATGCTGAACCATAAACCTAAAAACCACTGTTATAGAAGAAATATTTGGTTTTTTTTTTTAATCCAGGTGAGCTACATTCTAAAACAGATAACAGTTTCAGGAAAATCACATCAATAACAGTTGGATACACAATACTGGAAAATATCTCTGTTGTGACTTGCAAGGCAGACCAAGAACCACAATAGATGCCAAGAAGTGAAAGAAAACAAGAAAGACATAGTAATGTCTAAGTAATCTTAGGAATAACAATTACTACAACTAAGTAAAAAGTGTGAGAAATTAATGTGACAAGCCTTAGTCATAGCTCTAGGAAGAGTAATATGTGCTAGAAAATGTGTTTTTAGCCTTGATTTAAATGTCTCCGGAATTATTTATTGCACTTTGGGATAACAGTCATAATCACTAATCAGTACTCCATTGTCTCAACTGTTTCTTTTTCTATTTGAATATGTACTTTACTCCACAGTGGGTTTATAACCAAGGTGAATTGGTGCAGAATGAGTGTCCATGATCTTATCAGAATGTGAACAAAGAAAATCAGTGTTTATAGCATGGATTTCTGTCTCTTATCCTGTCACCCTACACTTTTTATTTCAAATTGCTGCAGTTCCCTATGAGGCTATGTCTTGCAGCCAGACATTTCTGGTAAAACTGATTCTTTCATGAGGAGTTTTATGTTCCCTGCCGAGATGTGTGTAAACTAAAAATACCAACAGTTTAAATTTTATGCCATTGAGAACCTGTTGTCCACTATTAAGACTAGGGATGGGAATCGAAAACCGGTTCTTGTTGAGAACCGGTTCCCACTGTTTCAATTCCTTGAAATTGTTTGCCATTTTTGCAAACGATTCCCCTATCGATTCCAGTCGCCTCGAATGACGTCACCACGTTGCGTAGCGTCATTTACCCAGCAGGAAACATGGCGCCTAAGCGGCACAAACGGTCAAAAGTTTGGTTATACTTTACGAGAAAGGTTGACATCAGGGCAACTTGCAATACTTGCAAAGTAGATATTTCATCAAAGGGAGGAAACTACGAATATGCAAAAGCATTTGCTCACAAAACACGCGATAACCTTAAATGAATGTCGTATTTTTGATCCGCTCCGGACTAGTGAATCTCAACCCAGCAGCAGCGGTAACGTTTGCACGTCCTCTCCCGTTAATACGGCAGGTAACTAATCAACTAACATTGCATATTATGTTAGCACGATTTGCCTTATTGCAAAACCTGCTATTACTGTGCATTGCATTTAGATGACCATGACGAGAGAGACAGACAGAGTCTGGCTGTCTCAGATGCTGGCAGTTTTCGCTGCAGTCTACCGGTAGCTTCTCCTTTCACAGAGGCGGGGAAAAGTAAAATGACACAGGCCAGGATAGACGAATGTCACCGAGCAGTGACTAAGTTTGTGGTAAAAGGCTTGCACCCATTTGCCACAGTAGATGCCCCCGATTTTCGGTAAGTGAATGTGTTTAATTGTAGGCTAAGTCAGGGAATGTCAAAGTTGCATGTTCTCCTCTTACCAGATGTTTCATCTGTTTCCATTTATATATCTTTTAGAGAAATGACAAAGACTCTGAACCCTAAGTACAAAGCCCCAAACAAAGACAGTTTAACCAACCACTTAATCCCTGTTTGGTATGCGGTCGAAAAGGCAAATCTGATTTCTGAGCCGAAACGTGTTGAAGGCAGCCGTCACTGCAGATGGATGGACAAGTTTTAGTCAAGATCATTACCTCACAGTAACGCTGCATTATGTCAGGAATGGCCAGGCTCAAGTAAAAGTCCTCAAAACCAAACCAGTGTATCAGGCACAGACAGGGACAGCTGTAGCAGAGGAGATTGATGAGATCTTGGAGGAGTATGGTATCAAAGACAAGGTTGTGGCATCCACTGTTGATATTGCGGCCAACATGGATGTAGCTGTCAAAATAGTTGATGGTTGCAGAATTGCACAGTGCACAGTTCCATTGGACTTGAGTTGATTGTATTTGTTGCTGGCTGATGTAGTTTTATTTTTGAGTGCTCAGCTCATATATAATTTTAAAAAGGAGAGTGTAAATGTTACTGGACATTCTTGTGTAATGGCCACAGAATAATTTATGTTATACTTTGTTATTGCTACAGAAGAATATTTATTTTATTATTATTTTACATTTACAAATTTTTTTCTGGGGACCCCGTGGCACCCCATCGAGGAGCCGTAGACTGTGGATCTCTTAAGATCTCACTGTTGGGTTTGTAAGGTCATGCTACTCCTAAATTTCTATCTTGTTCAAAGATAAGATATAAAACAAAGTTCTAAGCTAATCGACCTGTGTGTTCTCCTTTTTTAAAAATAAGAATCGATAGGAGAATCGATAAAGAATCGAATTGTTAAACAGAATCGAAAATGGAATCGGAATCGTGAAAATCTTATCAATTCCCATCCCTAATTAAGACCCTTATTTATGATATTAGAAGAAAACTTTAAAGCTGGTTGGTTAAGATGAATGCTAGTCTGATAGGGTAAGATTTCAGGCACAAGTACCTACAATTTTATTGGAATGTGATAAAGTAGATTTTTGTCATCTGTCAAATTTCATTTCCAAACAGCTATAGTTCCCTTTGAATCTATGTTGTTCAAATTGCTTCTTTCTTTTTCGGACAAATGTATTTCTCATACCAGCCAAACTTAATGTATGACTGAAATCTTGGTGCAGGATAGAATGGTATAGGTTTATGGGAGTGAGGACTCCTTTTGGGACAAACGTGACCTGTTCCACCATGACAGGTTACATTTGATATGGAGGGCACCAATCTACTGGGGAGTCATAAGAGTAGGTTAGTTGACGATTGTTTAAACTAGGGAATGGGGAGGCAGGAAGTTTAGGACGGGCCAGGTTTAGAATTATACTTGAAAGGATGAACAGTAGTGTAAAAATAAATATGCATAGTAATGTAAATTCTAACCTGAAGTTTAAGTGCAAAAGTAAAATAAGTAACACATTACAAAAGCTTGCCTTAATGCTGGAAGTATCTGAAATTAAACAAATAAGTTGGAGTTGCATGTAGCTGAGCATAATTATGATACTACTGTACAGCAATAACAGAAACCTGGCTAAATAACAAAAATGTCGACGATTATAACATAGATGGTTATGCATTTTTAAGCAGGCTAGACAGAGCAGAAATTCAGTAGGGTTGCTATTTATGTCAAACAAAATTTAAATGTATTTCTATTTCAGTTAGATGATGAAGCCACATCTTAGTGAGGACATCTGGATTCTGGAAAGCATTAGGGAAAGAGACCTTATTTTAGGAGTGCGCTATAGAATTCCGCCCCCCCAGCACTGACAGTAATTTCAATGCGCATATTTTTAATAAAATTAAGGCAAGTTTACAAGAGGATATTATAGTCATGGGGGACTTGTACAACAACTAAATATTAACTGGGCTAACTTTGCAAATAGTGTAGTACAAAAGCAGTAGTTTTTATATGTAATTCATGATTGCTTTTTTAACATAATATGTTAAGGCAAGAATGTGGGGGGAAAACCTATGTAGATTTAGTACTTTGTAATAATCAGGATAGAATTCAGTATGTAGAGGTGATTGAACCACTAATGCAAGTTAACTTTGGTCGGGAAACTTTTGAATAGATGTGGCAAACCCTTGTGGGAATGGACTGGGATAAGCTTGTAAATGTGGAGACAGTTGATGAGCAGTGGAACAGCTTTCAAAATGTTTTACAGTAATATAGAACATGTACAAAATTTAGAATTAGTAGCAAATTGAAAATACTCCACAAGTGGGTTAATAAGGAGTTGAAAAGTAAACTGCAGTGGAGAAAACAGCTGTACAGTAATCCCTCGCTATATCGCGCTTTGCCTTTCGCGGCTTCACTCCATCGCGGATTTTATATGTAAGCATATTTAAATATATATCGCGGATTTTTCGCTGCTTCGCGGGTTTCTGCGGACAATGGGTCTTTTAATTTCTGGTACATGCTTCCTCAGTTGGTTTACCCAGTTGATTTCATACAAGGGACGCTATTGGCAGATGGCTGAGAAGCTACCCAACTTACTTTCTCTCTCTCTCTTGCGCTGACGTAGGGGGGTGTGAGCAGGGGGGCTGTTCGCACACCTAGACGATACGGACGCTCGTCTAAAAATGCTGAAAGATTATCTTCACGTTGCTATCTTTTGTGCAGCTGCTTCCTGAAACGACATGCTGAACGGTGCTTCGCATACTTAAAAGCACGAAGGGCACATATTGATTTTTTTATCTGTCTCTCTCTATCTCTCTCTCTCTCTGCTCCTGACGGAGGGGGTGTGAGCTGCCGCCTTCAACAGCTTTGTGCCGCGGTGCTTCGCATACTTAAAAGCCAAACAGCCCTATTGATTTGTTTGCGCCTTTGAAGAGGAAGATATGTTTGCATTCTTTTAATTGTGAGACTGAACTGTCATCTCTGTCTTGTCATGGAGCACAGTTTAAACTTTTGAAAAAGAGACAAATGTTTGTTTGCAGTGTTTGAATAACGTTCCTGTCTCTCTACAACCTCCTGTGTTTCTGCGCAAATCTGTGACCCAAGCATGACAATATAAAAATAACCATATAAACATATGGTTTCTACTTCGCGGATTTTCTTATTTCGCGGGTGGCTCTGGAACGCAACCCCCACGATGGAGGAGGGATTACTGTATAAGGTGTATAAGACTGATAACTCCAATGTGAATCATACAATATTTGAGAGCATGAGGGTAACCAAAGATACTAGTTAAGCTAAAAGTAATTTACAGAGGAACATAAAAGATAAGGCGAAAGATGACCCTAAGGGATTCTTTCAGTATTTTAGTAAAGAACAGTCAATGAGCAGATGAAGTGTATCAGAAATAGTAAGGAAAATTAAAACACATAGTCGGTGAAATAGGAGATGTTATAAACTTGCATTTTTCTGAAACCTTTACATGTGAGGAAATGGATAACCTCCCAGAGGTAACAAGGACTACTAAGGAGATGCTGAGTGATTTGGAAATTGTAGATGTGCTGCTTAATATAAATAGGCTGAAATCAAACAAATCACCTGGGCTAGCTGATACTTATCTTTGAGTGCTTAAAGAGGTTAGTGAGTACATTTGCATCCCATTCATTTTAAGATATCTGAAATTGATTTTAGATATATATTTTAATTTCACTATTCAAATAGGATCTTTTGTTTGTTTTGTGATATGTAAAATTATGTTTCAGATATGTTAAAATAACAAGGGTAATTTGGAGATATTTTTAATTACATATTAAATATCTAAAATTAGATATCTGGAAACAAATTTGTATGTAAGATGAATTAAGATTTAGAGATTCTGAAAATGAATTTCAGGTGTTAAAATACAATTCACCTTTCTAGATATCTGAAACGTGTTTCAAGATATCTGAGAATATGCTCCTTTATGTTTTAAGGTGTGAAATACATAATTAAATATCGCAAACTCATTCTATGTAAAATTTCCTATTTTTTTCAGAACTTACTGTTTATTTTAGGATATCTTGAAATGTGCAGGAAATTATTTTCAGATATTTTGACATTCTTATTATTTAAAAATTTACCAGAAACTATTTTGAGATAGGGCGGCGCAGTGGTAGCGCTGCTACCTCGCAGTTAGGAGACCCGGGTTCGCTTCCCGGGTCCTCCCTGCGTGGAGTTTGCATGTTCTCCCCGTGTCTTTGTGGGTTTCCTCCGGGCGCTCTGGTTTAATATTTTTTTTGTATTATTTACCATCTAGATTCTCTGAGCTTGTTATTCCCTCACCAAATTTTACTGCAAAAATATTTATAAGAATTAAAGAAACAGAAGTAATTTTGCAGCAAGTATCAATTCTTAGAACAATAATAATTATTCAGAAGTTCATTAATGATATTGAAATGGTAGAGTATGTAGAGGGCACCACAGGTTGTACCATACAAGTCAATCACAAAGAGATAAATGAGGGGCAAGTGGCACACCTCCTCCTCCTCTTCTAGCACACACATCCCTTTTCACTCCCATCTGAAAAGACCATTTGTAACAGATCATAACTTATCAGACCCATGAAGGTTTTTATATCCCAGCCAAAGAGCATACTCCTTCTTTCTCACATGTACAGTGGAACCTCAGTTCATGAACGTCTCGGTACACGTACAAATCGGTTTATGACCAAAAAGTTCGCCAAACTTTTGCCTCGGTTCATGACCACACATTCGGTACACGAACAAGCCAGTTTCCCTTTCGTTTTGTACATGGTCAGTCTCTACCTGTGCATTTCCTGTGCAGTGAGCAAGAGGGAGAGAGCGCGACACACACACGAGAGAGGCATACACAGGCACGCGAGAGAGAGAGAGAGACACACACACACACACACAGGCAGCGTGAGAGAGAAGCACACACACACAGGCAGCGTGAGAGAGAAGCACACACACACACAGGCAGCGCGAGAGAGAGAGATGCACACACACAGGCAGCGCGAGCAAGAGAGATGCACACACACAGGCAGCGCGAGAGAGAGATGCACACACACAGGCAGTGCGAGAGAGATGCACACACACACAGGCAGATGCACACACACAGGCAGCGCGAGAGAGATGCACACACAGAGGCAGCGCGAGAGCGAGAGAGACGCACACACAGAGGCAGCGCGAGAGAGACGCACACACAGAGGCAGCGCGATAGAGAGATGCACACACAGAGGCAGCGAGAGAGAGAGACGCACACACAGAGGCAGCGAGAGAGAGAGACGCACACACAGAGGCAGCGCGAGAGAGAGAGACGCACACACAGAGGCAGCGCGAGAGAGAGAGACGCACACACAGAGGCAGCGCGAGAGAGAGACGCACACACAGAGGCAGCGCGAGAGAGAGACGCACACACAGAGGCAGCGCGAGAGAGAGACGCACACACAGAGGTAGCGCGAGAGAGAGACGCACACACAGAGGCAGCGCGAGAGAGAGACGCACACACAGAGGCAGCGCGAGAGAGAGACGCACACACACAAGCAGCGCGAGAGAGAGACGCACACACACAAGCAGCGAGAGAGAGAGACACACTCACAGGCAGCGCGAGAGAGAGACACACTCACAGGCAGCGCGAGAGAGAGAGACGCACATACGGAGGCAGCGCAAGAGAGAGAGAGACGCACACACAGAGGCAGCGCGAGAGAGAGACGCACACACAGAGGCAGCGCGAGAGAGAGAGAGACGCACACACAGAGGCAGCGCGAGAGAGAGAGAGACGCACACAGAGGCAGCGCGAGAGAGAGAGAGACGCACACACAGAGGCAGCGCGAGAGAGAGAGAGACGCACACACAGAGGCAGCGCGAGAGAGACGCACACACAGAGGCAGCGTGAGAGAGAGAGACGCACACACAGAGGCAGCATGAGAGAGAGAGAGACACACTCACAGGCAGCGCGAGAGAGAGCTGGACGCATAAGGTAGGAAGGCAGTTAAAGAATGCACTGGACTTGATTTTGTTTCCACTTCTGTTTACAGCGATTGGTTCGTAGCGTGCATTATTGCAATGTTACTTTTCTTGGTGGTTTATTAAGTTATTAAAAAAAAAAGTGTTTTTAGCCAGCGTTTGGTAGCTCTATAGCGCGAACTATTGCAGTGTTAGTTTTCTCTGTTGTTCAAGGTTTTCTCAGTGTTATTCAATGTTTTTTACATTTAGTTTACTATTACGCTGTGCATTCTATGGTTTAATTAACTATATTTGTGCTTAAAAACTTACAAACTGTATGTAAATATATATATATTTTTTTTATGGTCTGGAACGGATTAATTGTATTTACATACAATCCTATGGGGGAAATTGGTTCGGTTCGCGACCAAATCGGTTTACGACCAGAGTTTTGGAATGAATTATGGTCATGAACCGAGGTTCCACTGTACATCATTGTTACTCAAGAACTGATTATTTCCTCATGGACAATAATTTTTTGCCCACTATCAAATCTTGTAAGTACGACACTATGCCCCTCTGATCATGGAGCTTAAATTGCTGCATCCTGCACACTCTTATCGTAGCTAGTGTCTTAACCCCCTGTCCTTAGCTGATGAGAACTGTACAGAATTTATATCCAAGCAAATTGATTATTTTCTTGAGACAAATGCATCCTCAGAGGTCTCAGCAGGTTTACTCTGAGAAACACTGAAGGCATTTTATGAAGACAGGTTATTTTATATCTTTCTTACAAAAATAAATTGGAAACCAAGAAGGCGTGTGAGTTAATCAGCAAAATTACCAGAATAGATCTAGAATGCGCCAGGTCTCCAAATTAGGCACTTTTTAGGAAAAGACAGGTTTTGCAAGCAATATTTAGCCTCTTGACTACTAAAGAAATGGAACAGCTCATCTTTAAATCGCGCCATCATTATTATGAACATTGAGAGAAGGCCAATTAGATCTTATCCAAACAAAAATACAAGCAGAAGCATGCAATGCAATAACAGCAATTACCAACACAGATAGGAATAAAATTATGGACAATAAAAATATAAGTTGCACATTTAGAGTACTATAATTCCTTATACTGTATTTTACTCAGTTAAAAGGAGATAAGATACAATCTAATGGATTTTTTTAATTCATTAAAAGTACCACACTAGTGTTAGTGCTGTGGAACTGGTTAAACCTCTGACATTTTCAGAATTACTAGATGCTATAAACTCACATCAAAGTGGGAAATCAGCCAGCGCTGATGGCTACCCAGTGGAATTGTATATATAAAAAAAAAATTCAAATTAGTTTGATTAGCAACATTTATAGAAGCTAAAGACAACAAAATTATACCTCAAACATTTTGCCAAGCATTAATTACCATCATTCCTAAGAAAAATAAGGACTTACTACAATGTGCATCATGAAGACCAATCTCACTTCTGAATAATAACACCCTTATCACCTTTGCTCTTTGTAATCGTCATTGAACCATTGACTGTATACTTTTGAAATAAGGGATAAATGGGATTTTCAGAGAAGGACTTTGAACAGAAAAATATCACTATTTGCAGATGATATGGTACTATATATATCTCACCCACAAAATTCTATGCCCACAGTGCTAAAAGCATTAGCAGATTTTTGAAAGATATTAGAACATTAGAACAATCTAGACATGAATAGGCCATTCAGCCCAACAAAGCTCACCAGTCTTATCCACTTATTTCTTCCAAAAAAACATCAAGTCAAGTTTTGAAAGTCCCTAAAGTATTACTGTCTACCACACTACTTCGTAGCTTATTCCAAGTGTCTATCATTCTTTGTGTAAAGAAAAACTATCTAATGTTTTGTGTGAAATTTACCGTTAACAAGTTTCCAACTGTGTCCCTGTGTTCTTGATGAACTCATTTTAAAATAACAGTCTCGATCAACTGTACTAATTCCCTTCATAATTTTAAATACTTCAATTATGTCACCTCTTAATCTTCTTTTGGTTAAACTGTATAGGCTCAGCTCGTTTAGTCTTTCCTTATAATTCAACCCCTGTAGCGCTGGAATCAGCCTAGTCGCTCTTTTCTGGACCTTTTCTAGTGCTGCTGTGTCCTTTTTGTAGCCTGGAGACCAAAACTGCACACAGTATTTCAAATGAGGCCTCACCAGTGCATTATAAAGCTTCATCATAACCTCCTTGGACTTGTACTTCACACATCGTGCTATATAACCTAACATTCTGTTTGCCATCTTATTCGCTTCAGAACACTGTCGGAAGTCAATAGCTTAGAGTCCACTATGGCTCCTAAATGCTTCTCACAAGGTATACTCTCAATTGTCTGATCGCACATTGTGTGTTCAAACCTAACATTTTTACTTCCTATATGTAATACTTTACATTTACTGACATTAAATTTCATCTGCCACAAATATGCCCAAGCCTGTATGCTATCCAAGTCCTTCTGTAATGATATAACGGATTCCAAATAATCTGCTGATCCACCTATCTTGATATCATCTGCAAACTTAACCAGCTTGTTACTTATATTCCTATCTAAATTATTTATATATGTTAAAATTAGCAGGGTCCCTAGCACTGATCCCTGTGGAACACCACACTTAACATCAGCCAATTCTGTTGAAGTTCCTCGCACCATCACCCTCTGTTTCCTGTGTCTGAGCCAATTCTGCACCCATTTACAAACCTCACCCTTAATTCCCACTTCTTTTAGTTTGATGCCCAACCTCTCATGTGGCACCTTATCAAATACTTTCTGAAAGACAAGATTAATAATATCATATGTTCCACTTTGATCATATCCTTTTGTTGCCTTCTCATAGAATTCCAGCATGTTAATAAAACACAACCTCACTCTTCTGAACCCATGCTGAATGTTCCTAATAACTCCTGTCTTTGCCAGGTGTTGCTCAATCTTATCCTTAATAATTCCTACCATTAATTTTCCTGTGATGCATGTTCAGCTTACTGGCTTATAGTTGTTTGGAACTGCCCTGTCACCCTTTTTATATAATGGGATGATTTTTGACATTTTCCAGTTCTTCTGAATCTCTCCAGTGCTTAGTGACTTCCTAAAAATATGTGTCAAGGGTTTATATGTACTTGCTAGCCTCCATAAGAACTCGAGGGTAAGTATTTTCTGACCCTGGTGATTTGTTTGATTTCAGCCTATTTAAACTGAGCAAAGATACTGTTTTGAATAAAAGTGTACTTTTCCCAGTGATTTCTCTAGCACATAATATTGGACTGGACACATTCCCATTTATCTTAGCAGATCAGTTTAAATATCTAGGGGTAAATATCAAAAATACATATAAAGCTCTTTTTCAACAATATTATGTCTGCATGCAAAAAAAGACATAGATTGTCTGCTATCCAGCTTACATTAGTAGGGAGAATCAACATTGTTAAAATGACCATCCTTACCAAGCTTATTTTCCTATCCCCATATACAGTAACAAATCATTTTTTTAAGAAATTACATTCAATCATAACCTCATTTACTTGGAATTCAAAACATCCACACATCCAAAGGGCCACTCTAGAATAACCTAAAGCAGAAGGGGGCATGACACTACCTAACTTTCAGTTTTATTACTGGGTGGCAAATATACAAGCAATAAAGTCCTGGACATCAACACAATTCAATGAATATTCACACGCCTTGTCTACAATAGAAATAAAGTAACTTCTACTACAGTACTTCTTTATATACCTTGCTCTAAGCCCCAGTTAATACAAATTATCATCAATACACTAATAATCTAATTGCCCTTAATTTTCTCAGAATATTGAAACAATGTAGGTAGCACTTTAAGACAGACAAGCTTTTATCTGCGGCACCTCTACATGACAACCACCTTTTTCCACCCTCTCAAACATATTTAATGTCTGGAAAATGTCCAGGATTAAAACACTCAGAGACTTGTACATAGATAATGTCTTCGTATCCTATGAACAATTACGCTTCAAATTTAACTTCTCATCAACATAGATCGAGGTAATTTATCTCATTTAAAATTATCCAAAATGTTTCCAGGGCAGGATTCAACCTGTGAACATTGCAATTTAGGTCCAGCCTCACTGGGCCACATATTCTGGGCGTGAACCAAATTAAAATTTTGGAAAAAGATCTCTGAATGTCTATCAGACAGCCTTGGTGTCACAATCACTCTGAGCCCATTAACAGCTGTGTTTGGTGTACTCCCAGACGAGCTTAAAATGGAGGAGGACAAACAAACTGTAATTGCCTTTACCTCCCTATTAGGACATAGACTTATCTTGCTGAACTGGAAGAATCCCACTGCACCACTTTCAGGTCAGTTGGTAACTGATGTTCTATACTATTTCAAATTTTTTTTAATATGGCATAATCTAATCAATAACTTTTTAGAAAAACTTCCATTTCGGGGAAAAATAAACTCTTACCTTCTTATGCACATTTAAAGAGTAGCTTTGGTTGTTGGCTCTCCTCTCTTTCTCTTGGGTAGAGGTTGAATTTTGCTTTGTTAGGTTTGACTTGGTTGTATGGAATGTTATCTGCTTCTAATTAAAGTCAATAAAAACATATAAAAAAAGACTTCTGATGCTTCAGGTCAAGCACAAATCTTGTTACAAATGGGTCACAATGCACACTAGTGGCCAAAAGTTTGGAATCACTCTTTTTTTTTTTTATCAATCTACCATTAATATGATTAAAAAATATAGCAAAGACATTACTAAAATTGCAAATGGCTATTATTGCTTGAAATGACCAGTTTATAATTTATTATTCACCTATGACTGCAAAGATCAATTTTCAGCAACCACTGTTCTAATGGTGAATTCTTAATTACTAAACTATAATTAATCATGTTTAAATGGCAATTGGTTATTACAGAAACCATTGTATTTGTGTTAGCTCTGGCAAAACAGGTTATTTGTTTAATAAAGAAAGTCAGTTGTATTTCCATGGGTTGAAAGGTACTGGAATTCCCAAAATTCAATTCAGAGGTAAAAATGGTCTTTATTTTAGAAGCACATCAATATATTGTTGTTCTGGAAAGTAAAAATTGTTTAGTCTGACAGATTACAAAGACACTGAACATTTCGTACAAAAGTGTCTGCTACTTTTGAGAAAAGAGGGCAAACTGGCTCTGCCCAGGGTAGAAAAACAAGTGGAAATCCCAGATACACAGCTGCACAAAAATGTTAAGTACAGAGTCTGTAGTTTGAGAAATAGATGCTTTACAGGTCCACAGATGCCGGCCTCCTTAAGTACATGCATGGCAAACACCAGTGTCATCTACAACAGTATTAATTTCCATTAAAAACATGAAGATTTCTGTGTGATTCTAAACTTTTAACCACATGTGTGTATGTACATAGAGTTTATTGGTATATACTTTTTTTGTAAAGTGCTTTAAGCTGCATAAGAAATACTTTATTATTTAGTATCATTAAGTAATGCTATCTAAAAATGCATGTTAGAAACTTTGTCGCAGATGTTTGTGAATTCGAAGGTATCTGAAAAGTATATCTGAATACTTTAAGATAACTTTCTTGCATTTCAAGATTTCATAAAATACCCTTTTAGATTTTGAAATATTCTGGAATGCATTTTGAGGTATTTTAAAGAAGACAAGATTTCCATCTAAAATGTATATATACTGTATGTATAAAAAATGTATTTACAGGAAGTAATTTATAGGAGGTTTAATAGGCTAACATATTAAATGCACAGTTAAAAATGTATTAGTTGACATGGTTGTGTTTTGTTTTTGTTTTACTATTATTCACTTCTTATTTAATATTGTCTCATGGCATGCAGTACATGTAAACACACGTCTTTTTGACTAAGGTGGATTACAGTGGTGGATACGAACCCTTTAATGCTTTACGCTTCAGTCAGAAGTTTGTGGATCGGGTGGCCAATCCTAAAGACATTATTCACTTCTTCCGACACAGAGAACAAAAGGACAAAAAAGGTAGGCTACAAAATGATAATTTTACAAGTGATTCTGACTGTTTTTATATGGAAGATATATTAATTTCATTATTAATAGAATAATGTAAAAGTGATGCCACCTTCCCTAATCTTTGGTTCATCTGGATCTGAATTGGGAACTTGTTAAATATGAACTCTGTACCCTAATGAAAACTGAACCAAAAGAAGTATTTTGTTAAAAAAAATAATAAACAAAACTAAAACTTTACTGAAACATGAAACATTAACTCAGTTTAAAACCACATACAATTGCCAATGGGCTACTGTTGATCAATGTTCTCCCTGAAACATGTGCCTGTTTGAGTGTGCACAGCTCTATATTTCAGCACTGAAAGTTTAAAAATGAGGAATAGCTCAATGGTCCTCATCTCAGTAATCTAGTTTTAAAACCTAACATGAAACGCCCATAGGTCAGTCCTATAAAAACTGCCCTTAAAGTGACCCAGTTAGTTTGTCTTATGTTCACCCATCATAAATGATATCCATGCACGGTTTGATGATTATATACTTTGAAGTAATTTTAATTTGAAAAACACCGCGAAACAATGCTAATGTGAGCTCAAGCCATTCAGTCAAAGAATATCCCCAAAAACTGGAGTTTAGGATAAATTAAATCCACCATAGAGTTAACAAAAATTATAACAGAATATTATGTAAAACAACAGTTTTTGTTTGCAATGATATGTGAAATGTACCTTGTTTAAAGATGGCAGAGCAGGAAAAAACACTTTCTGTAAAAAAACAAAAAACACACACACAAGTACTCACCAGTGTGTGCAAAGCATGTTAATTAACATGAACTTTGGATTATTAAATGGTATCAGTTTAGCCCCCATAATCATAGAGTAAACCAAATCATTTTCTAATCCTTGCTCTCTGTTATTACTGTACATAGCATTTTGAATGTGGCTGAGTGCTTTTGATAGTGATGTAGCATTTTATTTTTATTATTTTGAGAAAACTATAATTGAGTCTGTTTTTTGATTTCTGCCTTACACTAGATGATGTTTGGTTAGGCTCTGGTGGATCATGAATGAATGGTTGGATGAAAACCACTATTTATTAAAATATTGTACGTTTTTGTCTGGCAGTCATTTTCGCAAGACTAGAATTTGACTCTAATGCAAATGCCGAGTTTTGATTTATAACAATTTAAGTCTGAATGATGTTTAATAATAATTTTTAATAATCTAGTTGTATGCTAGGGTGGTGCAGTGGGTAGTGCTGCTGCCTCGCAGTTAGGAGACCCAGTTCACTTCCCGGGTCCTCCCTGCGTGGAGTTTGTATGTTCTCCCCGTGTCTGCGTGGGTTTGCTCCCACAGTCCAAAGACATGTAGGCTAGGTGCATTGGCGATTCTAAATTGTTCCTAGTGTGTGCTTGGTGTGTGTGTGTGTGCGTGCGCGCGCACCCTGCCCGGGGTTTGTTTCCTGCCTTGCGCCCTGTGTTAGCTGGGATTGGCCCTAGCAGACCCTGTAGTTAGGATACAGCGGGTTGGATAATGGATGGATGGATAGTTGTATGCTATCCAACCACAGAGGTTTAAATACATATGCAAAACACTAACTTCTGTGTTTTTCTTCTTCAGTTAAATATCTGCAGAAAATAGTTTATGACAACTTTGAAATGTATTGTTACAACATAAAAGTTCACATTAAAAATTCAATATGGATAAATACATGTACAAATCTTTTGTCATGCAAGAAATTATGACCTTCAAAGGGATTGAATTGTTTTGCACACCACTGCAAATAGTAATTATAAAAAATAAAATTAAACTAACTGTGAACCATACCTACTTTCTAACATGGCTGGGGTGTATTAGTTCATAGATGCACATACTATACACTTAATTCAGTTATATCTGGGTGTGGTAGTGATATAAATTATTACTTTGTTAAACAGTATTTTTTTAGTTGTTAGTTGCTTAATGTTGCTATGTGCAGCTTCTGCCAGCAGTTTAGGTTGACCTAACTCCCTATTTTTAAATGTAATGTTAAACTGTTTTGAAGCTACCTCAATTTATTGTTGCATTGTAGGTCCAAAAAGTAATAATCAAATTCAAAATTACTGTTGGCAAACTGGAAATACAGATTTCTTTGACTAATTCCAAACTGAAGTTTTTAATAATTTCAAAATATCTTTTATCTTTTACCATGTAAATGTGTAAGATAAACTGCTGTTTGTCTAAAACTGCGAAAAATAAAATATGCCACTGTTAGGGGAAAGATTTTTTTGTCATTCCCCAGTTTACTTCAATAGTATACAAAGGCTGTCAGGACTCCAGCAAGTATATAAGAAACTTATTTAACAACAATGTCTAAGGAGCTTATTATGCATATCATGGATATGCTAACAATTTTTGGTATGGACAAAGCTTTTATACAAGAGCATCCTTTGCATATTGCTGATAGCATGCAAATTGTAGGCAAGCACATGTTTTTAAAGATAAAGGACAATCCTGTTTGTTCTCCTTATTCAGCAGCTTGTACATGTGCACGATCTAGGTATTCTTAATTCCATTACTATCAACCACAATATTGTTTAAAAATATAAAAAAAAAAAAGAATTTAAATCAATTAATGAAACACCTTTCCAGACGCAAGTCCAAGTGCAGACTGAAGTCAAGGTGGAAGGATCATGGTCAAGGGGCCGGACCCAGGAAGTAATATCAGATGTCTTCCCGTCGCCAGACATTAGGCCTGCCAGTGAGAAAGGAGGAAAAGCTTTAGGCAACAGCACCAACTCTTGACTTGGCGTGGAAATACTCTTGTCTTTTAAGTGCTTGTATGTGACACGACCCCCCAATCACCCCGTCAGGCTAGACCCATTGGGTCTGGTGACCAGAAGTGACAGGTAACATATCTGAGAGTGAATATTGGCATTGGGGTGGATGGATCCTCATCGATGTTGGCCCTTGAACTTATATGGCTGTAGGTCCAAAAACTACCTCGTAATCCAGGGATTCAGCTGCTTGTGCAAGGTCATCCACTGTAAAGGTTCATGGTCCTTGACAAGAATGAAATCTCAGCTGAGAAGGTAGTACCTCAGCTGGTTAATGGTCCATTCAATTGCCAAGGCTTTCTGTTCAACTACCACATACCTGGTATCTCAGTTCTGTAATTTAAAGCTCAGATACTGTACATTAGTGTGTGTAAAGGAGAACTTGAACATGACATATATGTTCCTCCTAAGTGCTTGAATAGATTTCAAAGGCAAATGTAAGCAATAGTGGCCACCTACCAGTCTTGCAGATTCTGAGGCTATGCGCATGAACTTGATGTCCTCCTGCGACACGATTTCTTCCTTCTCTTCACAGCTGCGCCCAGGAAAGTCTGTGTTATACTGCTGAAGCAACATATCTTTCTACTATTGACACACGATTGATTGAATGTTTAGGCAGCTTACCTCTGTGATTTATGAAGTCTTCTATGGCCCACCGATCATCCATCCGAGTGCAGTCTTCACAGCATGAGGTCCACCTGGTTTGCTAGGTATGGTTTGCCATGGCTCGAAGGCCCTTGGGATGTTGATACCTATTAAAAGATCAACTTCAGAATCTATGAATGGTAGGCGTACCTCCTCAAGATATGTCCACTTCTCAATGTCTTCTTGTCGTGGAATATGTTCTCTTCCTACTGGAATAGAAACCTATGTATAGACATTTGGCAAATCAATATATTCATTATCATTGAAACCACAGACTTGCAAATCTGCTAAGATAGAACACTTAGTTGGCACTTTTGAATCGTCATTTTGATTATTTACAGTTTTCAGGAACACTTGAGTTCTTCATCCATGAAGATTTAACCGTCTCTGTAGGGTTTCAGTATAAATTGTTGCTGTACTACTGGAGTCTATAAGGGTGCATGATTCTACATACCTTTCGCTCTTCTTAGATTTTACCTCAACAAGGACCATGTGAAGTGCATATTCTTTTCTGGTCCCAGTAAGGGTGCAAGTCCCCTTCACGATTTCCCCATCAGTTGTTGTTGCCTCACTGGATGGAAGTAGTTTTAGTGGATGTTGCTCCATCCTTTTTTTTTTTTGATGTGTAAGATACCTGGATGCTGCAAAGAACAAACAGTGCATCCGGAAAGTATTCACAGCGCATCACTTTTTCCACATTTTGTTATGTTATAGCCTTATTCCAAAATTGATTAAATTCATTTTTTTCCTCAGAATTCTACACACAACACCCCATAATGACAACGTGAAAAAAGTTTACTTGAGATTTTTGCAAATTTATTAAAAATAAAAAAATTGAGAAAGCACATGTACATAAGTATTCACAGTCTTTGTCATGAAGCTCAAAATTGAGCTCAGGTGCATCCTGTTTCCCCTGATCATCCTTGAGATGTTTCTGCAGCTTAATTGGAGTCTACCTGTGGTAAATTCAGTTGATTTGGAAAGGCACACACCTGTCTATATAAGGTCCCACAGTTGACAGTTCATGTCAGAGCACAAACCAAGCATGAAGTCAACAGAATTGTCTGTAGACCTCCAAGACAGGATTGTCTCGAGGCACAAATCTGGGGAAGGTTACAGAAAAATTTCGGCTGCTTTGAAGGTCCCAATGAGCACAGTGGCCTCCATCATCCGTAAGTGGAAGAAGTTCGAATACCACCAGGGGCATCATGTATAAACAGTGCGTACGCACAGAAATGTTGCGTACAAACGTTTCCACGCTCAAATCACGATGTATAAAACCTAAACTTGGCGTAAAGCCACGCACATTTCCACGGTACCTCATACCCTGGCGTACGCAATTTCTCCACTCGGTTTTGCAGACTGGCGGCACCCAGCGTCAAAGCAGTGCTACTGTGCCTGTGTGGTCACCCTTTCTTTCTTAGACCCACATTCCTGACGCGGCTTTATAAACACACTGAAATTAACTGCATATTGTTTATTAGTGTAATGCATCTGATTGTAATTAACCTGTAGCAATATAATGGTCCAGGGAATAGCCATAGTATTACAAATACCATAACTGCTTTAGCGTTGTTATGCTCACTGCATCTTCTTCTTCTTTCAGCTGCTCCCGTTAAGGATTCCCACAGCGGATCATCTTTTTCCATATTACTCTCACTGCACCACTCGGAGTATTTATATCACTGTATCTGAGTGGGGAATCACAGCAGCAGCTAATCGGAAAGAGAATTATCGGTATGCAGTTTCATGCACACACTACCTCAACCACGGCAAAACGCGTCAAAGCCATTGCTGTATGGACCTCACGTTTCAGAAACAGTTTCATCCCAAGAACTATAAACGCAGTCAATCAGTCCATCAAGTGCTCCTTGTAGAACTGTTTGTACTTATAAGTACAATTACCGGTACCCCACTGTAAATTTGCACTACAGTTATAATATTGCACAACCTGCGCCACTTTATAAAGCGCGTATGATGACTATATCATTTTTAAGATGAAATGCAACAAAATATGTTGCTTATAGTATACAGATAAAACTTTAACTTTATTTAAATAACCTGTATTGTTAATAATTAAACATGTGAGGACACGGTGCTAGCTAGTTCACGGATAGCTCCTGCCTTACACTGTATTATTGCTGGTGCTGACGCGACGCTGGAAGGATAGACGGATAGAATAATTAAACATGTACTACGAAGATATTTCAATGTTCCTTAAAAGTTTTGAAGAATCGGCGTTCTAAGCTTACAGATGGCTTAACGTCTATTTCAGAGCTGATTGTGTGGCGATTGGGTATTTGGAGAAAGAAAACTAAGGACAGGAATTGGAGGTTAGTACGTTTGAAAGAGACAGTACTTCTGTAATAAATTATTTCATCGAAGGTCGCACATGGCGCAGCAAGCCTCTTGCGTGAGATATGAACAATCACTGCGCCACCATGTTCCCATGTTTAATAACATGCTTTCATTCCTATCATCATGAAAAAGATATCACGTATACATCTCTGTATTTTAATTATTCAGAGAGCTGTAATATCACAAATGTAATGGATTCTGTGTACTGTCGGAGAAAGAGAAAGAACGGAAGCACGTAGTGATTCACACCCACAGAGCACATAGAAGATCAAATACAGAACAAAGCATTTAATGTGCTACTTGAGAAACTAGTAAAATAAACTATTTTAAGATGAAGTTTATGATGTTCTACTTTAATGACAAAATAAACTACGTGATTAAAGTGGAAATTTCGAGATTAAAGTTGACATTTCGTGCTTTTTTCCCCACTGTGTGCCTATTTTTTTTCTCTGTACCCTAATAAGCTTTCATATGACACTCAGACGGTGGGCTACGAGTCGCCTTTTCACGCCGACTTTGATATGTGACTTCTTTTTTATTTCGGGCACTGTGCGACTTTGTGAACTTGAGCTTTCGAGTTTCTCCGACACTATGTCACTAGATCAACTTCCTTTTGTTGATTATACCACTGTTTAAACCAACAAATAGTACGTTTTTCCTTTGCCTCCATTTGGTATTCGCTGAAATTCTTATATTTTCCCCCGTGCTTTTCCCATTGTCTTTTCACAGAAGGCTATTTATATCGATTTGCATATTCAAAGAGGCGTAATTCTGGGAGGAGTTGGGGCGGGACAGAAGGCGCGTGCATGTGCGTTACTTTTCACGCTGATCAGGATTTATGTAGTGGAAGAACGTGAAAGTTTGCGTGCGCAGAGATTCCTGCATCTGGATTTTTCTGTGCGTACACACATTCCCGCTTTTGTGCTTACGCCATGTTATAGTGTGAGTTCTACGCATGGTGTTATACAGAGGCCCCAGGACTCTTCCCAGAGCTGGCTGGCCGGTTCTATTCAATAAGGGCGCCCACAAAAAGGCTACCTTCAAAAGGGCAACCTCAATTGGGCACGGAGAATAAAAGCGCACATAAATAAAAGTGATCTTCAAAAGAGCGACCTCAATTGAGTGCCCAATAAAGGCGATCTTCAAAAGGACGACCTCAATTGAGCGCCGAATAAATGCGCGCACAAATAAAGGAGCGCTTCAAAAGGATGACCTTCGGAGCGAATTAAATTAATTGTCCTTGATTATGCTAATAGACCGCATCTCGAATATCTACGTGGCATTACACATAATCTACAGCTTCAAGTGTAACTTGCTTTCACCTTTTTATACATTCAGTCATTGCCTTAATCTAATTTTCTGTAATTTTGAAAACAACGAAATATAGAGAGCTTTAGAAATAGTTCGTTAGAAGTAGTTCGTTAGAAGTTCATGCATTAATTAATTGGATGTTTTAATATTCTTGCTTTCACCTTTTTATACGTTCAATCATTGCCTTTATCTAATAAATTTTCTGTAATAATTTTGTTGCGTTTGCCTTTATTCGCTGCGCCCAATTGACGTCACCCTTTTGAAGCACTCCTTTATTTATGCGCGCAGTTATTCGGCGCTCAATTGAGGTCATCCTTTTGAAGCTCGCCTTTATTTACGCGCGCCTTTATTCGGCGCTCAATTGAGGTCGCCCTTTTGAAGATCGCTTTTATTTATGTGCGCTTTTATTCGCCGCGCCCAATTGAGGTCTCCCTTTTGAAGGTCGCCTTTATGTGCGCGCCCTTATTGACGGATACCGGCTGGCCATCTAAACTGAGCGATTGGAGGAGAAGGGCCTTAGTCAGGGAGGTGACCAAGAACCCGATGGTCACTCTGTCAGAGCTCCAGAGGTCCTCTGTGGAGAGAGGAGAACCTTCCAGAAGGATAACCATCTCTGCAGCAATCCACCAATCAGGCCTGTATGGTAGAGTGGCCAGACGGAAGCCACTCCTTAGTAAAAGGTACATGGCAGCCCACCTGAAGTTTGCCAAAAGGCACCTGAAGGACTCTCAGACCATGAGAAAGAAAATTCTCTGGTCTGATGAGACAAAGATTGAACTCTTTGGTGTGAATGCCAGGCGTCACGTTTGGAAGAAAGCAGGCACCGCTCATCACCAGGTCAATACCATCCCTACAGTGAAGCATGGTGGTGGCAGCATCATGCTGTGGGGATGTTTTTCAGTGGCAGGAACTGAGAGACTAGTCAGGATAAAGGGAAAGATGACTGCAGCAATGTACAGAGACATCCTGGATGAAAACCTGCTCCAGAGCGCTCTTGACCTCAGACTGGGGAGACGGTTCATCTTTCAGCAGGACAACGACCCTAAGCACACTGCCACTTCAGGACAACTCTGTGAATGTCCTTGAGTGGCCCAGCCAGAGCCCAGACTTGAATCTGATTGAACATCTCTGGAGAGATCTTAAAATGGCTGTGCACCAACGCTTCCCATCCAACCTGATGGAGCTTGAGAGGTGCTGCAAAGAGGAATGGGGTGAAACTGGCCAAGGATAGGTGTGCCAAGCTTGTGGCATCATATTCAAAAAGACTTGACGTTGTAATTGCTGCCATAGGTGCATCGACAAAGTATTGAGCAAAGGCTGTGAATACTTATGTACATGTGATTTCTCAGTTTTTTTATTTTTAATAAATTTGCAAAAACTTCAAGTAAACTTTTTTCATGTTGTCATTATGGGGTGTTGTGTGTAGAATTCTGAGGAAAAAATGAATTTAATCCATTTTGGAATAAGGCTGTAACATAACAAAATGTGGAAAAAGTGATGCGCTGTGAATACTTTCCGGATGCACTGTATCTGCCACTTCATTCTTTCTTTAGAGTTCTTACCAAGGTGCCCCTGTTTGAGACAATGAAAGTATAAACCTTTTAGATTTTAGACAGTCAATTCCGTCTTTATGTGGAAGTTTTGATATTACTACATTCAGCAAGGGTATGCTGGCCACTGCAGAATACACAAGGTTTTTTAAATGCACAGACAGCAGTTGCAGTCTTTTTGACCGAAGTTTCCCTAATCCCCTTTTCAGCAGCCTCGGTGATGGTTGTAGCTAAAGTACTCCCAGTACTCCCATTTTTTTGGCCACAATTCAGGAGAGACTTACCCTTGTTGGTCTTTTCCTTTTTCCCAGTGCTACCTTATGGAACATTTCCATAAACGGGATGCATCAACATCTTAGCCTGTCAATGTTGAAAAGTAGTTAGATTGTCAATATCTGCCTCCCAGTCTTCTCTTTCTTCTAGTTCATAAGCTGAGTTTTACCACTTATCTTGCAAAGAATATGGGAGCTTTGAGAGTATGGTACAGATATTCGGTTTGCTGTTGAATGCATCGCGGCTCTTTGCATTGGCCAAGGAGTCCATACAGCTATCAAGAAAGGTTGATAGTTTCTCAGGGCCTCCCTATCATTCATTCTGCTTTACAGGTGCTGGTCATAAAATTAGAATATCATGACAAAGTTGATTTATTTCAGTAATTCCATTCAAAAAGTGAAACTTGTATATTAGATTCATTCATTACACACAGACTGATGTATTTCAAATGTTTATTTCTTTTAATGTTGATGATTATAACTGACAACTAATGAGTAATAATAAGTCCCAAATTCAGTATCTCGGAAAATTAGAATATTGTGAAAAGGTTCAATATTGAAGACACCTGGTGCCACACTCTAATCAGCTAATTAACTCAAAACAACTGCAAAAGCCTTTAAATGGTCTCTCAGTCTAGTTCTGTAGGCTACATAATCATGGGGAAGACTGCTGACTTGACAGTTGTCCAAAAGACGACCATTGACACCTTGCACAAGGAGGGCAAGACACAAAAGGTCATTGCTAAAGAGGCTGGCTGTTCACAGAGCTCTGTGTCCAAGCACATTAATAGAGAGGCGAAGGGAAGGACAAGATGTTGTAGAAAAAAGTGTACAAGCAATAGGGATAACCGCACCCTGGAGAGGATTGTGAAACAAAACCCATTCAAAAATGTGGGGGAGATTCACAAAGAGTGGACTGCAGCTGGAGTCAGTGCTTCAAGAACCACCACACACAGACGTATGCAAGACATGGGTTTCAGCTGTTGCATTCCTTGTGTCAAGCCACTCTTGAACAAGAGACAGCGTCAGAAGCGTCTCGCCTGGGCTAAAGACAAAAAGGACTGGACTGCTGCTGAGTGGTCCAAAGTTATGTTCTCTGATGAAAGTAAATTTTGCATTTCCTTTGGAAATCAAGGTCTCAGAGTCTGGAGAAAGAGAGGAGAGGCACAGAATACACGTTGCGTGAGGTCCAGTGTAAAGTTTCCAGTCAGTGATGGTTTGGGGTGCCATGTCATCTGCTGGTGTTGGTCCATTGTGTTTTCTGAGGTCCAAGGTCAACGCAGCCATCTACCAGGAAGTTTTAGAGCACTTCATGCTTCCTGCTGCTGACGAACTTTATGGAGATGCAGATTTCATTTTCCAACAGGACCTGGCACCTGCACACAGTGCCAACGCTACCAGTACCTGGTTTAAGGACCATGGTATCCCTGTTCTTGATTGGCCAGCAAACTCGCCTGACCTTAACCCCATAGAGAATCTATAGGGTATTGTGAAGAGGAAGATGCAATACGCCAGACCCAACAATTCAGAAGAGCTGAAGGCCACTATCAGAGCAACATGGGCTCTCATAACACCTGAGCAGTGCCACAGACTGATCGACTCCATGCCACACCGCATTGCTGCAGTAATCCAGGCCAAAGGAGCCCCAACTAAATATTGAGTGCTGTACATGCTCATACTTTTCATATTCATACCTTTCAGTTGGCCAACATTTCTAAAAATCCTTTTTTGCATTGGTCTTAATTGATACTCTAATTTTCCGAGATACTGAATTTGGGACTTTCATTAGTTGACAGTTATAATCATCAACATTAAAAGAAATAAACATTTGAAATACATCAGTCTGTGTGTAATGAATGAATCTAATCTACAAGTTTCACTTTTTGAATGGAATTACTGAAATAAATCAGCTTGGTCATGATATTCTAATTTTATGACCAGCACCTGTATATGAGGCCACTTTAATGCTTTATCCATGTATGCATCAGCTATGAATATTTGGTTGCCATAGTAACTTTCAATTTGCTTTCTGGCCTTTGCATAGCCTTGACTTTAGGGCAATCATACACAACAGCCCTTAACCATATCCTGGGCAGGACCTCTGGTATTTTGGATTAGGTAGTCAAATTTATCTTGAGGGTTCTATAACACATCGTCTACAGCGTGATCAAAGGCCCTAATGAAATCTGCATAAGCCAACAGATCACCTACATATAAAAGGGACCTGTCTGTGTGGTACTTGACCACGCAATGCAGGAGCTTCCTTTTGTTTATCTTTTTGTTGGGCTAACATTTTAGCCATTTCAGCAACAGCCTTGTGACATTTGGCTTGATTGTGCATGAGCACATCAACCAGATCGTGTCTGTAAATCTGCAAGTGGGTCCCTGCGTTAGTAGTAGGTCCAATCGTTCCTGCTTTTCTGCTTTAGACTCGACCATATGAAGAAGGCTTTGTAGGATTTTATCGAGTTCCGACTGCTCATGTGTGACTGTCAATGAAGATGCTGGTGCCGCAGCTCTTAGTTGGGATGATGAGTTGCATTTACTATCGAGAACGTGCTTCAACTGAAAGGTTTGTGGAATTCTGGATTCTGTGCTGACTCTAACTTGTAGCTGTATCTCTTTGAATTAACAAGTTGTTCGTTAGGCAGACTTGCTAAAAAACATTTCGTTTTGTTAAGCCGTGATGCTGTGGTATGACTAAATTCATTCCAAATCTTAAAATTTTCTGCAAACGCCGTTTTCTGTTTTTTGATTGCACTTTCTTTCTGACGAAAAAAATACTAAAATACTAAATTCAGTACTAAAAGATAGCCTAGCTTTACCTGTATTTACCCAAAATTTCCAGATTTCTGCAGTTGTAGTTTGCTTCGTGGGATTCTAGCAATACTTTGACACATTGAAATGATTCCACAGACAAAATATCTTCTTTTTAAAAACTTTAGTAAAAATTCAAGGTAAAACAGTTCACACAAAAACAGAGAAAAAGTTGGTATTGCAAAGTAAAGAAAAGTTATGGTTTGAAGAATAGGTCTGTTTAAAGCTTATGTATCTTGTTTGTTTCTTTAAGTTTTCTAATACAGTTGAACCATTTCTAAACGGTCAGAAAACAGTATGCCTATCCCACTTACACACCGCAACTGGGTTTTTCAGTCCATGCTAGCAATGAGACTAATTCTAAAAAACTGACTTAATTAACACACTGTATCACAGATATAGCTGTGAATGTTCTATCTCATGTTAACTTACAGGGGGTAAAAGGCGATACCATAATCTATAGCTATGAGAAAAAATTGTATTCTATTCATATTAACAAAACACTAATGAGTTTAACTTAAAGCATTAACTTTCTAACTTTGGCTCTTACACTAGCAAATAACATCATTTGTGATGTAAGATACACACAAATTATACTGAGCATCTGGACAGAGAAGAAGACTGAAAGAGGAGGCAGAATGTCAGGTTAAGTTAAAAGCCTTCCTGAACAGAGGAGATTGAAGTTGTTTTTTAAAAGAATGAATAGAGTCAGCTGATCTGATTAATTTAGGAAGGTCATTCCAAGGTCGGGGTGCTATACAGCTAAAGGCCCTATCACCCATAGGTTGCAGGTTAGTATGGGGCACAACAAGATTGCCAGTATCAGAGGACCATAGTGGGTGAACACGAGCAAGTTTCTCAACATTAGAAAAGGAGAGGAATGAGCGAACATGGGATGTTACTGAGGCGAAAGTAGGAAAGTTTCTTAATATGGTTTATGTGGATGGAATAAGAAAAGGAGGAAACAAAAATGACACCCAGATTCCTGGCATTAGAAGAAGGTCTGATGAGATTATCGTGAAGAGTGGCTGAAAAGGAGTTCATTTTCTTAAGTTGCGCTTTAGTGCCAATTTGCCTGGAGTTCAGTTTTGTTCAAGTTTAATTTTAAGGAGTTCTGCTCCATTCAGGTTTTAATTTCACTGTGGCAAGTTCTGAGCTGAGAAAACAATGATGAAGTTTTGCTTTTAACTTTAAAATACCGTTGAGTATCATCTTCATAAAAATGATAACCTAGTCCATAGCTGCGAATAATATGGCTATTGGGAAGCATATGGATACAGAAGATCAGAGTGCCAAGAAAAGAGCTCAGAGGAACCCTGTGTGTGACTGGCGCTGAGTAGGATCTGCTGTTGCCAAGACTAACAATCTCTTGCCTGTCAGTCAGGTAGAACTTAAACCACTGGAGGGCAGTGCCAGAGATACCCAGCATGTTCTCCATTCTGGACAGTAGAATGTCATGTCTGACAGTGTCAAATGCTGCACTAAGATCGAACAAAATTAATATGCTGATTTGTCCAGAGTCTGCAGCTATAAGCAGATCAATAGCTACATGAAGCAGAGCAGTTTTACAGCTGTGCTGTGCCCTGAAACCAGATTGAAAGGGTTCCCTCAATTTATCAGAGGTTAAATAATTGGTGAGTTGGGAGATTGCAACACGCTCAAGAACCTTTGACAGAAAAGGTAAGTGAGAAATAGGATGAAAATTGTTAAAATTGTTGCATCATGACTAGACTTTTTTAACAGTGGGGTTACAGAAGTGATTTTAAAAGTGGCTGGCACAAAGCCATTGCCAAGGGATGTATTTATTATTGTTGTAACAGTTGGGATTATGGCATTAAGGCAGGATTTAAGAAGTGTAGTGGGGATGGGGTTCACTACACGGGTAGTGGGCCTCATCCTACAAAGCAGGTCATTAAAAAATGCAGATGTATCTGGCGAAAATTTTAAAAAAAACTGGATAGAGTGGGAAGACAGGGAAAGATATAAATGGAGGAAGGATTTTTGTTAGTTGAGTTATTTATAACTTTAATTTTATTGCGGGAAAAAGTCACAGTTTTCACAGACATTGGTAGGGGAGGTAATTGGGCCAGATACAGGCTGAAGTAGTTTATTAACTACAGAGAACAAAATCCTTGGGTTATCATGGCCACTTTCTATTTTTGTGTCATAATGTGTGTTCTTTGCTGCAGTTAGTGCATCCTTGTAAGCCCTCTGATGATCAGAGAAAGCATGGATGTGAACAGTGTGGCCAGTCTTGCGTGACATTCTCTCAAGGTGTCAGCTGGCTGCTTTCATAAACTGTAACTCTGAATTGTACCATGGAGCTGAGCACTTAAAGGAAATCTCCTTATGCTTTAAAGGAGCTGTTTTATCTAGTGCTGAAAGAAGGACTGTGTTATATTGATGAACAAGACTATCTGGTCTTGATAGAATAGTTGAAAACAGTATAAGATCAGAAAGGATAATAGCAAGGATAATATGACAGATATTTTTAAGGTTTCTGAAAGAAATTTGATGTTTACTGGTAAGAGGAGGGAGTGGTAATGAGACAGTGAAAAGTACTGCATTATTATCGTAGAGGCCCAAATCACTGCTATAAGTGTTGCTGACAGATAAGCCTGATGTACAGATCAGGTCCAATATATGACCACCAGAGTGAGTAGGAAAATAAAACATGTTGCACCAAGTCATAACAGTCCAGTAAAGATAAGAATTAATTTCTCAGCTTACATGTAGTAATGTCAGTATGGATGTTGAAATCACCAAGAAGAATGACTCTCTGCGGAAGGTAACTTAAATTGGTAATGATTCAGTCAGATCAGATAAAAAAGGTGCATTGTATTTTGGGGAATGATAGGAACAATGAGTAAGACATTGTTATTAGCTTTAGAGCCAGACACTTGAAAGACAATGGGCAGTCAACTATGATTCTTTTGATGTTTAGTTCAGTTCTAACAATTACTGCAACTCCACCTCCTTGTCTTGAGATGCTAGGCGCTTTGAAGTAAATGAATCTGGAAGGTGTTGCCTCCATGAGAGACGTAAAATCGGTTGCTATTGCTAGGTTACTGTTAGGCAAAGCATGTCAAGTTTGGAGTCTGTAATAAATTCTGAAAGTACCAGCACTTTGCCATTAAGAGATCTTAAGTTAATGTAATATTAGCTGACGAGGGTTCGTTGTGGACAGATCCATGATCAGAGTTTATTTTAAAATACTGCAAATTTGGCACACTTTCCAAAGCCATGAATAGGATGCTGTATTCTTGAACAAATGCTGCTGTTGAACTTTTCATTCGCAGCCTGGCAGTGGTGGCAGCCTGGCCCGTGATGTAAATATTTCTGGTGTCACACAATGCCAGTGTCTTTTAGGACATTCCAGTCTGACCATTTGCTCTGGACAAACTGTTTAATATGAAGGAGTTTGTCACTAGAGTATTTTAGCATAGTACAGAGCAGTATTTATCTGATAGTAGCAGAAATGCAGCACAGCACAATGGAGAAGATGAGATGGCCAGGGCGGGGTGGCGCAGATGAGTGGCGATAGCAAGCAGTAGAAAAAGCATAGTAGGAGATATTACAAGATGCCCATGAAGATACCAGAATTAAGAGGTTCCAATGTACAGCCACATACATATATATCACTGGGTATTATTGGGGCAAGATCGCCCCAGAGCCACAAGCCAGGTGGTTGTAAAATCAGATCATTAAGTGCATATAAAAGTAATCCAGAGCAATTCAGTATATCCATTATAATCCAGAAGACACACCATCCCCGGCACCTAGATCACCCCAGTGCAAAGAAATGTTCATAAGACTCGTCCCATGAACCACTGAAAGATTTATTTGCAGAGTTGTTTGTGGCTGAGAACCCAGTCAGGCAAAGTTCATAAAGTCTGTAAAAATAAATCCAAGTCAGTGCTGTTCAAATCAGATGCATCCATGAGCTATATACATATAATAAAGTGTAAGCAGTGTCAATTTTAACGAAAATTTTAACAAAAGTGTTGTTAACAGGGAGGAGTGGTAGCAACATGAGTGTGCCAGCGTCCCCTCCCAGTTTTTAAGTTTGACTGTAGTAATAGGTCTCAAAAAAGTTGGGATAGGGTCATGTTTACCACTGTGTTGCATCCCCTCTTCTTGTAACATCAGTCCGTAAACATCTGGGAGCCGAGGAGGCCAGTTGCTGGACTTTTGGGATAGGAATACTGTCACATTCTTGTCTGATATAGGATTCTAGCTTTTCAACAGTCCCTGACTATGTTTGTCGTATTTTTTGTTTCATGATATTCCAATTGTTTTCAGTTGGTGAAAGGACTGGACTGCAGGCAGGCCAGTTCAGCACCTGGACTCTTCTTTCCACAAAGCCATACTGTTGTAATAGATGCATTATGCAGTTTAGCATTGTCTTGCTGAAATGTGCAAGTCCTTCCATGAAAAAGGTGTCATCAGGATGGAAGCATATGCTTCTCTAAAACCTGTATATGTCTAAGCATTGATGGTGCCTTTCCAAATATGAAAGCTGCCAATTCCATAGGCATTAATGCACCCTCATATCATCAGAGATGCAGGATTTTGAATTGAGCACCGATAACATGCCGGATGGTCCCTCTCCTCTTAGTAAGGAGGACACAGCATCCATGTTTTCAAAAAGAATTTCATATTCCAATTCATCTGACCACAGAACAGTTTTCCACTTTGCCTCAGTCCATTTTAAATGAGCTTTAGCCCAGAGAAGACAGTGGCATTTCTGGGTCATGTTCACATATAACTTCTTCTTTGCATGATAGAACTTTAACCTGCATTTGTGGATGGCACGGTGAACTTTGTTCACAGACAATGACAATGAACATTATTCTGAAATTGTTCCACGATTTGTAGATGCAGTTTTTTGCAGATTGGTGTGCCTCTGCCCATCTTTACTTCTGATGGACTCTAGCTCTCAAAGATGCTCTTTTTATACCATATCATGTTAGTTGACCTGTTGTCAATTAACCTAATTATTTGCAAAATGTTCCTCCAGCTGTTTCTTTATGTACCACTTATTTTTCCAGCCTTATGTGGCGCCCCTCCCCCCCAATTTTTTTGAGACGTGTTACTGCCATCAAATTCAAAATGAGGTAATATTTTTCATGGAATAGTAAAATGTCTCTCTTTCAATGTAGTATGTTTTATTTGTTCATGTGTGAATAAAATATGGGTTTATGAGATTTGTAGATCATTATATATATTAGGGCTGGGAATTGATTAAAACAACTAATTAATCGCATAAATGTATATAATCACAATTAATTGCATCTAACATTAAAACGTGTTAATTTTATAATTACATAAATCATGAAGTAAATACACAGAATCACAAAATTAATATTGAATCAACACAAAGGAATTAATGAAAAATGAATTAAACCTGAACTTTTCATAAATTTTTGAGTAAGTACAACCTGAATTGTAATGTTTTCCTAAAAGGCAAGTTGAAAAGAAGGCAATAAGAAAACTAGGCCAATGTATTAATCCTCAAATTAACACAGAATATGAGATACAGACACGTCAAAGTAAAAATTAAATGATCGAAATAATAGTTGACTTTGAATGCACTGCTAAATCCTAACTAATCCTAACTGTCCTAACTACAAAGAGGACTATTTCATTTATGTTAGGTAGAATGCCCAGAGGGGACTGGGCGGTCTCATGGCCTGGAACCCCTACAGATTTTATTTTTTTCTCCAGCCTTCTGGATTTTTTTTTTGTTTTTTTCTGTCCACCCTGGCCATCGGACCTTACTCCTTTTCTATGTTAACTAATGTTGTCTTATTTTAATTTTGTATTTTGTCTGTTATTTTTCTTTTCTTCATTATGTAAAGCACTTTGAGCTACTTTTTGTATGAAAATGTGCTATATAAATAAATGTTGTTGTTGTTGTTGTAAATACTGATTTAATTGAAATAATATAAATCTCTTAAATTTGCATACATTTAAACTTGGGTTAAAACTCCATAAATACTATCCTCAATTGTTCATCACCATTAACAACTTGATAATTATGCTCAACATAAGTGTTTTTTAACTGGTGCACCTTAGAAATGACAGTGTAGTGTCCCTGGCTCCTTACCTGAGAGAGACCTGTCTGAGGAGGACAATAATACCTGGAGAAGCTGATATAAAAGCAGCTCCTTGATTGCCATTTTGCAAATACAGCACTCAGAGTGCACTTTAGCATCCAGGAGATGTGTCAGGGGTCCATCTGCCTGAGTGTGTGTTCACCAGCAACTCTCGCAGAGCCAAGGGCTAGTGGGCATACAACTTGCCTCTGACCCTAGGTCAGTGGAGTGATGCAGAGAGAGGGACCACCTGTATGAGTGGGTAATGGGACAAAGCAGCTGGGAAACGATCCAAAGTGCTTACTAAGTTCTATGTCTGTGAACGTCATACTCCGAGCTGCTTTTTTAGCCACCCCCTTGTCCCGCCTCTTCAGACATTTTGGCACCTCTGAGAGGTTTAATGCTTTTTTAGTTGGTAGAATTGCGGAATGCCATGGGACTTTTTGAGTTACAAAAAGTGTGCCACCACTGCTCTTTCTACATCTTTGCTCCTGGCACTCTAAAAAAGATCTCAGTAGCTGCTATCTGGCTTAAAAACTGACACTGTACATTACTTGGATGGTTATGTTACATTCTTTGCAAACTGCAATAATGGGAAGGGATAATCATTACACTTCTATTTCGTACAGTTTTGCCATTATATTAGGGCAGTCAACACTGTAAGCTACCTGACAGACCGGTGAGTTAAACATAGAGGTAGTATAGCAGTGGTACTGAATTAAAATTTAAAGAGGTCCAACCAACAAAAGTTTCTCCTATCAATGGTCCAAACCTCACGTTTGTGATATGATTCAGATCCCTATATATGCAGTCATTGAATGTCTATAAAACAAATAAGATATAGTTACCACAGCATTTCAACAATATTTATTTTCAATTTTTAGTAAGGATTTTGAATTTAATTGGCCTTGCATTTATATGCTCTATTTAATAAAAAAATAAAAGATTCACATTCACATTTTAAGTATAAGAAAACAAAACCATCTGAACAAAATTAAAAAGGGCAGTCCTTTACAATGGTCCCATCAGAAAATGTGTTTTTTTTTTGTTTTTTTTTTATTAATGTTGCCCCAAAATCCATGCTACTCTAATTGAAAAGTAATTTGCATGCTGCTGGGCTGTAAATGAATGTGAAAGGACTCTGGTGGATCTCTCATAATGGGGTCTCAGTTTGTACTTTATGTGACCTCACTTCGGACTACAGTAATCCCTCGCTATATCGCGCTTCGCCTTTCGCGGCTTCACTCCATCGCGGATTTTATATGTAAGCATATTTAAATATATATCACGGATTTTTTGCTGGTTCGCGGATTTCTGCGGACAATGGGTCTTTTAATTTCTGGTACATGCTTCCTCAGTTGGTTTGCCCAGTTGATTTCATACAAGGGACGCTATTGGTGGATGGCTGAGAAGCTACCCAACTTACTTTTCTTTCTCTCTCTTGCGCTGACTCTCTCTGATCCTGACGGAGGGGGTGTGAGCAGGGGGGCTGTTCGCACACCTAGACTATACGGACGCTCGTCTAAAAATGCTGAAAGATTATCTTCACGTTGCTACCTTCTGTGTGCAGCTGCTTCATGAAGCGACATGCTGCACGGTGCTTCGCATACTTAAAAGCTCGAAGGGCACGTATTGATTTTTGCATGTTTGTTTTTCTCTGTCTCTCTCTCTCTCTCTCTCTCTCTCTCTCTCTCTCTCTCTCTCTCTCTCTCTCTCTCCCTGCTCCTGACGGAGGGGGTGTGAGCTGCCGCCTTCAACAGCTTTGTGCTGCGGTGCTTCGCATACTGAAAAGCCAAACAGCCCTATTGATTTGTTTGCTTCACTCCTTTGAAGAGGAAGATATGTTTGCATTCTTTTAATTGTGAGACGGAACTGTCATCTCTGTCTTGTCATGGAGCACAGTTTAAACTTTTGAAAAAGAGACAAATGTTTGTTTGCAGTGTTTGAATAACGTTCCTGTCTCTCTACAACCTCCTGTGTTTCTGCGCAAATCTGTGACCCAAGCATGACAATATAAAAATAACCATATAAACATATGGTTTCTACTTCGCGGATTTTCTTATTTCGTGGGTGGCTCTGGTACGCAACCCCCGCGATGGAGGAGGGATTACTGTACTGCGAATTAGTTTGTGTAAATAATTTGTGTTTTCTATAATAGTGGCTCTTCATGTTGCTTATTTTTACTAAAGCCACAGTTTCAGAAGACATGATACGAGCTACCTGCAGGAAGAATGAATATCTATTGGTTTGTCCAATCATCTTTGAAAGTTGTTTTCTGCATCTGCTTTCCTTTTTTTTGGAACAAGCAATGCTCACTGTTGCTGTTTCATTTCTGTTATTTCCTTCTGCGGCCTCCACACATTTTACCAATACACTGTAGTAATCACACTGATTCACTCTCTGTTGAGTGACACGAATAGAAGCTCACAGCTCAAGAAGGAAAAAAAATGCTGCATGAATGTTAGTTGTTTCTTGTTCAATGTTGTCATTCTCATTCATTAATCAGAAATGCACCATGGTCCAGATAGTGCTGTCACTCTGTCCGTGTCTGCAAATTAGCGATGCCTGTACTAGAGACATATTTTGGGTGTCACTGAAAGATAATTTATCTAGTACTTAGGTGATAGGAGTTTGATTCGGTCTTCTTAAAGAAACATGAAATGAAGAAAAAAACAAAAAAGGAGCGTAATTTTTACTTTTGCATCTTTTCTTTTGCATTACACCAGGACTGCCATAACTCCCACAACCCTGCACCTATGTCAGTATGTATAAATCAAGAAAACGCACACCAGTGCTACATATTGACATGTGGCGTATCTCTGTGAATCTTGTAATACTAAATTTCAAATGTTTAAGTGAACGTTTAATTTCATTAAATTTTTAAAGGTAGTACAGGCAGTCCCCGGGTTACGTACGTGATAGGGACTATAGGTTTTTTCTTAAGTTGAATTTGTATGTAAGTCGTAACAGGTACATTATTTTAATAAATGCTACTGTTGACCGACTGTAACCAAGTGCTCTGCCAATGAATGATGGAGTTTCACCTCTCTCTGACCTTTTTATTATTTCTACTTTATTTTCCATGGTGATGGTTTTTCTCTTCCCTACTGTATCACCAGCACTTGCATCAGATTTGTATTTCAGAGACATTGTTGAAGGGTGAAGACGAGATAAGCTCTTCTGCACAGCACTGTACACACTATCACAGCAGGAAGGCACCCCTCGTCAGCATGTCTGGTGTACTGACGAGAAACAACTTTGTGCTATGTACGTAACAGTACAAGCAGGCTTGCTATTGAGAATGAATGGGGGCAGTGAGGGGCGGTTCACCACCCGCCCACCACATAGTCACCTCCACTTGCATACAGTATGCTGCCTGCAGTGTCAGCCTACCGAGAGTGAACAGGGTGCGTCCAAAGGCGGATAGTGAATCACCCACCACCGCCCCCATTCAACAGGCAGCCACCCAAAACACACTACAATGCTGCCCCCGCCGCCCCATTTACCCTGAATGGCCTCCGTTCAGCCACAACTGGGGCACCGCTTGCCGCATCACCAGCCATCCCACCGAGAATGAATGGGGCAGCTGATCAAGGGACACTGCAAGGCTGTGTGGTGGGCGGGCAGTGAAACTCCCCCTTCCGCCCCATCCAGCCTCCGTCCTGCACACGAGCGCTGCACACCCAGCCACCCACTGAAAATGAATGGGGTGCGGCCCCCCACTGCCCCATTCATCAACCGGAGCCGCCCGAGGAACACAACACTGCACAAGCATTGAAACTGCCCCCTTCAGCCACCACTTGCAGCGTCCCCAGGCCAGTGCGGCAGTTACTGAGGAGCCTGCGTTGCGTCCCCCACAGAGATGAAGGAGCAGATACAGACCCGATCGTATGTCGGATGTCCGTAACTCAGGGACTACCTGTATATAAATATGTATGTGTATCTAAATCATTAGGAATACACTTAACTTTTTTGTATTATTGTTTTGTAATGTAAAAAAAAAAAAATTCCATCAGTGTGCCCCTTGACTAAAGAACTCCCAGAGGCATTTGCCTCATTGCCGGCCTTGGATGCTACAGTATTTTTGACTCGTTAAACAACACACATTAATCACAAAAAAATAACGTCAATTTTCCCAGGCCTTTTATAGTTCTTCCGAAGATGGTCAAGCGATACCGTCCTGATGATCAAAGAGATTATTCCCATATTGGATTACTGTTTCTGATTTTGTTTTGTTTTTTTAAATGTTATTTTGCATTTAGATGTCAGATCACAGAAGTGTTAACAGCATAGTGTTAATGCATGAGTTGTAAATATTAAAGCTCAACTTTGTCTTTATATTTTACTAGAAGATGAAAATATAAACCTCCATAGCCTAGTAACAAAACCACCATCAGAAGGCATGATGCTGAGAGTTGAAGATCTGGTTAAACAGTATTTTGAGACTGCTGAAAAGGTGAGCAAAATCAGGACTACAATGCTAGTGCTTTGGTAGCATGACTGGGCTGGTTGTCAGAAGCAGTTTCCATTAACGAAAATGAGCATTTGGATCCCTTGAGATTACTCAATTTAGAACAGAACCATTCTTTTTTTCCCCTCTCATTTATTAGAACTAATTTTGGAGGGAACCAGGTGAGGTGAGGTAAAGAAGTCTGTGTACTTGTGTACATTATGAAACCATATTAGAGGATACAAGTGACAATGTCTTTGATCTTCAAAAGCAAACAAACTAAATGAGTTAGTTTTGGCATCTTGTTTAATATTTTTGGGAACAATGTTTTATAAATTCACTGAACACTAAAGTGATGACTAAGGAATTCACTTAATTTCATTGCTAGACATGCTGTGGCACAACTATGCAACTATATGTGTGGGGTATATTGATTTAAAATATGACACAGATTTACTAAACAGTACCTCGTGCTTTCTTGTTTGAGCTATGGAAAGTTGCACATATTTTAACTGTTCAGCAGTGATCATTATAATAATTTTCAATATCTATATATGATTTGTGGGCCTGGATTATTACTTTCAGTAATTTCTTTGAGCAGAATGTCCAGCTCTCTTTGCTCACTGAACGAGGCATGGGAAAGGCCGTGCAGGAGTTTGTGGACAAAGAGGAGCGGGATGCCATTGAGGAACTAGTAAAGTTCCAACTTGAGAAGACTCAGCGGTTTCTAAAGGAGCGCCGGATTGAAGCAGTAGAAGACAAGATTGATGAGGAGGTGAGTGCCTTGCATAGAATACAGTGATCCCTCCTCCATCGCGGGGGTTGCGTTCCAGAGCCACCCGCGAAATAAGAAAATCCGCGAAGTAGAAACCATATGTTTATATGGTTATTTTTATATTGTCATGCTTGGGTCACAGATTTGCGCAGAAACACAGGAGGTTGTAGAGAGACAGGAACGTTATTCAAACACTGCAAACAAACATTTGTCTCTTTTTCAAAAGTTTAAACTGTGCTCCATGACAAGACAGAGATGACAGTTCTGTTTCACAATTAAAAGAATGCAAACATATCTTCCTCTTCAAAGGAGTGCGTGTCAGGAGCACAGAATGTCACATAGATAGAGAAAACAATCTCTAGCAAACAAATCAATAGGGCTGTTTGGCTTTTAAGTATGCGAAGCACCGCGGCACAAAGCTGTTGAAGGCGGCAGCTCACACCCCCTCCGTCAGGAGCAGAGAGAGAGAAAGATAGAGAGAGACAGAGTTTGTTTTTCAGTCAAAAATCAATACGTGCCCTTCGAGCTTTTAAGTATGCGAAGCACCGTGCAGCATGTCGTTTCAGGAAGCAGCTGCACAAAAGATAGCAACGTGAAGATAATCTTTCAGCATTTTTAGACGAGCGTCCGTATCGTCTAGGTGTGCGAACAACCCCCCTGCTCAATCCCCCTACGTCAGGATCGGAGAAAGTCAGAGCAAGAGAGAGAGAAAGTAAGTTGGGTAGCTTCTCAGCCATCTGCCAATAGCGTCTCTTGTATGAAATCAACTGGGCAAACCAACTGAGGAAGCATGTACCAGAAATTAAAAGACCCATTGTCCGCAGAAATCCGCGAACCAGCAAAAAATCTGCGATATATATTTAAATATGCTTACATATAAAATCCGTGATGGAGTGAAGCCGCGAAAGGCGAAGCGCGATATAGCGAGGGATCACTGTATCTACTTTTCCACTTTTGCCTCAACATAATTAGAAAGTTGAGTTACATAGGTCAGTGGCTTACCTTACAGAAAAAGAAAATGCATTTCATTAGGGCTAAAGTGATTGTCCAATATTGTCAGCAGTGTTGCTAGTAAAAATTGTTGAAAAATGCTGTTGTCAACTTTTTCTTTACGTTTAAAGGTGCCTCAAACCTCCAGTGGGTTAGTAACATAAGCTCCTTTCAAAGTGGTCATCCAACATTTAATCCTCACTACAGTTACCTTGATCTGGGATTTGTCAGGAGATAGGCAGTGTGTTGAGACTGATATACAAGAAGTATGCTCAAGCAGCAACATAGAGACAACTACAGACAGTTTGATAATTATTGATCAAGTTAATGAAAAACAACTATGCCAGAAATTTAAAAAAAAAATATGAGATTAAGATTAGTTAAATTAATCTTAACTTTTCAACTTTCTTAACTTTTTAGGTTCGTCGCTTTAGAGAAACAAAGAAGAACACTGCAGAGGAAGAAGAGGATGTTTTAGAGGTAAGGTGTAACAATGTGGCATTCCTGAATTATGAGTTTGGTACTTTGAGTACACATCTTTAATCATGTGTATTTCCTCTTCAGCTTGCTTGGCTAATGACTCTTAGTAAGGCAGATGAGTTCATTCTTTATTTAGTTTGCTTACTTTTTGTGATTATGACGCGACTGGTTCTAAAGGTTATATTCTTCTTTTGGGGTTAGCTGCTGTTTTTGATCACTATATTATAATAATAACTATTTTTCCTAAGAAGTCAAAAATCAAGGCTGTTTAATGTATCTTGCCTAGTGAATTGAAATATAATTTGCAAGGGACTATCATAGTATTTTGTTTTTTATCTGCCTCTTCATGTTTTATTTTGTATGTTTAAAGAGAATCAAGGCTTTATCAAACCACAAGGGAGGAAATTGACAAAAGCCTTGTGTGTTGGATGTAAATATTTTATTTATTAAATACTCAAGCAAGCTAAATAATCAACAATTAGTTTAATGGAAATATGGGAAATGCGTGACAAAATACCAGCAGCTATCACTTTAAGTCTCCGGTTTTCACAGTCATTAAGGTGCTTTACAGCTCATAACAAGAATCGTAGTCGTGGGCAAACCAAGTCGTATCTGGGAAGGGCAAGCAAAATAGGCAGCCAAGACACAAGGGACAAAACAAGAGTTAAAGTCAGTGGCGAAAAGAGTTCAAAACAAAGACAGGACTTAGTATTAGGCCTACTTAAATGAAGAAACTCACCTTCTTTTGAATTCAATTGAGGGACAACGCAGGCCTGGATCGACAATCAGTTCTTACATCTTTGCTACTGATGTCACTGGCATGTCGAACAGGATAATAGACGAAATCCTAGTCATTAAAGCAAAAGACAACTTTAAAAAATAAAGTCAAAATTATAATGCTTCCAAAAAAAATAAATATTTTAATAATAAACGTACGCAGACACAAATAACACTGATTACTGTGACACTGTTCTACCATATTCTATAACATACAGTTAGGTCCATAAATATTTGGACAGAGACTACTTTTTTCTAATTTTGGTTCTGTACAGTACCACAATGAATTTTAAATGAAACAACTCAGATGCAGTTGAAGTGCAGACTTTCAGCTTTAATTCAGTGGGGTGAACAAAACGATTGCATAAAAAAGTGAGGCAACTAGAGCATTTTTTAACACAAGCCATTCATTTCAGGGGCTCAAAAGTAATTGGACAATTGACTCAAAGGCTATTTCATGGGCAGGTGTGGGCAAGTCCGTCATTATGTCATTATCAATTAAGCAGAGAAAAGGCCTGGAGTTGATTTGAGGTGTGGTGCTTGCATGTGGAAGATTTTGCTGTGAACAGACAACACAAGGTCAAAGGAGCTCTCCATGCAGGTGAAAGAACCCATCCTTAAGCTGTGAAAACAGAAAAAACCCATCTGAGAAATTGCTACAATATTACGAGTGGCAAAATCTACAGTTTGGTACATCCTGAGAAAGAAAGCAAGCACTGATGAACTCAGCAACGCAAAAAGACCTGGACGTCCACGGAAGACAACAGTGGTGGATGATCGCAGAATCATTTCCATGGTGAAGAGAAACCCCTTCACAACAGCCAACCAAGTGATCAAAACTCTCCAGGGGGTAGGCGTATCGATATCCAAGTCTACCATAAAGAGAAGACTGCATGAAAGTAAATACAGGGGGTGCACTGCAAGGTGCAAGCTACTCATAAGCCTCAAGAATAGAAAGGCTAGATTGAACTTTGCTAAAGAACATCTAAAAATGCCAGCACAGTTCTGGAAAAACATTCTTTGGACAGATGAAACCAAGATCAACCTCTACCAGAATGATGGCAAGAAAAAAGTATGGAGAAGGCGTGGAACAGCTCATTATCCAAAGCATACCACATCATCTGTAAAACACAGTGGAGGCAGTGTGATGGCGTGGACGTGCATGGCTGCCAGTGGCACTGGGACACTAGTGTTTATTGATGATGTGACACAGGACAGAAGCAGCCGAATGAATTCTGATGTATTCAGAGATATACTGTCTGCTCAAATCCAGCTAAATGCAGTCAAATTGATTGGGCGGCGTTTCATGATACAGATGGACAATGACCCAAAACATACAGCCAAAGCAACCCAGGAGTTTATTAAAGCAAAGAAGTGGAAAATTCTTGAATGGCCAAGTCAGTCTCCTGATCTTATCCCAATTGAGCATGCATTTCACTAGTTGAAGACTAACCTTCAGACAGAAAGGCCCACAAACAAACAGCAACTGAAAGCTGCTGCAGTAAAGGCCTGGCAGAGCATTAAAAAGGAGGAAACACAGCATCTGGTGATGTCCATGAGTTCAAGACTTCAGGCTGTCGTTGCCAGCAAAGGGTATTCAACCAAGTATTAGAAATTAACATTTTATTTCCAGTTATTTAATTTGTCCAATTACTTTTGAGCCCCTGAAATGAAGGGATTGTGTTAAAAAAATGCTTTAGTTGCCTCACATTTTTATGCAATCATTTTGTTCACCACACTGAATTAAAGCTGAAAGTCTGCACTTCAACTGCATCTGAGTTGTTTCATTTAAAATTCATTGTGGTAATGTACAGAACCAAAATTAGAAAAAAGTTGTCTCTGTCCAAATATTTATGGACCTAACTGTATGTTCAATGTAATGAGATCACAGTATTAAGAGACTTTCTTTCAATATGTTTGCTTTACTATGGTACATAAACTTAGCTCCAAAATCTTTCACATGACAGACGTTTCAGTATCCATTCTATTGTTTGTGGCTACCTCTCCTGTAAATTTGAACCTTTATGTTAAAGAATAAGTATCTTTCAAATCAAGTATATTTCTTAGCAAAGGTGGTATATATGCATTTGCCACTTGAAATTGTATTCCAAATTCAAGCATTTTCTATAAATTTTAAAACATACTTTTCCTGCAATGGAGTTTTATGTTAGAATTCACAGGGCACAGATATCACCAGAAAAGAAAAGCTTTAAAACTTACCAAATATGTAAATTTTTCAAGTGAAAAATGTTATCAAATATTAATCTGCTTCTTGACATTACACTGATATTGCAAAACTGCATGTATGTGTTGTTTATGGAGAGGAAAAAAGAAATCATCTTGTGAGATTCAGCCATTTTGAAAGGAGACTGTGCAATTTGCTGCACTGCTAGTCTTCTTCCTCTGTGTCTGTAACAGCTAGTGTTGTGAATTCACCTCCTAAAATCACATGTGGTGCTATTGACACTGAATGTTGCGCAGATGCGAATTGTTGTCTGTTCTTTAGACAACTAGACAGTAATAATTAAAAAAGGCACACTTATGATCACTTGTATTCTTTCATTATAAATAAACCTTATTTAATTATTTCTGCAGCTGCTTCTACCATGTGGTAACACATGCTTCCCCCTCACTCAGGTAGTGCTGTGTCTGTGGTCTATGCCTTTGCTTCTTCAGCCCTCACCTATGTCACTACCACTGCATATAGAGCTCCTTCTATGCCAGCTTCTACAAATAGCACAGAGCTGTCATTCCTGCCTCATAGTGCCAGAGTCTTCCTAAGTTTTGTATGTTCTCCCCATGTATTTACGCATTTATTATTTATACATCGTACAATGAAACTCTTATGTCTCTTTTCATTTAAACTGCTACTCAGTACGACTCACCCTCTGTGATAAGAGGTCCATGAGGAGATTTTAAATAATTAACTGGGTCCCGGAGTGTGCAGGCTCCGAATGGGTGTGCATGATGACAGTTGCTCCAGGGTTGATTGTGGTACTTGACTGATCGTGCATTCACGTGCAGATGTGAGTAGATCAGTCAAGAACCTCATTCACATCTCTGAGAAGGCAGAGGACCACACCTGCACACAGTTTGTCCATATAAAGGGAACATCTACGGCAGAGAGGAAGATCGAAAGAAAAAGATCAAACAACAAAACGTTCAGTTCTAAGAATGGGTAAAGGTTATAGGAGGAAAGAGAGGCAAGAGGGTGAGGAGCCCATATTGTTGGAAGTAGGCCCCTAGGGAGTGAGTGGCAGAGCTGCCCTCAAGTGCTGAGCTGATGAAAGGAGCAGGAGCGACCCCGCTGTGCAGCATCTTGCCAATGGACTAGCTAAGGGAGACGAGAATGGGGTTTGGAGGACAGTCCATGGTATCGCTCAGAAGGAGTCTGTTGGTCAGTCCCGTTGAGCAACTTTGGGAGCAGGTGCGGCCAATACACTCTGGAGGTACTTTCGCTGGATGGAGCCAGTGGCAGCGGTGGAGGTACAGTGAGTCCGCTCCAAGTGGAGCCAGGTTTGGCAGCGGTTCATGCAGAGCAGGGCTCGTGGTTGCCTGCGGACTCTGTGGGATTGGTGGTGGGGACACAGGCCAAATGAAATGGGTGTCTGCACCTGTTGGTCGACTTCTCTCCAGGCTGCGAGGTCCAAAGAGGATAAGCCGGAGAGGCATCCGTTTTAAAGGAAGGTACCAGAGCTTGTGGAATTTTAAATGAGTCTCCTACACTGCGTTTTTTTTTTTTAACCTCATTTTATTGGATTGGTTTATTGGATTTTAACCTCCACCAGACATTTTCATTTTATGGATTACTTATTTATGGACAGAGTACTGAACTTGTTTTTGTTGAGTTTTTTTTTTTAATAAAAGCACTGTTCACCTTTCACAATCCCATTGCTTCATGAATGTTTGGTCCTCATCTGCCACACTCATCAAGAGGCTCCCAAAAATGAAGAGGGAGTGTGGACCCAATAAGCTGAGGAGATGCAAGATTTTAGAGAGAGGCATTGGGGCTCTTTGGTATAGCAGGTCCACAGCTTAACAATCAGGAGAAATAATTGTCCGCCTTGATCTCCATGAGTGTGTGTGTTCTTGCAGCTGTGGGTGGTTGGTGAAGTAATTGAGGCGAGAGACGTACCTGCATGTAAGGGTGCGGTCTGTCTTACTTGCTTCATTGGCATCCCGCAGTGTGCGACTGAGATGCTATAGCCATGGAGGCACATAAGGAAGAGCTGGTACGAGTAAAGGGGAATCAAAGATGAAAGAAGAATAAAAAAAAAATTGAAAATGGGAAAGGGAAATGACAGAGGTAAGGAGGGTAGGAGCAAGTGAGCCGGTGCTAGATGAAAGGAAGCAGACAGACGGGAATTGAGCCCCGGGAATGAGCATTTGGCTAATGCTTGGGGGGGTGGGGGGTTGCTCCTGTTGAGTGATAATGCTGCAGAAGTGGCCAATATGCTTAGGGTGTGCTGTCACCGGGAAGACATCGCGCTCTTGTGGGGTCTGATCAGTGTAAGACAGAGAGATGTCAATTTTAAAAGGAAGGCACCAGGGCTCTGAATTGTAAAAGACCGTTTCCTGCCTGCATTTTTAACCTCATTTTAAAGGATTATTTATTTGATTGTTTTCAACCCCAACAAGCACCTTGATTTTTATGGATTATTTGTTTGAATTTTTACCCTGCACTTTGTTTTGAACTTTTTTACTGTTTTTAATAAAAGCACTGTAGCACTTTTGCACCTGCCCCTTTACTTTATGTGTTGTGTTCTAATCCGCTGTCTCATCCCTTGGGTTTGTTGTCGGAGGTAACGGGTTCAAGAGGCTCCCTAGAGCAACTGGGAGTGTGGAGCTATCACACACTGTAATAGACTAAATGACTGTTTTACCAAAGAAACCTGCCTGTGCTTTTAACATCGTTTTTTATGGAATATATTTATGGCTTATTTTTAAGCTCCACTTTTTGACACCTGCTTTTATGGATTGTTTATTTATTGAGGAAGATCATTTTATGCACTGCACTTGTTTTTGAATACTTTTCTCTGGTTTTAATAGAAGCATCAAACACTTTTGCACAATCTGAATATGCTGAATTTGTTTGACCTCGTTTGCCTGGTTCGTGATTATTGATGGTTATGTGTTCGAGAAGCTCTTGAAAGCACCAGGGAGTGTGGAGCCAACCTGGACTGTCACACTCTCTGTAAGCTAAAAAAAACACAAAGTAACAAGCAAAAAAAAGTAAGCACTGCTGGGGGAAAAATCATGTTGTGAATGTGTATCTTAGCCATGGCAGAACATAAATTTTGAAAAAAGCAGAACTTCAGAGGCAAAGGTAGGAGTATAAGCAGAATAGAGTTTGGCACAGGGGGCTTGTCATGCTGTCTCAACCCATGATTGTAGCTTTAAGCAGACAAGCAAAATGGAAATATATTCTTACCTCAAGAAATATAGTCCTGTGAATCCAGGATAAAATCATTTTTTCTATGCCCCCTAAATGTTAAAGCCAGTTTTCTTCAAGAATCTAAATGTTTGCTACTTCAAAGTGGACATATTTGTTAAGTTTTAAGTCTTTTGCTTTCCAGCTGTGAATTCCAATGTAAAGTGCCAGTGTGGGCAACATATTTTAAACAATTGTTAGAAAGAACTTGACTTCGTAGCACAATTTTGTTGCAAATGCATATATACCATTTTTGTGAAGATATAACTTTGACTTGAAAAATACCAAACTTTCCTTGAAGTGCTTTGTTGTAGAAAGCTTCAACACCGTAGTAATACCATGGGACTCAGTACCCATTATACAGAGTGTACTAATACTGATGTGTTTAATTTGTTTGCTGCGATGGAGATTTAAAATTCATAAGGCAGCCACCTCAAGTCTAAAGCATCTCTCATGCACCATTTTCAAAGGACAAAAATAGGCTTTAATTTAAGTGACCTAAAATTGAAAGGAAAAAAAGAACAAAAACTGAATTGTATTTGTTAGGATAATCAACTGTATTCTCTAGCGTAGGTATTACTGAATTTATGTAACATTTGGTTTACATTTAGACATATGTATACTAGTTTCTTTATTTAGCAATATAAAGGTTCAGAAGAATAAAAACCTATATACAGCATAAATTTTCCTTTACTGCTTTATTTAATGCTCCAAATCAAAATACCTGTCCTGACAGATACTTAAATGAATTAGGCACAACTCCTGACTATAAATTTTAAATGCTAAAAATAATACAATCCAATAAGACCAAAGTTAATTAAAAGGAAAGAAGTGATAAAACATGATATGAGGTGGACATAACACATGTCCTTGAATTGCCTGTAATACTATGAAAAAGTTTCTCTTAGCAATCCAGAATTTTAGCACCTTCTGAAGTGTGATGTAATTCGTGACTTCTGGGACCACACCCCTTTCGAACAGACCCTCGAGTCATAGCAACAAGGCTCAAAATGACGTCACATGAATTTCAAACATAACTATTTCAATAAACAAAAGGAAAAATTAAATGTTCAAAACACAAAACCTCCATTCAAAATTTGAACGTCTTGAAAGAAAAATGTTTTAAGCTTAGACAAAATTTAACACCCTAATTCCCAAAAAGGCGCATTCACAACAAGTGCATTATTACTAAAATTGATTAAATTGATATTCTGGTAGTAGTCTGTAGGATTAATGAGACCTGACTGAGTAGTTTTCGTGTTGTGGTTCAGAACTGATCAGTGCCAAAGTAGGATAAAATATTGTGAAACCAGGTAGGAGTGGGGTTAAAGAAAAACTGTCTGAATTGGTTTCATTGCTTAACTTTTAATTGGGGTGGCAAAAATTTCATGGATCTAGTTGGAACAAGACATGATGGGATAGTTTTATGGGTGCCTGCAGTTGAGTGGCTTATTATTTATATGTGTAATGTACCCCTATTTGTTTTCTGAGTTTATAATGTGCATCAGGTGAACTGGCATGAAAAATGTAGCATTTGTTATTTTTAGAAAATGGCTTGCAGTCCAAAGAAATGGTTTCAGCAGACCAGTTTGGCATAGGCCTGGTCTAGAGTGTTTAAGAATATGGTGCAGTATAATAGTACTGTTTCTCTAATGGTAGTAGTTTAGTCTTCTTTTTTTAATTTAGGACAAACATAATACAGTCTCTTTTTTTTTCCATAACTGTTCTCTGGAATTTTATAATCAGTTGATCTTTTCATATTTGCCAGGCTATCAACAGGGCAAAATCTCACCGACCTCTTGAAGAGCCATCTTCTGCCTTCAGTGACCTGGATGTCGACATGTTGGAAGAAGCTAATGCAGATGACTCAGATGAAGTTGTTTTAGCTCACACAAGTCGTGGAAGGGGGAGGGGAAGACCTCGTGGACGAGGAGAGCAAACTGCGTCAAGCAGAGGAACATCAAGGAGAGGCAGAGGTCAGCATTTTTAACAACTGATAATTAGATTTTTCTCTCAGGTGCCATATTTACACCACATCTACACCTCTTAATCTGTCTAGCATGTTTCCAAGTGTGGGAAGTACTGGAATTAGTTGGCACCTGATGCTTCACAGCATCTGGCACAGATTGGAATCCACTGAGTACCAGCTTTCTCTGCTACAGTACCAGTCAAATGTTTGAGTATATGTACATAAAATAATTTTTTCCATGATTATCAACTGTTTAAATTTGCCCATAAACACTTAATATTTCATTACATGAAATGTGTATGTATACTTACTGTATACAGTTGTGCTTGAAAGTTTGTGAACCCTTTAGAATTTTCTATATTTCTGCATAAATATGACTTAAAACATCATCAGATTTTTCATTCAAGTCCTAAAAGTAGATAGAGAAACCAGTTCAACAAATGAAACAAAAATATTATACTTGGTCATAGGGCTGCACGATAACAGAAAAAATGATTTTCATGATTATTTTGCTCAAAATTTTTATCACGATTAATAATGACGATTATTCCTTTGGTAAATGAAGTCTGTGACCAAAGCAGTGTAGCCTCGGCCAGTTATTCACAGATGCTGCCCTAATCATATTAGCTGCGTTGTCCGTTGTGATGCACACAAGTCTTTCTTCCAGCAAGCCCCAAGCGGACATCGCTTCTTTGAGGCCCACTGCAATAAACTCCGCTGTATGGTCTTGTGGGAAAAACGAAGTTTGCAAAAGCTTGCTTTTCATCTCAAACTCGCTGTCAATAAAATGAACTGTCAAGCTCAAATACGGTTCCGCAGTTCTGCTTGACCATAAGTCCGTCGTGGCAGCAAAATATTCAAGGCTGAGCCTGAGAATTTCTCTTTCTATTTCTTTTCGGCATTTCGCATACAGCGAGGGCAGCGCAACATTGGAAAAATGGTTGCGTGAGGGAATGCTATATCTTTTATCAAGTGTTGCAATCATTTTGTTAAACCCCTCACTGCTCACGGTGGTTATTGGACACATATCCTTGGCTATATGGTACGTGATCGCCTCTGTTATTTCCCGGTGTCTTTGCGAGCTAGGCGGATATGGTACTGCGTTGAACAATGTCCCTGATATTGTTGTCTGTGTTGTGGATGGCTGGTAATTTTTTGTTGTTGCTGTTTGTGCCTTCAGTCGTTGAAATTCTTGATAGTGTACTTTGTGGTGGCTTTTAAGGTGGTTGATGAGGTTTGTTGTGTTACCTTGGGACGTTTGGACGTAACAGGAGCAAAGTTTGCACAAGACTCGTACCTGATCAACATCACATTCTTCGAAATCGAAATAGTTCCAGACAACTGAGAATGACCCCTTTTTAGGAACTAACGATCGCAGTTCTGCACGTTGCTCCGCCATCATATGTTTATTCTGACTGACTGTTATTGCTGCTATTGACTTCTACTGCTTCAGAAAGCGCTTGCAATCTAGACGCAGTAACGTCATAGTGACGCGGTCCAATCCGTAAACTCAGCCCATAAAAAACAGTTTGGTCTTTATACTGTAAAATCGCGACGATATTTATTAACTGATCGTGGGTCATAAATATCGTTATCATGAGAAAAAAAAGATTAATCGTGCAGCCCTACTTGGTCATTTATTTATTGAGGAAAATGATCGAATATTACATATCTATGAGTGGCAAAAGTATGTGAACCTCTAGGATTAGCAGTTAGTTTGAAGGTGAAATTAGAGTCAGGTGTTTTCAATCAATAGGATGACAATCAGGTGTGAGTGGACACCCTGTGTTACTTAAAGAACAGGGATCTATCAAAGTCTGCTCTTCACAACACATGTTTGTGGAAGTGTATCATGGCACGAACAAAGGAGATTTCTGAGGACCTCAGAAAAAGAGTTGTTGATGCTCATCAGGCTGGAAAAGGTTACAAAACTATCTCTAAAGAGTTTGGACTCCACCAATCCGCAGTCAGACAGATTGTGTACAAATGGAGGAAATTCAAGACCATTGTTACCCTCCCCAGGAGTGGTTGACCAACAAAGATCACTCCAAGAGCAAGGCGTGTAATAGTCGGCTAGGTCACAAAGGACCCCAAGGTAACTTCTAAATAACTGAAGGCCTCTCTCACATTGGCTCATGTTCATGAGTCCCTCATCAGGAGAACACTAAACAACAGTGGTGTGCATGGCAGGGTTGCAAGGAGAATGCCACTGCTGTCCAAAAAAAACATTGCTGCTCGTCTGCAGTTTGCTAAAGATCACGTGGACAAACCAGAAGGCTATTGGAAGAATGTTTTGTGGATGGATGAGACCAAAATAGAACTTTTTGGTTTAAATGAAAAGCGTTATGTTTGGAGGAAGGAAAACACTGCATTCCAACATAAGAACCTTATCCCATCTGTGAAACATGGTGGGGGTTGTATCATGGTTTGGGCCTGTTTTGCTGCATCTGGGCCAGGATGGCTTGCCTTCATTGAGTGGAACCATGAATTCTGAATTTTATCAGAGAATTCTAAAGGAAAATGTCAGTACATCTGTCCATGAACTGAATCTCAAGAGAAGGTGGGTCATGCAGCAAAACAACGACCCTAAGCACACAAGTTGTTCTACCAAAGAATGGTTAAAGAAGCATAAAGTTAATGTTTTGGAATGGCCAAGTCAATGTCCTGACCTTAATCCAATTCGAAATGTTGTGGAAGGACCTGAAGCGAGCAGTTAATGTGAGGAAACCCACGAACATCCCAGAGTTGAAGCTGTTCTGTACGGAGGAATGGGCTAAAATTCCTCCAAGCCGATGTGCAGGACTGATCAACAGTTACCGGAAACGTTTAGTTGCAGTTATTCCTGCAAAGGGGGGGTTACACCAGATACTGAAAGCAAAGGTTCACATAATTTTGCCACTCACAAATATGTAATATTCTATCATTTTCCTTAATAAATAAATGACCAAGTATAATATTTTTGTCTCATTTGTTTAACTGGTTTCTCTTTATCTACTTTTAGGACTTGAGTGAAAATCTGATAATGTTTTAGGTCATATTTATGTAGAAATATAAAAAAATTCTAAAGGGTTCACAAACTTTCAAGCACAACTGTATAAACACATAATCCTAAGAAAATTTTATTCAAACTTTTTAATGAAACGTAATTTTTTTTTAAAGTTTTATTGAAATATTTACCTAACAAAGGAGTTTTGAGTCTGATATCCATGACAGTCAGAAGAATGTTTAAGATTTTGTTAGAAATTCTGAGTTAAACAGTATAATTAACCTTCAGTCATAAAGTATTGTTAGCAGGTGAGAGCTAGGATCACTACAAATATTAGTAGCATAGGCACAGATTTGTCTTTCCTAAATGAAAAAGTAGAAAGTGTCAAAATATGTTCAATTAAAGCTGTAATTGTATTAAGGATTTTTGTCTTTTTAAAACAGATTGAAAGAACTTCATAAGTGTTTCTAAATGCTGTGACCAATATCATCTTGAGAAAACTTCATTCATGAGTAGCCAATAATGTTGGACAGGCCAAAGGAGAGCTGAACAATTCAGTTTTTTCCATCTTAGCACTTTCTTACTTAATTTGTCTAATGCTAGGTTCTTTAACCCTCTGGTTTGTAGTTTTGGACAACAGAGTTGAATACCAGCCAATATATGCACACATTTCATATACATTTCCTTTCTTTATAATTAATAACTGCATAAACTCATCTACCCTGAGTTGCAACCAGCATCTAGGTTTTGATAGTTAAAGCTAAATAAGAAAAAAAACAACTTGTAAGAAAACCAAACATGCTAAGCAATGAATCTTCAATATATAGTGATTATCACCACAAAGGTCAAACTGTTCACATCTCTGGACATATTTATTTTTTGTTTCATCGTCTCAGGTGGTATGTTGGGACATGCATGCAGTGGTGTCTCAGTGTTAAAATTGCACAAGTGATTATATTGCTATTTTAATTTTGACTTTGCTAATAGTGGTATAGAATGTGGGCAACAGCAAATAAGCTGTTAATAAGTGGCCAGATCAAAATACTAAATGAGATTTGGAAACTATCGATAGATATATTATAACATGAAAGCAAATATCACAAGAACAGACCATTCAGCCAATAAGCTTATCAGTTTCTATTCACCTATCTTTAGCAAAATAACATTGGGTCGTTTTTTTTTTTTGTTTTGTTTTTTATTGTAATCATTCATACAAATCAATAAATTTTTTACAAAAAATAGGATTGAAAAACAAGTTGACCCCCCACCCCTGAGAGAGAGAGAGCATGGCCAACGGGGTAAAACTTAAGGCTTGTAAACATACCTAAACTGATGAATTTAATAGGCCAGTAGAGATGAATGGAGAAGAAAAAGAAATGCGGAGATAATTACTTCCTTGGTGCTTTAAGAGCTTATTCTCCAATTTTATTGATTATATCCTGCTAGGTTTTAAAAAAATTCTGTACAGATCCTCTGAATATTTGATTTTTTCCAATTTCAAATAGTATAAAACATTTGTTACCCACTGACTTAAAAGAGGAGAGTTAGGATTCTTCCAGTTCAGCAAAATAAGTCTGCCTGCCAAAAGTGTAGTGAATGCAATCACAGTTTGTTTGTCCTTCTCCAATTTAAACCCATCTGGAAGAACACCAAACACAGCTGTTAATGGGTTAGGAGGGATTGTGACACCAAGGCTGTCTGAGAGGCACTTCAAAATTTTGATCCAAAATGATGTTAATTTGGCACAGGCCCAAAACATGTGACCCCGTGAGGCTGGGACTTGATTGCAGCGTTCACAGGTTGGATCTTGCCCTGGAAACATTTTGGACAGTTTTAGGCGAGACAGATATGCTCAATATATAATTTTGAGTTGAATAATTGCATGTTTTGCGCATATGGAGCTTGAATGAATTCTCTGCATTGCTACTTTCCACTCCCTTTCTGATATATTGATTAAGAGATCTTTTTCCCATTGTCCTCTTGGATCTTTGAAAGGGAGGAACTGTAAAATAATTTTATATATTGCAGAGATGATGTCTAAGTCCTTGAAATTGAGCAATGTTTTTTCCAGCATGGACGAGGGTGCAAGATGAGGAAAATCGTGCAGGTTCTGTTTAACAAAGTTCCTAATTTGAAGATAGTGAAAGAAATGTGTAGCTGGAAAGTTAAATTTGGAATGTAATTGTTCATAGGATGCAAAGATGTTGACTATATAAAGATCTCTGAGCAATTTAATCCCAAATTTTTTCCAGATATTAAAAACTGCATATGTTTGCGAGGGTTGAAAGAGGTGGTTCTCTTGCAGAGGTGCCACATATAAACGCTTCTCCATCTTAAAATGCTTTCTACATTGGTTCCATATTCTGAGTGAGTGAAGCACAATTGGGTTATTAGTATATTGCCGATACCTTGCATTTATTGAGGCACAAAGCAGGGAATATAAAGAAGTACTGCAGGATTTTACTTCTATTGCGGACCAGGCCTGTGTATGTTCATCTATTTGTGTCCAGGTTTTTATAGCTTGTATGTTTGCTGCCCAGTAATAAAACTGAAAGTTAGGTAGAGCAATGCCACCTTCTGCCTTAGGTCTTTGTAGGGTCGCTCTTTGGATACGTGGATGTTTTGAGTTCCAAATAAATGAGGTTATTGTTGAATCTAATTGCTTAAAAAATTATTTATTGATGTATATTGGAATGTTTTGAAATAAAAAAGAAGCTTAGGAAGAATATTCATCTTAACAATGTTAATTCTTCCAGCTAGAGTGAGATGAAGGGTTGACCATCTATGCAAGTCTTGCTTAATTTTTTCCATACAGACGGCGAAATTTTTTTGATAAAGAGCTTTGTGTTTACTTGTGATGTTTACCCCTACGTATTTAAACTGATCTGCAATAATAAAAGGAAAGGTGTCCAATACGATATTGTATGCTTGAGAATTCACTGGAAACAGTACACTTTTATTCAGATTAATTCTGAGACCAGAGATCTTATGAAATTCTGTTAGTGCTGTTAAGACTGCAGGCACAGAATTTTGTGGATCTGATATATACAGTACCATATCATCTGCATATAGAGAAATTTTCTGTTCCAGTCCTTCTCCAGTCCAGACATTGGGTCAAGTTTTGATGGTCCCCCAAAGGGTTACCATCTACCGCAATGCTTTGTGCCAAGAAAAACTTCATCCATCCATTTTCCAACCCGCTGAATCCGAACACAGGGTCACGGGGGTCTGCTGGAGCCAATCCCAGCCAACACAGGGCACAAGGCAGGAAACAATCCTGGGCAGGGTGCCAACCCACCGCAGCAAGAAAAACTTGTTTGTGTGAAATTAATCCTTAACCAGTTTTCATATTTTTGAAGAGATCATTTTAAAGCCACAGCAGGGGTCTGCTATTCTAATTTCAGCACCTTCAGTCTTTCCTCATAGATTATACCCCTTAGTTTTGGAGTCAGTCTTGTTACTCTTCTCCATAATTTTTCTAACATTGTCATTTTGTAGTATGGAGACCAAAACTATATGAGGCCTCAAAACTGTATTATCTGTGCTAAGCAAAAACTCCCTTTACTTGTATTCTGCACATTGTGTTGTTACCTAACATATTAGCCTTCTTAATTGCAACTTGACACTATCTAAATGTAGGCAATGCCAAGTCTTGTACAACATCCAAGTTCTTCTTTTATATTCAAATTTAACATTTTTACTTCATAAATCTGATCTATTACATGTGTTTACATTAAACTTCACCTGTAACAAGTCTGAATTCTATCCATGCTATTCACGTTAAGTAAAACTAAAACAGAATATATCATTAATGAAAAAATAATTATGTTGTTAACTAAAGTAAAAGTGAAAATCTTTCTGAAATCTAGAACTAATAACCCAGAGAACTAAACGGAAATGAAATGGTCTTTAGATTTTAGTTTAGATTTTCACAACACAATGTACATGCAAGTGTGTAGTTGCTACTATATTTATTCAATATTGTTTAAAAATGTGCAGTAGTAAATTTGGCTTGAAATTTGATTCATATGCAAGTATCCCTTGTTGCTGGTGACTGAATCTTTGGAATTAATTGTTTATTTCATCCATCAGTTAGCTTTCCCTTCTATAATTGATAGCAAATATCAAAGCCTCTTCATTTGTCAGTGACTTATTTCTGTGAATTTCATTGGCCACAATTGACTGTCAATTGCAGGTAGCCGTTTTTCGACAAATGGCAGACAACATTCAACTTAAATTCAAACATGCCACATAAGTTTGAAAATTAGAGCGCCACTGAGGATTTTTCAAGTTTGAATCGCCACGCTTCAGTCAGTATTTAGACAGGAAAAAAATGTTACTGTTATATGCCAAAGAAAGTAGGAATTTCAGCAATTTAACCTTGCTTCCCACATGTATTGTTTATTGATGGTACCTTTGCAGTAACAGATTAAGCAGAAAGTAGCATGCTGTTGATGTTCTCAACAGAGCCAATGCTACATGTAAACTTTTAGTTTTAATCGGGTTAATTAGTACTGATGTGGGCAGTGCAGTTTTGCAGAGCTTTATCAATCACAAATGGATGGACTGCAGTAATCTTAATATATTTAAAATGCTGCAGCATTAGAGTTTTTAATAGGGGATTGTGATATTCTGTGCTTGGGAGCTCATCAGCACTGTTAACTCTAAAATACGCCATTCCTCTCAGAATTCTCTTTAACAAGAAAACCAAATCTGCTCTTTTGAAATAAACTCTGGTGTTGGATCTGTGTGCAGCAAACTTTCTTTGTCTAACATTGCTGTGCTTAACAAAAGGCTCATTGGCAGTAAAGCTCTGGAACAGATCAGATTAATTTCAGATTGCAATCTTAATATCTCATGTAAAAAAAAAAAAAAAATCTGCATCTGTAAATGAGACAAACCCTATGTTGTGTGTTTACTTTGCAACAGAGGTCAAGCTGGGTTGATGGATCTGTACAGAAGAGCAGACAAGCAGCAATTAAATAGTTAATGCTGTCCAGCACTTGGCTGTAAAACTGTTTATGAAATCTTCTCTTATCCTATTCATTGATCCTTATCACTGTCTGTGATTGTAACATCTAAATTTATATATCTCTATGTGTAGTTGTACAAAAACTGTGTTTTTGTTCATGGCATTCTCCACTTTGTTTCCCAGTTCTTTTTAAGTCTGTTTCAGATCTTTGACTTTCAAATATGTATCAATTTTTAATATTAGTTTGTATCCTGTGTTATTGATGTCACCTTTGTATTCCTCTGACTATTTGTGAAGCACTTTGAGCATCAGAAAGGTGCTATATGAACTAAATGTATTATTATTATCATTATTATTATTACCCAGTGTCATGAAATCAGGTTTGATTGCTAACCTGGTCAGCAACTGCATGAAGTTTGCATGTTATGTGGACCAAGAGTGTGTAACAGATATTGTTATAGAGCAGAATATTCAAAGTGTGTCATTAAGCACTCTCCATTGCCAAAATTTGTTTGTTCCTACATGAGTTTTTTTATTTACATTTTCCCATGTTAAGCTCACAGGTAGCTCCTTAGGTTTTACATGTTGCTCAATGAGTGAATGATCTGAGATATCGCTATAACAGATATTCAGTATTTAATATAAATTGTATGCTTGGAGAAATTCAGTATATACTTGGAAAAACTTTAATTTATATTTCTGCTATTATATTTATTAACACAGTTCAAATAGTGTCTTTGATGGTATTTAAAAAAAAATTAGTTTCACTAAAAAAATATTCTTTCAAAGTTTTGAAATGGGTAGAAGACATATAGTAAACATCAGGAGAAATAAAATATAAATATAAAATACAACTATACAGTATGTGTCAGGTGATCTTACTGCTTGCAAAGGGAATGTAAAAAAAAATCAGAAAATGTGTTTGAAATTAAATAACTATTTGCTTAAACTTGTATCAGGTTAAAGTAACAAATGACATCAAATCACAATTGTTATTTGATTCTTATACTGCATTACCTGATTGTACTAAAAGTCTTGAACTGTCACATTATCAGGAGAAAATGGAGTTGTGTCACAGACAGTAAAATTATGTGGATTAAGTTGATAGGTACAACATGAATGATATACAATTTGACAACTCTAAAGAAAACTGTGCTTTACACTTGCAAAAGTATGTTCGTGAGAACATTTTGATGTGACAAACTAGAGGTTAATTGTTGAAAACCTAAATGCAAGTAAAACTAAAATTACAAAATGGTGAAAAACTTAAACCAAATAAAAACTGAAAATAAAATAAAATAAAACTAAATAAAAGCTAAAACTATTTTTTTAAACTAGAAATACACTGAATTATATCCAGGTCTGTATGTAAAGATTCAGCTGACACTAGATTGTCTGCTTTAAATTACCTGCAAATGCAAACTTAATGAATATCACCTGAAATCTTAACCAGACGTATTTGTTTTAATATATTAATATCTGTGTTGAGTTCAGGTAACAACACCTACACTTCCATATGAGGTGTATGACAGTAGAAAGTAGATGAACTTCCTTTTTCATAATATGCCAATATCCTTCAATATATTTGTGGTACTGCTATTAAACAAGCACAAATGCGTTTTAATACAAGTTAATTAACTGCTTTTTAAAGAAATTTTGACCCATTTTTCTTTGCCTTCAAGCAACGTCATTGAGACTTATGCATCAATCAATCACTCTTTTAGTTGGAGTGAGGTTGAATCTTATATACAGTCTTGGCCGAAATTATCGCCACCCCTGGAATTTTCCCAGAAAATTGTTGCAGTTACAAATGTTTTGGTATACACATGTTTATTTCCTTTATGTGCAATGGAACAACACAAAAAAACACAGAAAAAAAGCCAAATCTGACATCATTTCACACAAAACTCAAAAACCGGGCTGGACAAAATTATTGGCACCCTCAACTTAATATTTGGTTACATGCCCTTTGGAAAAAATAACTGAAATCAAGCGCTTCCTATAACCATCAACAAGCTTGTTACACCTCTCAACTGGAATTTTTGACCACTCTTCTTTTGCAAACTGTTCAAGGTCTCTCAGATTTGAAGGGCACCTTCTCCCAGCAGCAATTTTGAGATCTCTCCATAAGTGTTCAATCGGATTTAGATCTGGACTCATTGCTGGCCACTTCAAAACTCTCCAGTGCTTTGTCTTCAACCATTTCTGGGTGCTTTTAGAGGTATGTTTGGGGTCATTGTCCTGCTGGAACACCCATAACCTCTAACTCAGACCCAGCTTTCTGACACTGGGCCCTACATTGCACCCCAATTTCTTTTGGTAATCTTCAGATTTCATGATGCCTTGCACACAGTCAAGGCATCCAGTACCAGAGGCAGCAAAACATCCCCAAAACATCTTAGAACCTCCACCATGTTTGAGTGTAGGTACTGTGTTCTTTTCTTCATAGGTCTCATTCCATTTTCTGTAAACAGTAGAATGATGAGCTTTACCAAAAAGCTCTACCTTGGTCTCATCTGTCCACAAGACGTTCGCCCAGAAGGATTTTGGCTTCCTCAAGTACATTTTGGCAAACTCCAGTCTGGCTTTTTTATGTTTCTGTGTCAGCAGTGGGATCCTCCTGGCTCTCCTGCCATAGCGTCTCATTTCGTTCAGATGTCGATGGATAGTTCGAGCTGACACTGTTGCACTCTGAGTCTGCAGAACAGCTTGAATATGTTTTGAAGTTGATTGGGGCTGTTTATCCACCATTCGGACTATCCTTCGTTGCAGTCTTTTATCAATTTTTCTCTTCCGTCCAGGGAGATTAGCTACAGTGCCATGTGTTGTGAACTTCTTGATTATGCTGCGCATAGTGGACAAAGGAACATGAAGATCTCTGGAGATGGACTTGTAGCCTTGAGATTGTTGATATTTTTTCACAATTTTTGTTCTCAAGTCCTCAGACAATTCTCTGCTCTTCTTTCTGTTCTCCATGCTTAGTGTGGCACACTCAGACACACAACAGAAAGGTTGAGTCAACTTTTCTCCATTTTAACTGGCTTCAGGTGTGATTGCTATATTGCCAGCACCTGTTTCTTGCCACAGGTGAGTTCAAACGAGCATCATATGCTTGAAATAAAACTATTTATCCACAATTTTGAAAAGGTGCCAATAATTTTGTCCAGCCCATTTTTGGAGTTCTGTGTGACATGATGTCAGATTTGGCTTTTTTTCTGTTTTTTTGTGTTGTTCCAATGAACATAAAGGAAATAAACGTGTATACCAAAACATTTGTAATTGCAACAATTTTCTGGGAAAATTCCATTTTGGCCATGATTGTATGGTTCACACAGAGATGATTTTTGGCTGCTCTGCGTGCACAAATTGATGACATCCAACTGAAACGTAACAGGTGTGCAGTTTGAACAGAGTTATTAACACTGTTAAATAAAGGTGAATCTGTGGTAGCGTTATTAATGAGAGGTCAAAAATTATCTGGCAGATTACACAAATGAAACTACATACATTTGATAGTCCTAAGTGTAGCACATAATAATGATTCTCTGCATCCTGCTAAAGGTTAGAGTATATGTCATTTTTACTATTTCTTATATAAATTAAAGCACACTCTGTATGTTTATGAAATGGAGTAACTGAAGATACCAAATTGTCAGTTTTTACTTTTGATAGTTTATCATTAATTGTTTACTAATGAGTTCTCATTTGTTACTTGCAGAATCTCTGTAAAATTCAATTCTAGATTTAGAAAGATACATGCTTCACCAGGACAGCTGAGTCCTCCAGCTGAAGGTATGTCTCAGTGGAGCACTGCAGAGTAAAATTTGTTTGAAAAGGAACAGACTTCTCTTGAACATAATCCTGATGATGACAACAGAAACAGATCGACCAAAATTTCAAATAGGTTGTTCCTGGAAGTCGTGTGAATATTGGAGTGGCTTAAAGAAGGAAAAGGGCCATTTTATGGGACTGGATTTGTTACATTTTAATCTTGGACACAAATTACTGCCCAAATTATTTTATAAATGCATCTTAACAAGACAGAACACCAAACAAAAAAATTCTCGTCTAGCTTCATAATATACCAAATTGGGATTTATAGCAAAGTCTTCTTTTTGTATCCCATGTTTTGATTGATTGCAGTGACTTAATTTTTCTTAATAGTGATATCTTTCTCTACAGAGTCAAAAGATTAGAGAGCCATTTCTACCTACATAGATTTCTGAGTTTAAACATAAAACAAATAGAACCTGAAAAAACATTATTCAGCAGTTGCTATTATAAGGCATAGATTTTCAGCAACTGAAACAGTATTGAACACACTCAGATAGCAACAAACTCTTTCAATGAACCTTGCATTGTTTGGGCACTGTTTTCTTTGGGCAGGTGTATGCAGAATAAAATCCTCTCAGCTCTGTCACTGTATGTCCCTATTGCAACATAGAACTTAGGGGTAAAGAGTTGAAACTTTCACTTTAGAATGTTCATGCTCTAAAACAAATTTGAATATATTTTATATATAATTTTGAAATGTGTTAGATTTTTTAATTTAAGTTTGGACAAAGTATGTACAGATAATGGAAGGAATGTTGTTCCCATATTTTCTAGTAAATTGAGATGACATTTTACCCCATATAGTACTTGAGATGTACAGTTGAGGTGATTGCAAATTTGCCAATGCAGGTTGTCACACCACTTTACATTCTTCTATAGTCTTTATTTCTGTATGCTTGGACCCGCAGGGACTTGAAAATTTTGATCTCATAGATGTGCGAAATTAATTAATTTGCTCCTTGATATATATCATAATTATTAATATTTTTTTTCCCCCGCTGACACTTATTCCTGCCTCTACCTAACTGTTATCAAAGGTCACTTACATGGACAGCTTTTTACCTTTTTTTTCTGAATATTAGGCAGAACCTGTGCTTGTAAGTTTTCAGATGATTTTACCCCGTCTCTTTCTCTCTTTTTTTTTTTTTTTTAACTTAATAGGATCTACAAGCCAAGCTGAATCCAAGTTGACCGGAAGAGGGAGAGGTCGAAAGGCCTCTGCTCCAAGTCCTCTTAAAAATGCTTCCATCTTGGACTGTAAGAGCTTTCTGATTTTTTGGATCACTTGTTTTACAAATATGCCCAGTCTAGCTCCTGAATGTTGACAGTAAGCTTGTTCTCCACATTCAAATTGGTATTCACTGCTTGGTGCATTTCCTGATTGACTCAAATTCTTTCAGTCTTATGAGAGCTGCCTGTATACATCTAGTTCCTGTGGTGCATTGTAGCTGCAGTGTAGTACAATGTACAGTGGTGTGAAAAACTATTTGCCCCCTTCCTGATTTCTTATTCTTTTGCATGTTTGTCACACAAAATGTTTCTGATCATCAAACACATTTAACCATTAGTCAAATATAACACAAGTAAACACAAAATGCAGTTTGTAAATGATGGTTTTTATTATTTAGGGAGAAAAAAAAATCCAAACCTACATGGCCCTGTGTGAAAAAGTAATTGCCCCCTGAACCTAATAACTGGTTGGGCCACCCTTAGCAGCAATAACTGCAATCAAGCGTTTGCGATAACTTGCAATGAGTCTTTTACAGCGCTCTGGAGGAATTTTGGCCCACTCATCTTTGCAAAATTGTTGTAATTCAGCTTTATTTGAGGGTTTTCTAGCATGAACCGCCTTTTTAAGGTCATGCCATAGCATCTCAATTGGATTCAGGTCAGGACTTTGACTAGGCCACTCCAAAGTCTTCATTTTGTTTTTCTTCAGCCATTCAGAGGTGGATTTGCTGGTGTGTTTTGGGTCATTGTCCTGTTGCAGCACCCAAGATTGCTTCAGCTTGAGTTGACGAACAGATGGCCGGACATTCTCCTTCACGATTTTTTGGTAGACAGTAGAATTCATGGTTCCATCTATCACAGCAAGCCTTCCAGGTCCTGAAGCAGCAAAACAACCCCAGACCATCACACTACCACCACCATATTTTACTGTTGGTATGATGTTCTTTTTCTGAAATGCTGTGTTCTTTTTATGCCAGATGTAACGGGACATTTGCCTTCCAAAAAGTTCAACTTTTGTCTCATCAGTCCACAAGGTATTTTCCCAAAAGTCTTGGCAATCATTGAGATGTTTCTTAGCAAAATTGAGACGAGCCCTAATGTTCTTTTTGCTTAACAGTGGTTTGCGTCTTGGACATCTGCCATGCAGGCCGTTTTTGCTCAGTCTCTTTCTTATGGTGGAGTCGTGAACACTGACCTTAATTGAGGCAAGTGAGGCCTGCAGTTCTTTAGACGTTGTCCTGGGGTCTTTTGTGACCTCTCGGATGAGTCGTCTCTGCGCTCTTGGGGTAATTTTGGTCAGCCGGCCACTCCTGGGAAGGTTCACCACTGTTCCATGTTTTTGCCATTTGTGGATAATGGCTCTCACTGTGGTTCGCTGGAGTCCCAAAGCTTTAGAAATGGCTTTATAACCTTTACCAGACTGATAGATCTCAATTACTTCTGTTCTCATTTGTTCCTGAATTTCTTTGGATCTTGGCATGATGTCTAGCTTTTGAGGTGCTTTTGGTCTACTTCTCTGTGTCAGGCAGCTCCTATTTAAGTGATTTCTTGATTGAAACAGGTGTGGCAGTAATCAGGCCTGGGGGTGGCTACGGAAATTGAACTCAGGTGTGATACACCACAGTTTTAACAAGGGGGCAATTACTTTTTCACACAGGGCCATGTAGGTTTGGATTTTTTTTCTCCCTAAATAATAAAAACCATCATTTAAAAACTGCATTTTGTGTTTACTTGTGTTATATTTGACTAATGGTTAAATGTGTTTGATGATCAGAAACATTTTGTGTGACAAACATGCAAAAGAATAAGAAATCAGGAAGGGGGCAAATAGTTTTTCACACCACTGTATATTCAGTGGAACCTCGGTTCACGAACGTCTCAGTACATGTACAAATCGGTTTACGACCAAAAAGTTCGCCAAACTTTTACCTCGGTTCATGACCACACACTCGGTATACGAACAAGCCAAGTTCCCTTTCGGTTTGTACATGTTCAGTCTGTACATGTTCAGTCTCTCCCTGTGCATTTCCTGTGCAGCGAGCAAGAGAGAGAGCGCGACACACACACACAGGCAGCGTGCTCGAGAGACAGAGGCACACACACTGGCAGCTCGAGACAGAGAGAGCCGCACACACACACACACACACACAGGAGCGCGAGAGAGACAGACTCGCACATACACAGGAGCACGCGAGAGAGAGGCGCGCACACACACAGGAGCATGCTAGAGAGACACACACAGGCGCTCCAGGCTCGCAAAAGAGAGACGCACGCGCACACACACAGAGCGAGAGAGGGAGGGACGCATAAGATAGAGAAGGCTTGTTTTTGTTTTCAGTTCTGTTTACAGTGATCGGTTCGTAGCCTGCATTGTTGCAATGTTACTTTTCTTGGTGGTTTATTAAATTACGGATTTTTCAAATGTTCATTTTTTCCCCTGTGCTTAAAACTCATTAAAAAAAAGTGTTTTTAGAGGGCGGTTTCGCAGCACTATAGCACGAATTATTGCAGTGTTAGTTTTCTCTGTTGTTCAAGGTTTTCTCAGTGTTATTCAATGTTTTAACATTTAGTTTACTATTACGCTGTGCATTCTATGGTATAATTAACTATATTTGTGCTTAGAAACTAAAAAATATATACAGTGGTGTGAAAAACTATTTGCCCCCTTCCTGATTTCTTATTCTTTTGCATGTTTGTCACACAAAATGTTTCTGATCATCAAACACATTTAACCATTAGTCAAATATAACACAAGTAAACACAAAATGCAGTTTTTAAATGATGGTTTTTATTATTTAGGGAGAAAAAAAATCCAAACCTACATGGCCCTGTGTGAAAAAGTAATTGCCCCCTTGTTAAAAAATAACCTAACTGTGGTGTATCACACCTGAGTTCAATTTCCGTAGCCACCCCCAGGCCTGATTACTGCCACACCTGTTTCAATCAAGAAATCACTTAAATAGGAGCTGCCTGACACAGAGAAGTAGACCAAAAGCACCTCAAAAGCTAGACATCGTGCCAAGATCCAAAGAAATTCAGGAACAAATGAGAACAGAAGTAATTGAGATCTGTCAGTCTGGTAAAGGTTATAAAGCCATTTCTAAAGCTTTGGGACTCCAGCGAACCACAGTGAGAGCCATTATCCACAAATGGCAAAAACATGGAACAGTGGTGAACCTTCCCAGGAGTGGCCGGCCGACCAAAATTACCCCAAGAGCGCAGAGACGACCCATCCGAGAGGTCACAAAAGACCCCAGGACAACGTCTAAAGAACTGCAGGCCTCACTTGCCTCAATTAAGGTCAGTGTTCACGACTCCACCATAAGAAAGAGACTGGGCAAAAACGGCCTGCATGGCAGATGTCCAAGACGCAAACCACTGTTAAGCAAAAAGAACATTAGGGCTCGTCTCAATGATTGCCAAGACTTTTGGGAAAATACCTTGTGGACTGATGAGACAAAAGTTGAACTTTTTGGAAGGCAAATGTCCCGTTACATCTGGCGTAAAAGGAACACAGCATTTCAGAAAAAGAACATCATACCAACAGTAAAATGTGGTGGTAGTGTGATGGTCTGAGGTTGTTTTGCTGCTTCAGGACCTGGAAGGCTTGCTGTGATAGATGGAACCATGAATTCTACTGTCTACCAAAAAATCGTGAAGGAGAATGTCCGGCCATCTGTTCGTCAACTCAAGCTGAAGCGATCTTGGGTGCTGCAACAGGACAATGACCCAAAACACACCAGCAAATCCACCTCTGAATGGCTGAAGAAAAACAAAATGAAGACTTTGGAGTGGCCTAGTCAAAGTCCTGACCTGAATCCAATTGAGATGCTATGGCATGACCTTAAAAAGGCGGTTCATGCTAGAAAACCCTCAAATAAAGCTGAATTACAACAATTTTGCAAAGATGAGTGGGCCAAAATTCCTCCAGAGCGCTGTAAAAGACTCATTGCAAGTTATCGCAAACGCTTGATTGCAGTTATTGCTGCTAAGGGTGGCCCAACCAGTTATTAGGTTCAGGGGGCAATTACTTTTTCACACAGGGCCATGTAGGTTTGGATTTTTTTTTCTCCCTAAATAATAAAAACCACCATTTACAAACTGCATTTTGTGTTTACTTGTGTTATATTTGACTAATGGTTAAATGTGTTTGATGATCAGAAACATTTTGTGTGACAAACATGCAAAAGAATAAGAAATCAGGAAGGGGGCAAATAGTTTTTCACACCACTGTATATTTACATACAATTCGTACGGTCTGGAATGGATTAATTGTATTTACATACAATCCTATGGGGGAAATTGCTTCAGTTCACGACCAACTCGGTTTACGACCAGAGTTTTGGAACGAATTATGGTCGTGAACCGAGGTTCCACTGTATAAAAAAAGCTATGAGGATTTTTTTTCATTAGCAGTTTCTTATTAAGCTGGTTCAGGACCTAGAGAAGTGGGCAGAGGGACAAATATTAAGAAAATGTCAGTTTAGCCATTTTAATTCTTAAACAAGTTTTAATTAAACACTTAATTTCCAAATCATTACTTTTTGTCAACACCATGATTCTAGAGGTATTTTTGTAAGAATGTTGTGAGTTACAAGTATTTTTGAGCCTGGATGAGATACATGTTTTAAAATGATTTTAATGTGTTTAGCTTTCAGGAATGCTGCCCAGAGACAAATACGAACACAGATTCCCAAGAACTATGAAGAAGAGGTACAAGTCACAGATAGTCAAAAGATTATTTATTGCCACCTCCACAAGTCATATCTATTTTCACTAGAGTTAATTTTCTGGCATATCATCAAGCAATTTCTTTCCCTGTCGTCTCCCATCAAACTGTTAGATGTCATTTTTATTAAAGTACAGAAAACGCGGAAATTATAGAAGTGTGCACCTTGGCATTGAACAAGCAATGTATTTTTATGCTTTGCTATCTGTGTGAGAAGCTAATAAATGTGATTCTAGTATTGATAGCATGTTACCACAGTAATCATATTAAGATAAAGTGGCTGCTAGCTTTTGTTGCTCAGCAGCATTATCAGCAAACCAAAAATAATCTGATGTTAAAGTAACTAGACTAGAGGAGAGGGCCTGGGGTATAGTCAGCCTGTGGGTGCTACTGGCCAAATGGTAGGGTGTCTTGGGATAGGCTGCTGATTTATTCAATACAACAGTAGGCATAGAGATTATCTAGTATGTGGCATTCTGTAGTTCAGTTGTGCCTTTTATTTCTTACTGTGATAACCAGAGCCAATGTACTGTAGAATTAAGATTACTATTTTTTGTTAATTTATGAATTTCATCTAAGGTTTTGTATGCAATCCTGTGGTAATTTATTCAGTCATTGGTGTGTCTTGTATAATTGAGGAGGTATATTTTTTGTCAGCAACTTAATTAAATTAGGGCACTGTTTTGTGGAATTAAACAATGTATTTTTTCATTTCATATTTGTATTCTAGTATACATTAACTTTTACATTAAAGTTTGATTTATAGAGTTTCAGTAAAACAACTAGTGTTAGTTTTACACAGAATCATATAGTTACTGTTTTTTTTTTTGTTTGTTTGTTTTTTTTGCTGTTCCAGTCATTTACAGAATTCATGTATCAATTAGTCTTATTTTAAATATAGAGCCCTTTTATTATTGAAACTTTTCAAGATGTTGCTTTAAACTGGATATAGCAAAAAATGTATTGTGTGATGATAGAAAATACATTGCCCTGTAGAATTATTGACACCCTGGTAAAGATGACCAAAAGACTGTTGGGAAAAAAGTATTTATTGTATAATATCCCAATTGTAACACTCTGGTTATGGGACAAATCAAACCTTTTGAAAGAAAAGAACATTCTCGCAAAAATATTTTTTGCTCAAAACATGTCAATGTTATTGGCACCCCTACATTAAGTACTTAATGCAATTGCATTTTGCCATGATAACAGCACTTGGCCTTTTCTTAAAATGTATAAAACCAGAGAACACATATAAAGGTATCTGAGATCTTTCATTTACACAAAATCTCTCAAAAGTGTTGGAAATCCATGGACCTCACTTGTAGACTATGTTGTTTTCCTCAACCCAAAAGTTTCCATTAGAATTTAGCACCAGAGACTGGGATGGACACTGCAAAAGCTTAATTCTGTGAATTATTTATGTATGTATTTTGAGGTTTGCTTTGGATTATCTTCTAGCTGGATGATACAGCCACAATCAAGTCTTGGCATCCTGACCGAGACCAACAGATTCTGAACTAAAAACTCCTGATATTTTATGGGGCCCATTATGCCATGCATCACAAGATCCCAGTGGAAGCAAAATAATATCACATATTCAACCTTATGCTTCATATTCCAACCAAAAAGCCAATAATATTTAGCATATTCTATGGGTCAGATTTATAAAACTTGTGTGTGCACAAAAAAAGGCCCCACATAAACATCCGAATTTATTAAAGAAAACTTGATGGGAGAACTTTCGTATATTTATGGCAGCTGTAACCCATCCATACACAGCGTTTCCGAGAAAGTAGGAAATGACAACACCCTTAATCAAGTAAGGAAACACGACCAAACCAGCTAAGTCATTGCTCATGCATATAATAATTCAGATCACCAAGCCGCTGTTATAATGTACGTTGATGTGACAAATATACACTGCCTGGCCAAAAAAAAAGTCACCACCAAAATAAAAGGTCACACACTCTAATATTTCGTTGGACCGCCTTTAGCTTTGATTACGGCACGCATTCACTGTGGCATTGTTTCGATAAGCTTCTGCAATGTCACAAGATTTAGTTCCATCCAGTGTTGCATTAATTTTTCACCAAGATCTTGCATTGATGATGGTAGAGTCTGACCGCTGCGCAAAGCCTTCTCCAGCACATCCCAAAGATTCTCAATGGGGTTAAGGTCTGGACTCTGTGGTGGCCAATCCATGTGTGAAAATGATGTCTCATGCTCCCTGAACCACTCTTTCACAATTTGAGCCTGATGAATCCTGGCATTGTCATCTTGGAATATGCCCGTGCCATCAGGGAAGAAAAAATCCATTGATGGAATAACCTGGTCATTCAGTATATTCAGGTGTGGAAATGCTCTTACTTTCACTATTAAACATAGACCTGAGTTCTTCTGTTGTTTTTCTTCGATTTGATTTCACCAAACGTTTTAAGTGATCGCCGATCACGATCATTCAGGATTTTTTTCCAGCCACATTTCTTCCTTGAAGACGATGGGTCCCCACTATCCTTCCAGTTTTAAATAATGCATTGGACAGTTCTTAACCCAATTTTAGTAGTTTCTGCGATCTCCTTAGATGTTTTCTCTGCTTGATGCATGCCAGTGATTTGACCCTTCTCAAACTGACTAACATCTTTTCCATGACCATGAGACGTGTCTTTCGACATGGTTGTTTAAGAAATGAGAAGCAACTCATTGCACCAGTTGGGGTTAAATAACTTGTTGCCAGCTGAAAGATAATCGCCCATGCAGTAATTATCCAATAGGAGGCTCGTACCTATTTGCTTAGTTAAATCCAGGTGGCGACTTTTTTTTTGGCCAGGCAGTGTATTAAACCTCTATAATGTGATGAACATGATGTACAGACTATATTTTACTTACCTTTTAATAGGGCCAATGCTGTGTATTTGCCCTGATGAATGGTTTTTCATCCATTTATATTGTCACTTCTCAGGAAACTGGCAGACAGATCAAGAATTTTTCAGCCAAGCTTCAGCCCCTTCATATCAGCTGTGCTGGAAATAATTAACTGACTGATGAGGCACTACATCCAGTTTTCATATGGTGTAGTTGAACATACACAAAATAGCATGTTTTTGCCAACATAAAAAAAAACATTGCTCTACAACTTGTCTGTCATGTCAAGTTAAAACTGACTAACATCGTGGCTCATTGGCATAGGTCTTCCTGTGATTCATTTATTTTGAGGCAAAGTAGATTTGGAAGATGTGATGGTAATGTATGTGATGGCTAGCTTGTTATTAAGGTAACCTTCAATTTTTTGTATGGTCTATTCTATTCTTTGTAACAGCAATCATATTGTTATATGTGCCAGGTGGTAGTAACTACCCACTCCGACACTGGTGCCTTACTCCTTTCTCAGACCCCCAGAACATATGGGAACAGTGCTATAACTTGCACTCTCAGTTTTGGAGTACAGCCAGATAGATGTTCTTGAATGCAGGTGATGGAGTCTTGATATGTCAGGAGGGAAGTTGCTCTACCAGCCAATTAAGTTCTGCAACATTGTGATTGCATATGTATGAGGTTGATTAGTGTAGTTCATATATGACTGTTTCAGAGTGGCAATGAAGCTGGGATCAAGACACACATTTAAAAGATGATTGTAATTTATAATGAGTAACTATTATAGAAATGTGTGTACGCAAGGTTTTGTAATTTGCATTTTTTTTGTGTACACATTTTTGGTTTTTGAAGCACACATATTTTCAAATATTTCACATGAGACCGCAGGTGCTTATGCTTGTGGTTAAGCATTCTGGTCACAGCCCTGCCAGATGTTTGTTTTTTATAGTTTTTTTGCATGGAGAGGGAGCATCTAATTAGACTTTTGGAGATTTGGATACAGTCAACTGCTGCATTTGTCCAACTGTGATTCTTGGAGAAAGTTTTCTCTGTAACCATTCTCATCTCTGTGCATTCAGGCAAAATTGGATTGTGCTCTCTTCTCGACAACTTCACCACAGCTCCATTTTTTAATGTAATTATTGCCTTTTAAAGTGGTAATGGGGATTTTATAGACATGGAGCTGTTTTTTGTACCCATTGCCTGATTTAGGCGTTTATATATTTCCATGTCTTACCTTTATTGATGGATGAGTAAATAGGGATTGGCCTGCATGTTACTTTATATTTATACCCTAGTGAAAAGGAAGTCATGGATCATCAGTAAAGAGTTACTAAAAGTCACGTGTGCTTTTAAAAAGTAAAATGAATAGACATTTATGTAAATTGTTTTGTTCATGAGAATTTCAATGGTTGCCAATAATATTGACTTTTGAATTAAAAAAATAGTGAAAGTTTTTTTTTCTTTGAATAAGTTTAGCTTATTGAAAGGTTAGGTGACTCTCATATAAAATCAAGCTAGTGGACAATAAAGACATTTTTACCTGTCCATTTTTTGGCTTTATAAATGTTCCTAGTGCTCTGGATGGCAATGTAAGATGAAGAGGTAGAAATAGTGCAAGACCAGAAGATAGGTGGAGATTTATTAATGCTTTTCTATATTCATTTTTTTGTATAAGTAAGAAATAGAAGAGATGGTTAAAAAAGAGCAGGAAGAACCTGATCACCCACTTACCAACTTACCTTCTTCCAGTGCTACAACATAGTTGAACCTAAAGCAATTCTTGTTAAATAAAAAGGTGTAATACAGGAATAACTGTTAAAAACAAAACAAAAAAAAGGATAAAATCAAGGAGTGAAATATTCTTTGCTTTCTGTCAGGCCACTACTTGTACCCTGAGCCTGGAGCTGCATTACAAAACAGGACAAGGTGAAAAAAAGGAAATAAGTAAATAAATCAAGAATCAGTTAAAGGAATAGTCATTTTAATACTTGTAACAGAGGCCTCTGATAACATTAGCTTTAAAAATGAGGAATACCAGCACTAAAATGAGATCTTGTTAAGGGGTTTCCACCTGGAATTGATGAGAAGTTTAGTTTTGCTATTTTGTCTAGAAAAATATTCTTTTGCAAAGTTAGAGAAGAGATTAGACTATCTAAAAGCAGAAGAAGCTGAGAAGTGAAGAAAAATAAAGATTGTTAGCATGGAGAAAAGAAAATTACCAGTGTCAAACCAGCACTTGGAAATTAAAAGGCATAACCAAAACAAAATTGGGTCATGGAGGAAATCTGCATGGTTGACACCCAATGTGAACTGAAACATTTTCAAAAAGTTGATGAGGTGGTGCTTTGCTGAGGGGGATTGATTGTACCTGTTAGACATTCAGCAATTTCTTTGGATGCCATTTGCACAACATATAAAATGACTAGCCAAAATACAGTTTTGTAATACTTTGAGGTTGTTCAGCAAATGCATTTTTTGGCATAGTGAGATATACAACAAGAGCAAATTCAATAGAAATCCAGCAAGATCAAAAGGAAAAGTGAAACTAAAATTGTAACGAAGGGCCAGTGATATAATTGCAGGTCAGGAAGGGCAAGAGTGACAATCTGGTATTATTAGGAAACAGACAAATATCATCTTCATAGAGGAATATAGAGTGCAGAGTTATGGAAAATAACTGGATAGACTGTATTTAAGAACTAAGTTGTAATGATTACGCAAATTATTAAGAACGGCTGAGCTCATGGGAGCGCGACTGAACTGAAAATGGGTGAGAGTTATGAGAGTTGTAAACAAAAACTAGGGGAATATAATGTTTTGATCATATTAAAATGTTATTTTTTGCTGCACTGGGCAATAAGACATGAGTTTTAGATTTAAGTGATAGTCAAGGTAATTCAGGAATGGTTTCTGCAGATCTGAAACAGGTAAACAGCTGCTCAAAGCAAGGTTTTTCTAAGGATAATGTTTCACAAAATTTGCAAAGCCATACATGGGATGATGGATCACAGTTTTCAAAACATTAAAATACTCTTTTTTTGCTCTCTTCTTGCAGATACTCATTGATGATGACTCTGATGATGATACTCCCTTTGCAAAGCCAAATCAAAGGTCAGACTTTCTTGGTTAATGAGCTGTGTAATTAAGGTACAGAAAACTAGTGACTGTGTTCACATTGATTTTTTTTTTTTGGTCTTAAGATTCTGTGTTGTGTCTCCACCCCCACCCTCCTTGACCACTGCTGCCTTCCCGGCTTTACATGGCAAGCCCTTTACCTTCCTGGTCACTCCAACTCCTCGGTACTGCTCAGCTGGAGCGACCGCTTCCGACTGCCCCCCACCGAGTGTCGGCCATACACTCCTCCTCAGAGGCTCTTCTCCCAGCTTCCTACTTTCTCTCTCATGCATCGTGCATGGGAACTACACTCGCCACTCCCCGTGTGTGCCGCAAATATTTATTTTAAAATGGCAATCAGCAGCGGACTTCACTTTACCACTATATATATATATATATATATATATATATATATATATATATATACAGTGCATCCAAAAAGTATTCACAGCGCATCACTTTTTCCACATTTTGTTATGTTACAGCCTTATTCCAAAATGGATTAAATTCATTTTTTTCCTCCGAATTCTACACACGACACCCCATAATGACAACGTGAAAAAAGTTTACTTGAGGTTTTTGCAAATTTATTAAAAATAAAAAAACTGAGCAATCACATGTACATAAGTATTCATAGCCTTTGCTCAATACTTTGTCGATGCACCTTTGGCAGCAATTCCAACCTCAAGTCTTGTTAACCTCTGTGCTTAGGGTCGTTGTCCTGCTGAAAGATGAACCGTCACCCCAGTCTGAGGTCAAGAGCGCTCTAGAGCAGGTTTTCATCCAGGATGTCTCTGTACATTGCTGCAGTCATCTTTCCCTTTATCCTGACTAGTCTCCCAGTCCCTGCCACTGAAAAACATCCCCACAGCATGATGCTGCCACCACCATGCTTCACTGTAGGGATGGTATTGGCCTGGTGATGAGCAGTGCCTGGTTTCCTCCAAACGTGACGCCTGGCATTCACACCAAAGAGTTCAATCTTTGTCTCATCAGACCAGAGAATTTTCTTTCTCATGGTCTGAGAGTCCTTCAGGTGCCTTTTGGCAAACTCCTGGCAGGCTGCCATGTGCCTTTTACTAAGGAGTGGCTTCCGTCTGGCCACTCTGCCATACAGGCCTGATTGGTGGATTGCTGCAGAGATGGCTGTCCTTCTGGAAGGTTCTCCTTTCTCCACAGAGGACCTCTGGAGCTCTGACAGAGTGACCATTGGGTTCTTGGTCACCTCCCTGACTAAGGCCCTTCTCCTCCGATCGCTCAGTTTAAATGGCCAGCCAGCTCTAGGAAGAGTCCTGGTGGTTTCAAACTTCTTCCACTTACGGATGATGGAGGCCACTGTGCTCATTGGGACCTTCAAAGCAGCAGAAATTTTTCTGTAACCTTCCCCAGATATGTGCCTCGAGACAATCCTGTCTCTGAGGTCTACAGACAATTCCTTTGACTTCATGCTTGGTTTGTGCTCTGACATGAACTGTCAACTGTGGGACCTTATATAAACAGGTGTGTGCCTTTCCAAATCATGTCCAATCAACTGAATTTACCACAGGTGGACTCCAATTAAGCTGCAGAAACATCTCAAGGATGATCAGGGGAAACAGGATGCACCTGAGCTCAATTTCGAGCTTCACGGCAAAGGCTGTGAATACTTATGTACATGTGCTTTCTCACTTTTTTTATTTTTAATAAATTTGCAAAAATCACAAGTAAACTTTTTTTCACATTGTCATTATGGGGTGTTGTGTGTAGAATTCTGAGGAAAAAAATGAATTTAATCCATTTTGGAATAAGGCTGTAACATAACAAAATGTGGAAAAAGTGATGCGCTGTGAATACTTTCTGGATGCACTGTACATATATTTATATATATATATATATATATATATATATATATATATATATATATATATATATATATATATATATATATATTAAATATAATATATTAGATCATTACAGTAATCTAGACAAGAACAGGCCATTCAACTTAACAAAGCTCGCCAGTCCTATCCACTTATTTCTTCCAAAAAAACATCGTTGAGTTTTGAAAGTCCCTAAAATCTTACTGTCTACCACACTACTTAGTAGCTTATTCCAAGTGTCTATTGTTTGTTGTGTGAAGAAAAACTTCCTAATGTTTGTGTGAAATTTTCCCTTAACAAGTTTCCAACTGTGTCCCTGTGTTCTTGATGAACTCATTTTAAAATATCAGTCTCGATCCACTGTACTAATTCCCTTCATAATTTTAAACACTTCAATCATGTCACGTCTTAATCATCTATTAGTTAAACTGTATAGGCTCGGCTCTTTTACTCTTTCCTCATAATTCAGCCCCTGTAGCCCTGGAATCAGCCTAGTTGCTCTTCTCTGGACCTTTTCTAGTACTGTTATATCCTTTTTGTAGCCTGGAGACCAAAACTGCACACAGTACTCCAAATTAGGCCTCACAAGTGCATTATAAAGCTTGAGCATAACCTCCTTGGACTTGTACTCCACACATCGTGCTATATAACCTAACATTCTGTTAGCCTTGTTAATGGCTTAGAGTCCACTATGACTCCTAAATCCTTCTTATAAAGTGTGCTCTTGATTTTCCAACCTCCCATTGTGTATTCAGACCTAACAGTTTTACTTCCTATGGTGTAATACTTTACATTTACTGACATTAAATTTCATCTGCCACAAATATGCCCAAGCCTGTATGCTATCCAAGTCCTTCTGTAATGATATAACAGATTCCAGATTATCTGCTGATCCACCTATCTTGGTATCTATCATCTGCATACTTAACGAGCTTGTTACTTATATTCCTATCTAAATCATTTATACATGTTAAAAATAGCAGCAGCCCTAGCATTGACCCGTGTCAAACACCACTCTTAACGTCAGCCAATTCTGATAAGGTTCCTCGCACCATCACCCTCTGCTTCCTGTGTCTGAGCCAATTCTGCACCCATCTAAAACATCACCATGAACTCCCACATCTTTTAGTTTGATGCCCAGCCTCTCATGTGGCACCTTATCAAATGCTTTCTGAAAGTCAAGATAAATAATATCATATGCTCCACTTTGATCATATCCTTTTGTTGCCTCATCATAGAATTCCAGCATGTTAGTAAAACACGACCTCCCTCTTCTGAACCCATGCTGACTGTTCAGAATAACTCCTGTCCTTGCCAGGTGTTGCTCAATCTTATCCTTAATAATTCCTACCATTAATTTTCCTGTGATGCATGTTCATCTTACTGGCCTATAGTTGCCTGGATCTGCCCTGTCACCCTTTTTATATAATGGGATGATATTTGCCATTTTTCAGTCTCCAGTGCGCAGTGACTTCCTAAAACTATGTGTCAGGGGTTTATATATGTAATCTCTAGCCTCCTTAAGAACTCGAGGGTAAATATTATCTGTTCCTGGTGATTTGTTTGATTTCAGCCTATTTAATCTGAGCAGTACTTCTCCCTCTTCAATTTCCAAATCCCTCAGTACCTCCTTAGTAGTCCCTGTTATCTCTGAGAGGTTATCCACTTGCTCATTTGTAAACACTTCAGAAAATGTAAGTTTAGGGCATCTGCTGTTTCATTGTCTGTATCTTTTAATTCCTCTTTACTATTTCTGATGCACTTGATCTCCTCCTTGACTGTTCTTTTGCTACTAAAATACTGAAAGAATCTCTTAAGGATTCTTTTGCCTTAGATGCTATATTCCTCTCCTACTGTCTTTTAGCCTCCCTGATATCCTTCTTAATGGTTGTTCTCATGTTCTCATACGCTCTATGATTCACTTTGCAGTCATTAGCCTTATATGCCTTATAAAGCAGTTTTTTCCTTTGCAGCCTCTTTTTTAAATCTTTATTAATCCACTGTGGAGTTTTTTAAAATTTCCTATTAATTCCAATTTTAGGTATGTATCTGTCCTGCATTACATGTAAAACTTTTTTAAACCTGTTCCACTGCTCCTTAACTGTCTCCACACTTAAAAGATTATCCCAGTCTATCATCCTTAGACTTTGTCGCATCTGCTCAAAATTTGTCCTACCAAAGTTCAACTTAACAATTTTAGTCTTTGCAGCTGCACTCTTACAAAATACTGAGAATTATATTATGGTCACTTGACCCTAGTAGTTCAATCACTTCTACACCCTCAATTCTATCATGATTATTACAAAATACTAAATCCAGACAAGCATCACCCCGTGTTGATGCTTTAACATACTATGTTAAAAAACAGTCACTGATAACTTCTAAAACCTCTTGTGCTCCTCTATCTGCAAGGTTATCCCAGTTAATATTTGGATAATTAAAGTCGCCCATGATTATAATATCTCCCTGTAAACTTGCCTTTTTGATATTACTAAAAAGATGTGTGTTGAAATTACTGTCTGAATTGGGTGGTCTGTAACACAGTCCTAAAATAAGACCTCTTTCCCTAATATTTTCCAGTTGAAGCCACATGTCCTCACTAAGATGGGGCTCAACCTCCAACTGAAGAGGACTTACATTTAAATTCTGTTTGGCGTAAACAGCAACACCACCTCCTTTTCTGTTCTGTCTATCCTAAAAATGTGAATCCCTCTATGTTACACTCATCCCCATCTTTATTTAGCCAGATTTCTATTATTGCTATAATTATCATAATTATGCTCTGCTACATACAGCTCCAGCTCACTTACCTTATTTTTAATATTTCTAGAATTAAGGCAAGCTATATTTAATGTGTTACTCCTTCTACATTTAAATGTTTGCTTAGAATTTACATTACTACGCATTTTTATTTCTACAACATTGTTTGTTCCTCCATGTATAAATCTCAACCTGGCCTGTTCTAAACTCCCTGCCCCCCATCCTCAACTAACCTACTCATACACCTCCCCAATACATTGGTGCCCCGCCAGTTCAGATGTAACCCACCAATGGCAGAACAGGTCCCATCTGTTCCAAAGGGAGTCCCAATGCCCCATAAACCTATACCCTTCTACCCTGCACCAAGATTTGACCATGCGTTAAGCCTTCTAATCTCCTCAATCTTAACCTGGACTATCACGTGGCAGAGGCAGAACTTCAGAGAAGGTGTGTGTGTATGTAATATTAATATATATATATATATATATATATATATATATATATATATATATATGTATATATATATATATGTATATATATGTATATATATGTATAAATATATGTATAAATATATGTATAAATATATATATATGTATAAATATATATATATATATATATATATATATATATATATATATATATATATATATATATATGTATAAATATATATATAATTGTCACTAACATTTAAAACTTTTTGCAGCAGGTTTGTTCTGATGGTTCTTGCCATTTCCCCTAACATGGACTCTGTATTATTGCACTCAAGTCATATTAATTATGCAATAATGTTGCAACAGGTCAGATTTTTTCCAGTGTATATGATAGTTTGGAAATTTACCATACCTTAGATCAGTGACTGCAATCTACCTTAAACATTTAAACTAACTATATGCTGTGACACAGATGATGAATACATACAGTGTCCTAAGCATGATAAAGAAATTCAGCTCCTTACAGCACACCTTGGTGCTGCTTTTCCACAATGACCTTATAGTGCTTTCAGAAATTAAGTAACATATTTGAGGAATATAACCTCTCCTTATCTTTTTCCCCACCCTATTTTGACATTTCAGGAAGGAATCCATGAAGTCTGCGACTCCCAGCTCACAAATCTCTCAGAGCAGTAGTCAGACATCACGAGGTGTTTTTTTTGAAGACAACAGTGATGAAGAGGTAAGCTTTGGATATTTTTCAAGCTGTGGATTTTTTTTTCAATTTATTAGATATGTTAAAAGTGATTATGAACAAATGTCCTATATTATAATGTGTACAGCAAGCATAACCTGATGCTTTTTGAGCATTGTGGACACTAATTGCAGACCATGGTTACTGGCTTCCACCTGTGATCAATTGTAATCTGTGTGATTAGTGAAGCATAAAAACAGCTGTTCCTGGAGCCTTCCCTTGCTTGGTAGTGCAACTGACAGCAAACAACTGACTATGGGTGGCAAGCCACTTTCAAAAGATCTCAGGGATAGAGTTGTGGACAAACATAAGGCAGGAGATGAATACAAAAAATCTCAAAAGGCTATATCAATCCCAAGGAGCACAGTAAAGTCCAAAATAAAGAAGTGACAAGTGTTTCGTACTACTAGGACCCTCCCTGGATCCGGCTGTTCCTCCAAACTGGATGGAAGAGCAAGGAGGAAACTGGTAAGAGAGGCTACCAAGTTGCAGGATTTTATAGCAAAGAGTGGTCATTGTGTGCATGTGACAACAGCTTCACAAGCGCTCCACAATTCTGGCTTGTTCGGGAGGGTCACAAGGAAAAAGCCACTTCTCAGGAAAGGCCACATTAAGGCTCATTTGAGCTCTGCCAGAATGCACCTTGAAGATTCTGATGCCAAGTGGAAAAAGGTGTTATGGTCAGATGAGACCAAAATCGAACTATTTGGCCTCAATACCAAACGGTATACCTGGCAGAAATCCAATGCAGCTCACCATCCATAACACACCATACCTACAGTAAAGCATGGAGGCAGCAGCATCCTGTTGTGGGGGTGTTTCTCTGCTGCAGGGCCTGGGGCTCTCGTTAGGGTAGAAGGAAAAATGGATGGTGCAAAATACTGTCAAATTCTTGAGAAAAACTTGCTACTCTCTGCCAGAAAGTTGAAGATGGGCAGAATGCTCACCTTTCAACATGACAACGACCCGAAGCACACAGCAAAATTGACCACACAGTGGCTGAAGGAGAAAAAAATGAATGTCCTCATGTGGCCCAGTCAGAGTCCAGATCTAAATCTCATTGAAAATCTATGGAAATATTTGAAGATAGCAGTCCACCAACCAGCTAACCATCCAGTTTGACCAAACTTAAACAGTTCTGTAAAAAAGAGTGGGCAAATATTGCTTAATCTAGATGTGCAAAGAAAAGAAGTATCCCAACAGACTCAAGCCTGTCATTAAAGCAAAAAGAGCTTCAACAAAATATTAACATTGGGGGATGAACCTTTATTAATTTCAGTATGTCTTGTTTTTGATTTTTTTATAATTTTTCTGAACTGTAGCTGTGATATCTTTCACTTGGATGTTATAGGCTGAATTGAGTCAATAAAGCTGGGAAGAAATATTTTTTGTGTGTGTTGTCATTTAAGGCTGTAAAGCAAAAAAAAAAAAAAAGGGAATATTTCGAAGGGCGTGATTCTTTTCAATACCCACTGTACCACATATATGTATATATGTGTGTGTGTGTGTGTCTGTGTGTGTGTGTGTGTGTGTATATATATATATATATATATATATATATATATATATATATACTAGCAAAATACCCGCGCTTCGCAGCGGAGAAGTAGTGTGTTAAAGAGGTTATGAAAAAAAAAGGAAACATTTTAAAAATAACGTAACATGATTGTCAATGTAATTGTGTTGTCATTGTTATAAGTGTTGCTGTCTTTTTTTTATATATATATATATATATATATATATATATATATATATATATATATAATATACACACACACACATAAACATATATATACATATACATATATATACATATCTACATATACACATATCTACATATATATACATATACACATCCACATATATATACATATATATATATATATACATATCAACATATATATACACACATACATAAACACACACATATACATACACACACACACATATATATATACTAGCAAAATACCCACGCTTCGCAGCGGAGAAGTAGTGTGTTAAAGAGGTTATGAAAAAAAAAAGGAAACATTTTAAAAATAACGTAACATGATTGTCAATGTAATTGTGTTGTCATTGTTATAAGTGTTGCTGTCTTTTTTATATATATATATATATATATATAAATATAAATATACACACACACAGGGTATTTTGCTAGTATATATATATATATATATATATATATATATATATATATATATATATACATATACACACATACATGCAGTTTCAATAACATAGAAATCAATATAAGCAACATTAACATAATTATCATATGAGAATATGAAGTAATATATAAGAAGCACATTTCATATAAATATAAATTATTAAACAGTAAAATCTTCTTCTGTAATTTGCTACCGTGGCTGTTCGTTTGTCTGTCCGGGATTTTAAATCACCTGTAGCTCGCAAACCGTTTCACCTATTGACTTGAAATCTGGTACACATATAGTACGTCACGTCTACTATCCGCTTTATGGGTGATGATTGTATTACTCTTTTTATCTTTATTTTATTTTATTGTAGAATCAACTCCTATCTGCGCACACCAGGGCAGCCATGGGCGGATGCGTATGGTGTATTCACTCCATGTTATCGTGCATTGCGCTGTCACTGGTATTTTGATAAAAGAATTTGAACAACATATAAGAAGCGTATAAATTATTAAACAGTAAAACATTAACATTTAAGAAGTAAAGTTACATTAAGTACTACTGCAGTGCCTTCGGGTATACCTCATTTTTTGTTTGCCCATTACATGCTTAAATGTATACATTTTTTGGTGCACCTACCCGAGAACACGCGACATATAACAGAGCGTGGGAGAAGCATGGATTTTAAACACGCGTTGAGTTCATCTGCTGGTCTCCCTCGTGGAATAACTGGTAATGTTTGACTAAAATCTACAGCGAGTAAAACGACATTACCTCCTTTTTTTTTTTTTTACGATCTCTGAGATCTTGCTTTTTTCGGTTCAAGGCTTCATAAGCTCTTTTATGTTGTATGGTGTACTTATCCCAAAACCATCATCTTTGAATTGTGCAAGACTTTCGCCTTGTATGTAGATCGGGGTAATTACATTCATTGCATTCCTAGTCTGAATCACAATCTGATTGTATGGGTGGTTACCTGGCACTTTAGGGTTGCCACCCGTCCTTTAAAATACGGAATCGTGCCGCATTTGAGAATGAAATTGCGCGTCCCGTTTTGAATCAATACGGGACAGGATTTGTCCCGTATTTTTTTTATCATTTTTTTTAAAGCAGTGTCTCATGCAAATCATCCCACACGCATTTTATGAAGATGCCTCCTTTCCTACTTTTGATTGGGTAATACTTGATGTCATCGTTAGTTTGATTGGTCTTTTTAACTGTCCAGTGAGGAGGGCGGGTCTTTTAAGTAGAGTCTGCAAACTGTTGGCACTGAGATGTGGCACCCGCTGAAGTATGCGTCCCTTATTTTTTTGTATTAAAAGTGGTAACCCTACCTGGCAGGTAACACTTATGTTTGGTCATGAAGTCGTCTAAAATCCGCCACGTGCCCTCTTTTAATTGCGAGAAGCAGATATATATATAGCCAAATTCTCGCGCTTCGTTGCGGCGAAGTACTGCTTTTAATTTTTTAAGAAGAAAAGAAAACCTTTTTAAACGGATCGAAAATATACCAATAACAATTTGTTAAGGATCTGTTTTTTTGTGAACCTCGCTTTTCACAGCTGTCGCGCTACGGCGTGTGTTTCGTTTATTTGACAGTATGTAGATCGTGGTAATTACATTCATGGCATTCGTTTTCTGAATCACAATCTGACTGTATGGGTGGTTACCTGCCAGGTTACGCTTGTGGTTGGTCAGGAAGTCGCCTTACATCCGCCACGTGTCCTCTTTCTGTTCCCAGAAGCTGATCATAGAATGGTTTTAATAGTTTACTTTCAAATAATGCAAAGAGTATGCGACATGTGTTTCTCCCTAATTCTGGGCTCATCAGGCATACACACTCACTGCATCCCCTCTCATGAATCGAATCTCTATCGTCAGCGCCAGAGTTGAAGCCCCTAACGTTGCGGTCAGCAAGTCGGCTAACATCCGCCATGTGCCGTCTTTCAGTTGCGAGAAGCAGATCATAGAATGGTTGAAACTGTTGCCCTAACGTTGCGCCACGGCGTGTGGTTCGTTTTATACCTCGTGTCTTCTCATTAAACTTTTATCTCGCGAATATGTTATTGCAATCCGCAGCGGGAGCGTTTCTATAAACTTAATTTAAACTTACGTTTTACACCGTGCTTTGTTTCCCTTATGAACATGCTTGTATGCTTCACTCGCTCCCTTCTCAATTGTTTAATGAATTTTTTGCTCTTCGCTGTTTGCGGCTCTTCCTTCATTTCTCCCTATTGCGTTCTTTTATCTTGAGAATATGTTATTGCAATCCTTAACGGGAGCGTTTCAATAAACTTAATTTAAACTTACGTTTTACACGGTGCTTTGTTTCCCTTATGAAGATGCTTGTATGCTTCACTCGCTCCCTTCTCAATTGTTTAATGAATTTTTTGTTCTTCGCTGTTTGCGGCTCTTACTTCATTTCTCCCTACTGCATTCACAGTCTTTTCACGTGATTACGTGGGAGGCGTGATGACGTGACACTCAACTCCGCCTCCCACGGCCATCAAGCTGCCTTCCATTACAGCATATTGTCAAAAAAGAGGTTCCAGTTATGACCATTACGCGTTGAATTTCGAAATGACACCTGCCTAACTTTTGTAAGTAAGCTATAAGGAATCAGCCTGCCAAATTTTAGCCTTCCACCTACACGGGAAGTTGGACAATTAGTGATGAGTGAGTCAGTCAGTCAGTCAGTGAGGGCTTTGCCTTTTATTAATTAGTATAGATATATATATATGTGTATGTATATATATATATATATATATATATATATATATATGTATATATATACTAGGGGGCGTTGCCCCCTACTTGCTTCGCTCGCCCTCCCCCCAACCCCTCTCTCCGGGGGCGCATGCTAAGGAGATGCGGATGAATCAGCTGCAAACTTGCAGGTGCTGCTACCGAGCTGCGTGTTCTGCATGTCACGCTGTGCGACTATCATTTAAAAGCCTGTACAGCAGCTGTCCTTTTGTCTCACTTCCTTGTCTCCCGGGGGTGTTAAAGTGTCTCCGAGAAATTGTTTGTAAGTAGGGCATGACGTGCAAGTAGTCTTGTGGTACTTCAAAGTGTCTCCCCGAGATGATCACGTCTTGACCCAATATATATAAAGCAAGCTGATGCCATTCAGCCAAACATTACAATGGACAAGGTACATAATTCAAACAACTTTGACAATGGTTTGATTTAATTGTTGGTATGAGACATAGTTGTTCTCAAAACTGAAAAACAACTGCCTTTCTGGGATTTTCACACGTTATAATCTCCACTGTTTGCAGAGAATTACGTGATAACCATAAAAGCATCCAGCAAGTAGCACTTCTTTGGGAAAAAATACCTTGTTAATAAAGTATGCCAAAGGAGAATGACCAAGCTCATTCAAATTATCAGAAAGGCCATAGGTACTCAAATAATAGCTCTTTTTGACGGTGCCGTGCAGAAACACCTCTCTTAACACATACTGTATCAAACCTAGAAGTGAGATGACTACAGTAGCTTAAGACACATCAGGTTTCTCATTTGTAAGTATGCAGTATACAAAACTAGATAAATGAAGATTGAAACAGTACTCACTGGTCTCATGAATTTCGACTTCTGCTGTAACTAGGGAATCCATTCCCAGGCTCCCGGACATTTTTCATTCCCGAAACTGCTGTAATTCCCAGGAAAACGGGAATGGCCAAGCTCGCATATATAGCGTGTAAAAATCGATCAAGAAATAACAGAGTTATAGCTGAAAATAATTAAGTGGCACGGTTTTTTTTGCCCACGGTGTAGTATGTTGCTCATTAATTCATTCAACAACAGACCAGCAGCAGTCAGTCTCCCGGCCCCCACTAAGACTGAGCACAGTGGACTGGGACATGTCTGCACTCTGCAGCTCACGAATGCCGGGACGGGGCAGGGTTCATTGACGTCTGTGCTGTTGACAGCTTTGAACAGCAACTTGAAATTGCAATGCGTCAGTCTGTTCCATCTGCATTATCTGTGCCAAGAAACTTGCCATCACAGAATGATAAGAAACTGGATGCATCAGTAAAAGCTGGAATGGCGGTGTTTCAGAGCAACGGCAAGCGTGGGCGTTGTTTAGAACAAGTATATCAGTATGTGATGACTGTGCCGCCTACTTCAGCGGAGGCAGAGCGTGCTTTCTCAGCGGCTGGCGTACTCTGCACGAAGGTGTGCTCTCGCATGGACGACCGCATGCTCGACACGTTGTGCTTTCTACGCTCTTATTGCCGCAACTAACTAGATACATGTACTTATATGACGGCATGAACTGCTTGTAGTTAAGGTTAGTCTTTTATTGGTGTCAACATATTGCAGTAGTTTTATTAAAAATAAGTGTTGCTCGTTCTAAAACCATTCACATGTGAAATACCCGTGCACTGTGATATCCCCGGGATTCCCGAATTCCCAGGAATAGATAAACCCGTCTGGGAATGGATTCCCTAGCTGCAACATCCAGATAGTGGGGTAAGAATTTGTTATGTACCACACATATGTATGGAAATCCTCTTTTACGTAAATGGTACAGGCCAGTGGAAGTAATACAATAGTATGGGGAATGCTTTCATTGCATGCATATTATTTTTCTATGTATACTGTATTTTCTGTTTACTTTAGCATTGCTGCTTACCATGTCCAACCCTGCAGTCTGCCCTTTTCAAACTGAGTACTAACAAGATTCATCATCAGATACTTGTTCTGTGAACACAGCAGTGACCTTAATTGCACATATTTAAATATAAAAGAAAAGCTACTTAAAATTTCCATGTCTAATAATATAAGTAAGTGGCTAGTGCTTAACATTTGGCTTCAGATCTGTCATTATGATGGCAACCAATATTCTCTTTAATTCTGTATAGGCTATGTGCAGAAAAATATCTTTTGTACGGATTTTTTTAAGCCAAATTAAAATGTGTGCGCTACATTACTTAAACTTAAAAATTAATCTATCTTGTGGGCCTATGACACAATATAATTATACTGCACTAACTATAAAGCAACTAATGAAAGATGAAATAATGAAGATTTGAAACTTTTAAACAATTCTTAAGTTAAAACTTACAAAAATATTTAAAATATTCTTATTAGTTATTTGGTCATAAAAATAATGTATTAATGTTAAATAATTAAATACAGGCAATAATGTATGTTACAACATTTGGATTATTTTTTATTGAATTATCAATTCTTATATTACATACATGAATTTAAAAGTCCTTAAGTTTTTTCCTGTAATCTTTCACTTTCACCCATTCTGAGTAAACTCTTTACAGATATAATGATCCACCATCCTGAAGTTAGCTCGTAGCATAAGTATTTCCAAATGTTTCAATTGTAAACGATTCCTTTTATTTTTTTTATTGTTCATTAAATTGAGACTACACTTGTAGTTTGTACAAGATGCCAAGAATGTTCCCACAAAATCCAGTAATTTTTCTAAATCCTGAAACTGACCATTCTGATGTGCAAATGTCACTATACCTGGAAGGCTGACTATTAATTTGCTTTTGATTTTTTCAATAAGCAAACATTTGAAGACACTGTATTGCTGAATTACAACACTTTCCTCTGCAAAAAATATTTTGTACTTTGAACACAGAGAATAGAGCTGTTCAATTCCAAATCTGTAGTCACATTGTGCTATACCTGTACATTCAAAAGCAGACCATTCCTTAATTTCATTTTCTAGAAATCTTTCACATAAATGCAAATAAATGAATTTGATGAAAGTTAATGTGAAATTAGTATGCACTGAATAATTTACTCCAGAACCTTTTTAAAGAAGCCCATTAACTTTATCACTACATTTAAGGCTATCTAAAAAGAAGAAGCTGAGAAGTAAAAAAAAAAAAAAAAAAAAAGTAAAGGTACAGTTTTCAGATCTTATTCAATTTACCATATACAAGATGATAAGCTTCTAATGGTTAAGCCACGTTTTTGAACGGTCATAGTTAGTGAAGCTAAATTTGTTTAAAAAAAATATTCAGAACATCTATTGTTATTCAGAATTTTTAGCTATTTAGCATTTTATAACACTTTGAAAATGGACTGTTATCTTTGTCTTCTTTAAAATAACCCAATGAATGGTCACAATTTCAAATAATTGAAGTACAAAATGTGTAAATAACTGGCACAAGAAACCTAAACTGAATCACATTCAGATGCATTCACTATTTCTTGAAAGTTGCATCTTTTGGTGGAAGACCCCAAAACACTGTATAAACAGTTCTCATTAAGGTTTCAACATCTTTCATCAATGTTACTTCTTCCAAGCTTCTGAAATCCCCAAGTCTTCCTGATGTACAACACAATATTGCCTCACTAAATGTGGAATATATTTTTTCACCTGCACTGCAACACCATTAAGTCTGCCCCACTGCAGAGCCTCCATTGGATGTAAACATTATTATTTTCATAAAGTCCAGCTTATATTTTATATACAATTTCCTGAATGCAGTGACTATTGTTGTGGCATCGCATGCTTCCAACTCTTAACATCCACCAGCAAAGTTCTACGGTATATTCAGATGAACTTACTAGTTTGCATTTAAAGTAGAGTATTAAGTATTTGTTAACTGAAATGTCTGTGCTTTCACAAATAGTTAACGAGTATGAAACACTGCTGACACCATGTCGTACCATAAGATCATTTTGCACGATGCTGTTCATAATTTCAAGAAATTCATAAACATATGTTTTACTTCTTCAGCACTCTGTTATGTGTATGTACTTTGCCATTTGCTTGTTAATATCTTGAACAGAAAGCATGGACATATTAATGTTAATAGCCGGCAAAACACTATCATTAAAAGCTATAATTTCTTCTGGACTTGAATGGTACCATTCATTGTTGATTTGCCTGGTCTCCTTTTCAGCATGACTTTCTTGGAACATGCTGATCAGTCCTCTTCTTAAAGGAACATTTTTACTTCTGAGTCTACTTGCACTGTTGGTATGGTGTTTCAAGAAATCAAGTTCCCACACACTATTCCACACTTTTTCCAGTGGTGAACTCTCTTTGAACCTTAGCCTGTTAACAATATAAGCAAACTATTCCTTTAATCTTGTCATACATACATATCTCCCGCGGTTCAACATGCATTGTGCTTCTGGATTTGAATGTGTCCTTTATTACAATTTCTTCAAGCCATTCAGATTCAGCTGCAGTTCACTTGAGTTATGACCTATTGACAGTAACATTTATAAATTAGGACTGTTTTTCAAATTGAATTTTACCATTCATTATACCAATAAAACTTTCTATAAGCTGTAGAAATATAATTCCATGTGTATAACTTTCAAGAAAACGCCAGAACCAATACTTTATTTTTCGGATTTCAAGCACCAAAGATGATGAAATGATTTATGTATTAATAAGAATGACTAATAGAATGCAAATACAAAATCAACAAATGATTATCATTTGCATAATTTTACTGTCTGGATGAGAGAGCACCTAAGCAGAGTTATCTGTCAAATCCAGAATATTATTTTTTAGCATTGCCATTTTCTTCATAACTTTATGTAAGCTGCATTCATTTTTTTTGTTGTGCATGCTTTGTTCAGTCATATGCTCGGTTTTTTTGAAAGCTTTGTGTGTGTGGGGGTAGTTTTGAGGAAATGTATCCTATCTATAGATGCTATTTGAATGCCACTTTCCAAGATCAAGAAAGCTAACTTGATTTAAGTGGTAATTATACCAAGCATCACTACAGAACATTAAGAAGACAGATGGTTAAAGACCTAGACAGAAGACAGTTAAAGACCTAGTATTCATTTATTTACCCATTTCTTATGAATGCCATAGTGAGAAGACAGTGTTGTGATTCTGATTTTCACAACATGAAACAATATTATCTCCATATACTTAATCTACATAACTATCATAACTCTTACTGCCTCAATGTTTTTGCCTGTTTAGGTGCACCTAGTGTTAAAGATCTTTGATAGATAGATAGATAGATAGATAGATAGATAGATAGATAGATAGATAGATAGATAGATAGATAGATAGATAGATAGATAGATAGATAGATAGATAGAACACCTACAATCAGACAAAAGTAATTAACAGGAAATAATTAACCAATAGGGATGGGTTCAGGCCATTGGTCTCGATTAACAAGTAACAAAATCATCATGAAAAGATACATTTTGAAATATAATAGAAATGGCATTAAAAGAGCAATTCGGAAATGTGGCATTCAGAAAATTTCCATTGTTAAATAAAAATGATTGTCAAAAATAAGACCATTTTGAAATAAAACTAGCAATAACTGTACAAAAAAAATCCTGTTTAAATGCACTTAGTGTTAAAGACCTTTGGTACCACCTACAATCAGGCAAAAGTAATTAACCGGAAATAATTATCCAATAGGAATAGGTTCAGCACATTGATCTCATTAACAAGCAACAAAATCATTAAGAAAAAAGGAATTTTGCAATAAATAGCACTGGCATTAAAAGAGCCATTCAGAAATGTGGTATTCAGAAAAGTCGCATTGTTAAATAAAAATGATCATCAGAAATAAGACCATTTTGAAATAAAACCAGCAATAACAGTACAAAAAGTGCTTTTTTTTATCACCAGAGTCTGTTGTCTATGAAAACTACTTTAGCCACACAAGCCTACTCAGGCTTAATCCTTAACTATATGATATTCTAAAATGCATTTAAAAAGATGTATTTTCCTTACTCTACTAATGCATGTAATTACATTATATTATCATTGTTTTTGTATGATTTGCTACATAATGTTTCATAAGCAAACATGTATTTTCCTCTTTGATGAAATAAACAAAAATTTTAAAATGGCATTATTTTTTAAACAATTAACTAATCAACTAGTGAACGCACTTGAATGTTACTCTATTTATAAATTGTTTAACATGTTTCAGTGTGGGATTAACCTTTACCTAATTTTTCAACAAGGTGACTTGTTTACTGGGTAAAACCACAGTGTTGAATGTGCATCGTTCCTCTCCTTGGTTCATATAAAAAATGCAAAAAAATCTAAAATGATATTTTATTGTTTCTTTAATGAGAATATTCCACATGTGGAATTATTTGAGAGCAACTTTATTGATGCGCCTACACCTACAAACATGAAAGGAGGCAAGTTACAGGTGATTGTTTTCCTATGAGAAACCATGTGTTGTCTCTCTTCCTCTTGTCTGCCTTTGTAAGTGAAGAGCCGCCGCTGCTACTACTACTACTGTATTTAATTGAAAGAACCGCTTCATATATTTTTTTAAACATTTTCAGCATTAGCTGTAGGTCTCTTTCCATCTGTACCTGTTGGGAATCAAATTACCAATGTCCATACTTCTACCCTTACCCATAGAAACCCACACCAATACCTTTGTTCTGCGCCCATTACCATACCCTTGGACATGTCTAGTGTGGACTGTGCTACACTAAGCTCAGATCACACTCCATGATAGAATGAGTAAAATTTATATTTAATGTGGCTTTGATATAATAAGGGTTGCATCAAGAGGCTTGGTCTTGGACTATTAGATGTCTGGTGACCATCAGTAGCCCTAGGCATTCTAAGTCTGTGCAATGCCCATTAATTGACCAGTACTACTTGTGTAAAGATTACATGGCTGTTATAAAGTGAGCACTTCAGTTGAAAAGCTGTAACAACTTAAGAAATATCAGTTCCTGGAATGATTGAAAATACTTTTTTCAGTAGTGGCATTGGACTCTCATTTTTTGTTGTCATAAACTTTTTCACTCTTGCTTCTGCATGCTGTGTTCATTTTAATGCTGAAATCGGTCTGACTGCATAGGAAGCTATCAGGAACATTAAGGGTAGCTGGCTATGGATATCCATTCATAGCTATTATAAACCACAAGTCTAGTGGTTTTCTTTAACTGCCATGCTAACTAGAAAGTGACATCCTGTTTGGCATCAGGAACAAAAACATCATTAAAAATGGCTTTACTCAGCAAATGTTCACAATCATTCTTTTTTAGTTTGTATATACCTACTCCAGCTATTGGCTGCTGAGGATACCACTTTACATAGCAGAAGTATAAAATGTTTGTTCCACTCTCATCAGACATTTGTGTAAATTTGCTATGCCTCATCTATGTATCATCCTGCCTGGTTATTCAGGTTAAATTAGCTGTTTTACATGTAAGTTTTGTTAACATATTTTTTTGTGCAAAATGTCATTTTTGAGGTCAAAATTTATTAATTGCAGTTTACTTATAGCACCAGCAGCCACTTAATGTTTTGTGTAGAGAGATTATATCCAATCATCCATCTAGCCACCTCAATACAAATATCAGGCCATTAGAAGCCAAATCTTATATTTGGATCTGCAGAGGGTAATCTTGAGGCCTGCTGCCATTTCTTCTAAAAGAATTAGTAATAGCTGTTCACAGCAATTCCTATAATACTAAAAAATGCAATATAAACATATCACAAAATATAACATAAGTAATTAATGGAATTTCTTTGATATTGGTAGGTTTTTCAATGCTTTGGAGTATCTTTAGCTTAACATTGTGTCTTTTAGATTGTGTTTGTATGGGAATTTTAAGAATGATTGTATGTTTTTATCAGTGTACAGTCTGAGAAACAGTCAGTAATACGTTATTAAACATAAAGGAAGAAGATCTCGTCATTCATAACTTTTAAATGAAAAGCTGGATTTTAACTTTAACAAAGATTACATCTAAATTTGATGCAGAGAGCTGCCATTGCTGTTTTATTTGCAGAATTAACATTTACAAAAATGACTTTTTTCCCCCCTAAATTTAAATAAAATTAATTTTCATTCAATTGTCTCATCATCTCATCTGTTTAATGTGCAGGATTGTGCTTTTCTTTGTCTAGTAAGAAAATCCATGAGGGATGCACATTTCACATGATTTAAATGTTCTTATGATTGTCATCTAGCAGTAAACCTAAAGCCATCTACTAGGGCTATATTGCAATTTACTAAACCTGATATTTATTCTATCCCTTTCCTTTAGGATGAATATGACCCCTTTAAGACTACAAAAGGAAATTCTAGGGGGAGAAGAAAGTAAACTGTTAGCAGTGCACACTTCTTATCACTTTGGGAGGCACCAAAGTCCAGACATGCATTCTATATTCATGATGGCCTCATAGACTTTTTTTTTTAACTGGAGGTCTGAAGGAGATAAAGATTTCTTGTTGGAGTGCTGATAACTGCTGTGCTGATTTCAACTGATTAGTTCATAAAAATACCCGTCTTAAGGTTCAGATGATTATTCTGACATGGAAAACAGTGCTGCATTTGATGTCCATTCATGTTCCAGGAGGATTCCATGTTAAGAGCACATCTGCCAGATATTTGTGCTTCTGCCAGTCTGAACTACAGGCCACTGCAAATTCCTTATGGATATTTCAGAAGACAGCATTATACAATTATTACCTGTGCAGCAATAATAAGCAAACTGCTAATTGTGCATGAGGAGCAGCATTATCAGTTTCTCTGCTGTTTGTTACAGACTTTGGGGCAGCATTTTAAAAATTACTTTTTATTAGCCTGTCTGTGCCGTAAGGTTTTCTTTCTGTGTTTTGCTTTTCTAGGAGTTACACAAAATTACTTTGCCCTGTGTAGTGGAAAAATATATTGCATTTATTCATTGGGTTTGGACACTTTGTGCATTTCATGGTCATTCAAGTTTTTCACACCAACTATCACTTGTAATAAATAAAAAGTGCTCAAGAGAAGTGTGCCCCTTAGCAATTCTCCACGAACTGTTGAAGTGAATTTAATATAAATATTTGCTTCACTGTACTCTTATCTACTTTTACAGATCACCTTGCTGATTTATTTATATATTTAAAATTCCTTTTGAATTCTGTCATACAGGACAAAGCCATACACTTAAAAAGTGTGTGCAAGCCCATCATTTTGCCAGTGCCCACTACCCAAATTCTTCATGTTTGGCTATCTTTTGAAACAGCAGGTATGGACAATCTGATTAGTTCTTCTTACAGTGGGTATTTGGCTTCCTGATGTTTTGACCGTGTTAATAAGCTATGTGTACCATGTTTCTGCTTCTCCCATTCTCAAGACAGTGAAAGTGGCCCGAGTGAAGTTCCTGTACAGAGCTGCTGCACTCAAGTTTCTGTGATAGTGTAAGGAGCTCTTTAATTCCAAAGGTACTTTGAACAGTCAAGTGGAACCAGTTGAGATGAACTGGGCATGTAGTTAGAATGTACCCTTGGGCATCTCTCATGGAAGATATGCAAGATACAGCCTGCTTGGTGAAGATCTTGGACACTCTGTATGTCTCAGCTGTAATGGGAGCACTTGAAACTTATTGAGGAGGTGTTGGAAGAGGTTGCTATTTATACAGTGTACTCCACCATGTTGCTACTACAGTTTTCATTAAGATAAACAGTCAAGATGATGATGATGAATAGTGAAACAAATATGAATGTGCTATTATAAAAGGAAGCCTGTCAGTAAAAGCTGTTAAGTACAAAACATTTAATGGAATTAAGCTAATCTTGAAGTATTCTGCTTTCGGCAATTTTATAAAAGTGGTGGGTGAAATATTTTTGGAAGAGGTACACCAAAATAATCTTATGAAAATGCATTACAATGAGAATGCAAAGCTTTCCTTCGTTAAAAGTAATTTACATATTTTGTATCAGTCTGCTTTTTTATTGAAAATTCATATACTCAGGAAAAAACGTGAGAGAGAATTGTCAGCAGGTATTTTGAAGTGAAAAACTAAATTCTACTTACATAAGTTCCAATGTTCTGGTAGCTGATTGTTTTTTTTTTTTTTTAAAGTGTTTTGATTTTCTTCTTACTGACTTCTCTCTGACTACCTCTGAAGTCATTGCTACATTTCCTGGATCAAAACTGCATTCTGTTCAGAATTCAGTAGGTCACACAGTGAATTGGAAGTATGAAAATGAAGACTAAAAAACATTCTGATGATTTAACAGAAAAATGCAAGTCATAAATTAGGAAAAGAATACAAAACAATACCAGGGAATTTAGATATCCCTCTGCACACTTGAGTAAGTGATCCAGTGATGGAAGTTGAATCAAACCATTTAGCTATGGCCTGGAAAACAAACTTCAACACAACTCTGCCCTTAAACATTAAATTGAGATACTACAGAGCTATGTTTTTTGAAAAGATTTTATGGTCAGATGAAATCATGATTGAGATTTTATGACCAGACTTTCAAAGTTCTGTGTGGGGCATTACTTGAACACTGTCCAACTCCTAAGCTGTGTAGTGTGATAGTAAGAGTTCCATGTTGTGCAAATGTTTCTCATCAAAAGAAACTGGGATAATTTGTTAAAGTTGAGTGACAAACTGATATGGCACAATACCTGAAAATATTGAAAGGGAGCTTGTGTCACTTTGCTATAATGCCATCTTGGGAGGAGGTTCATTGTAAGGAGGATGATAAACTGAAACATTGGGCAATAAGAATACCAGGGTAGCTCCATGGGTACATGTGATGTCTCACTAATCATCACCTCACTTCTTAACCTAGCTTCCACTACTCTTTCCCATAACTTCATGCTGGGGCTCATCAATTTTATCCACCTGTAGTTACTACAGTTCTGCACATCCCCCTTATTCTTAAATAGCGACACCAGTACACTACTTCTTCACTCCTCAGGCATCCTCTCACTTTCCAAGATTCCATTAAGCAATCTAGTTAAAAACTCTACTGCCATCTCTCCTAAACACCTCCATGCTTCCACAGGTATGTCATCTGAACCAACGGCTTTTCCATTTTTCATCCTCTTCATCGCTGTCCTTACTTCCTCCTTGCTAATCTGTTGCACTTGATTCACTATCCTTTCATCATCCAACCTCATTCTCTTCATTTATCAGCCTCTCAAAGTACTCTTTCCATCTGCTCAACACACACTCCTCGCTTGTGAGTACATTTCCATCTTTATCCTTTATCACCCTAACCTGCTACATATCTTTCAGAGGTTGGTCCCTCTGTCTACCTAATCAATACAGGTCCTTTTCTCCCTGCTTAGAGTCCAACCTCTCATACAACTCATACGCCTTTTCTTTAGCCTTCGCCACCTTTCTCTTCATCTTGCACCTTATCTCCTTGTACTCTTGTCTATTTTCTGCATCTCTCTGACTATCCCACGTCTTCTTTGCCATCCTCTTCCTCTGTATACTCTCCTGCATGTCCTCATTCCACCACCAGTTTTCCTTTTCCTCCTTCCTCTGTACAGATGTCACGCCATGCACCCCTCTTGCTGTCACCCTTACTACTTCTGCTGTAGTTGCCCAACTGTCTGGTAACTCTTCACTGCCATCCAGTGCCTGTCTCACCTCCTCCCTAAACTCAACCAAACTTTCACCATTTGATACTTGGCTCTGCCCTCACTCTCTGCCTCTTCTTGATCTCTAATTTCATCCTACAGACCACCATCCTATGCTGCTTAACTACACCTTCCCCTGCCACCACTTTGCAGTCTTCAGTCTCCTTTGGATAGATTACATCCATCCTATGCAGAAGAATCAACCTGTGTGCATTTTCCTCCACTCTTGTATGTCACTCTATGTTCCTCCCTCTTCTTAAAATACGTATTTACCACAGCCATGTCCATCCTTTTCACAAAATCCACTATCATTTGACATTCCTGTCCTTGACACAATACCTACCCTTTACCTCCTCGTCTCCTCTGTTCCCTTCACCAGCATGTCCATTGAAATCCGCTCCAATCAGCACTCTTTGTCCCTTGGATACACTGTTCATCACTTCATCCAACTCACTCCAGAAATCATCTTTTTCAGCCATCGCACACCCAACTTACGGTGCATATGCACTAACAACATTCATCATCACATCTCCAATTTCCAGCTTCATAATCATCACTCTGTCTGACACTCTTTTCACTTCCAAAACACTCTTGACATACTGTTCCTTCGGAATAACCTCTACCCCATTTCTCCTCCCATCCACACCATGATAGAACAATTTGAATTCACCTCCGATCCACCTGGCCTTACTCCCCTTCCATTTAGTTTCTTGCACACACAATATATCAAACTTCCTTCTGTCCATATCTGCTAATTCCCCTTACCAGTCATACTGCCAACATTCAAAGTTCCTACCCTCGGTTCCACTCTACATTTCTCCCCTTCTCTTTCCTCCAGACACGTCTCCCCCTCTTCTTCTCCTTTGGCCAACAGTAGCCCATTTCCACCAGCACCCTGGTGGCGGTCATTGTTAACCCAGGGCTCGACCGATCCGGTATGGAAATTTGTCCACATATTGATTTGGTAAAATTTTACACTGGCTGCCCTTCCTGACGTGACCTTCCCCATTTATCCAGGATTGGGACCGGCACAAAGTAACACACTGGTTTGTGCATCCCCTGTGGTTGGCTTGGGCTGCTAGAGGCTATATAGACTGCAGACCCTTTTGATATAATTAAAAAAAAAAAAACTTCAATCATTATTTTTTATTATTGTTATTTTGTTCTGATAGTGACTATTTAAAAGGCACTACAGGGCCAGCTCAGTAAACCCCTTTGGGTCCTATATGACCACACATGTGTATGCACACTATATTCAGGTACAGACGTAAAAAGAATGACACACAGGCATATGTAATTTTGAATGACTGGAAACAGATGGGATTATCAAAAATGAGAAACGTTGACAGTGAAACCAGAGTCTTCCAAAATGACTGGACAGATAAGTACACATTTATTCTGTCTATAATGAGCTCAACGAGGCTGGTGTGCCTCATTTGCTCGGCATCTGTTGCCATTGTCAAAAGTGGAAATATTAAACGTCCCTGAGACACTAAACACATACACTTCATGAAACGCAAAGCTGGATTGAGCCATTGATGGTCTGCTGATCCATCGCAGGTCACACACAACACTGTCCACCTGCAGGCAGTCATATTAAAGCTCCAGTCAACCTAACATGCATAGTGAAGGTCTAAAGAAGTGTGGAAACACAGCGGGCAGATGGCAACATCACCAACCTCAGGACAGCTGTGGGACCTCTTGTTAATAAATCTTGCAATCGTACGAGCGAAACTCTGAAAGACCCCAGTATCACCTTAGGGCTTTGTATCCAAAAATTAGAAAATTAACTTGAAATGATAACAGTGACACACCCACTATATATCTATATATTTACACATAATAAATAGAATAAATACTGAGAAAGTACACACAAATTAAATATATGCATCTGACTGCTGTAGCTGCAAATTTAGGATTTGTGTAATGCATTTACCACAGCATGTTAAAAAGCAATTAAACACTATGACCTTGATTTTGCTGAAATGTAAAAGTTTCAGTGTAAAACGTGTAGATGGTAATGTTACAATACTGTGAAAGTAGAGAACTGTAGCTTTTTTATTTGAAGAAAAAAAAAATCTCCATACGATCAAGTCTAACTTAACAAACCAGAATTCAACCCCCACCCGAGGGAAACGGAGGAGCGCTAACAGCAGTAGCAAATCTTTAAAAACAACAAAGAGAGGAGAATGTCCTTTGCTTATTCTAAAAACATTTTAAAGTTTTGAACAGATCCTCTAATTAAGAAATTAATTTTTTTCCAGTTTCAGATAGTATAGAAGTGACTCTACTCTGTTGGGCCCTTGAGCAAGGCCCTTAACCTGCAATTGCTTCATTGTGGGCATGACGTTAAAACGTAAAAAAAAAACTTCACACTTTTCAAGTGTGGTGCTAAGGTGTCACCCGCATACTCCCAAACTCTCCTCAAATAGTACAGAACATCAGTTACCCACTGACGTATAATGGGTGGGCTGGGATTCTTTCAGTTAAGATAAGTCTACATGCTAAGGGTGTGGTAAAGGCAATTATAATCAATTTGTCCTTCTCCACTTTAAGCCTATCCGGAAGTACACCGAATTCAGCTGCTAATGGTTTAGGAGTGATTGTGACACCATGGCTCTTCTGACAGGCATTCAAAGACATTTTTCCAGAATGATATCACTTTGGCGAATGCCCAAAACATGTGGCCTAGTGAGTCTAGAGCTAAATTGCAATGTTGCAATGTTCACATGTTCTGTCTTGCCCTAGATACATTTTGGACAATGCTCTGTGCATATGGATCTGGAGTGTATTCTGTGCATGGCTGCCTACCAATTCTTTTCTGGGATGTTAAGTGAAAAATCCTTTCCCCATCGTACCCTAGGATCTTCAAAAAGAAGGGACTTTAAAATATTTTTATATATTATTGAGATGCTGTCTAAATCTTCAATACTGTCTGGAAGGGCGACTTCTTGTGAAATAGAAATGAGTGGGAAGTAAGGAAAATTGGGCAGGTTCCTTTTACAAAGTTTCTGATTTGAAAGTAGTGGAGATTTTGTGTTGATAGGAAGTTAAATTTGAATCATAATTGTTCAAAAGATGCAAAGACATTATATGTATACAAATCTTTTAAGTGTTTTAATCCCAAACATTTTTCAAACATTAAATACTGTGTAGATTTGAGAGGGTCGAAAAAGGTGAGTATCATGTAGAGGTGTAACAGATAAAAGCTTCTCTGTCTTAAAGTGCTTCTTCCACTGGTTCCATATTCTGAGTGATTGATGGACAATTGCATTATTAGTGTATTGATGATAATTTTTATTTACTGGGGTCCAAAGTAGGGTGTATAAAGAAGTACAGATTTTATTTCTATTGCAGACCAGGCCTGTGTATATTCATCAATCTGCACTGACCAGGTCTTAATAGCTTGTATATTTGCCTCCCTGTGATAAAATCGAAAGTTAGGTAGTGCAATGCCAACTTCTGCTTTAGTTCTTTGTAGAATCACCCTGTGGATGTGTGGATGTTTTGAAATCCAAATAAATTAGGTTAAAACTAAGCCTAATTTCTTAAAGAGCAATTTGTTTATGTATATGGAGATGATCTGTAATCCCTCGCTATATCGCGCTTCGCCTTTCGCGGCTTCACTCCATCGCGGATTTTATATGTAAGCATATTTAAATATATATCGCGGATTTTTTGCTGGTTCGCGGATTTCTGCGGACAATGGGTCTTTTAATTTCTGGTACATGCTTGCTCAGTTGGTTTGCCCAGTTGATTTCATACAAGGGACGCTATTGGCAGATGGCTGAGAAGCTACCCAACTTACTTTTCTCTGTCTCTCTTGCGCAGACTTTCTCTGATCCTGACGTTGGGGGATTGAGCAGGGGGGCTGTTCGCACACCTAGACGATACGGACGCTCGTCAAAAAATGCTGAAAGATTATCTTCACGTTGCTATCTTTTGTGCAACTGCTTCCTGAAATGACATGCTGCACAGTGCTTCGCATACTTAAAAGCTCGAAGGGCACGTATTGATTTTTGCTTGAAAAACAAACTCTGTCTCTCTCTCTCTCTCTCTCTCTCTCTCTCTCTCTCTCTCTCTCTCTCATCTCTCTCTCTCCTCTCTCTCTCTCTCTCTCTCTCTCTCTCTCTCTCTCTCTCTCTCTCCTCTCTCTCTGCTCCTGACAGAGGGGGTGTGAGCTGCCGCCTTCAACAGCTTTGTGCCGCGGTGCTTCGCATACTTAAGCCAAACAGCCCTATTGATTTGTTTGCTTTTCTCTATCTCTGTGACTTTATATGCTCCTGACGGGCACTCCTTTGAAGAGGAAGATATGTTTGCATTCTTTTAATTGTGAGACGGAAATGTCATCTCTGTCTTGTCATGGAGCACAGTTTAAACTTTTGAAAAAGAGACAAATGTTTGTTTGCAGTGTTTGAATAACGTTCCTGTCTCTCTACAACCTCCTGTGTTTCTGCGCAAATCTGTGACCCAAGCATGACAATATAAACATAACCATATAAACATATGGTTTCTACTTCGCGGATTTTCTTATTTCGCGGGTGGCTCTGGAATGCAACCCCCGCGATGGAGGAGGGATTACTGTAATACAAAAAGAAGCTTGGGAAGGATGTTTATCTTGACAGTGTTGATTCTCCCTACTAATGTGAGATGGTGGGTAGACCATCTGTTCACATCTTTAATTTTTTCCATGCTGATAATAATAATAATAATAATAATTCCTTACATTTATATAATGCTTTTCTCACTACTCAATATGCTCTCTTCGCAGGGAGGACCTCAGAAGCAAACCCACAATCTCCTTACTGCAAAGCAGCAGCATTACTACTGCACCACCTGAGTGGATAATATAGCAACATTTTGTTCAAAAAAGATTTTTATATTTACTTGTGATATTTGCCTTTAGGTTTTTGAACTAATCTGCTATAATAAATGGGAAGGTATCCACCTAATATTGTGCGCTAGAGAGTTCACTGTAAAATGCACACTGTTATTCAACTTAATTTTGAGTCCAGATATCTTTTTGATATTCTGCTAGTGCATTGAGGACTGCTGGTATGGAAATTAGAAGCTAAGTGTCTGCCTTTGATAAATCCAGTTTGGTCATGTGATATTACAGAAGGAAGCACTTTCTCAGTCCATCTATCTAGAAATTTGGAGAGCAGCTTAACATCGTTATTCAGAAGTGAAACTGGTCTGCATGATACACATTGTATCAAATTCTTATTTTTCTTTAGAAAGATGGTAATTAATGCTTAGCAAAAAGTTTGAGGCAGAATTTAGTTGTCTCTAGCTTCTATAAACATTGCTAATAATAGTGGGGCAAACGTATTTGAATTTTTTTAGAAAATCTACTTGGTAGCCATCAGGGCCCGCTGCTTTCCCTCTTTGGAGTGACTTTATAGCATCCAGTAATTCTGAGAGTGTTAGAGGTTTGTCCAAGTCCTCCACAATAAGAGTACCTAGCTGTGGTGTTTGTAATGCGTCAAAAAACTCATTAGATTTTGTGTTATCTACTTTAAACTGAGTAGAATATAAGGACTTACAGTACTCTCTAAATGTGTAGGTTATATCTTTATGGTCAATGATTTTATCTCAGTCTGTTCATAGTAATGGTGCCACGCTTTAGAGCTGAGCTGTTCTGATACATTTGTTGTCAAGAGGTTAAATTCTGATTGCAAAACCTCTCTTTCTGTATAAAGTGCCTCATTTGGAGACCAGCCTTGTTCTTGATCTATTCTGGTAATTTCGCTGATTAACTGTGACACCTTCTTGGTTTCCAATTTCTTTTTGTGGTAAAGATATGAAATAAGCTGTCCTCTTAAAAATGCCTTCAGAGTTTCCCAGAGTATTCCTGCAGAGACCTCTGAGGATGCATTTGTCTCTAGAAAATAAACAATTTGCTCAGAGATTAATTATGTACAATTCTCAACAGCTAATGACAGAAAGGTTAAGATGCCAGCTACGAAATGAGTGTGTAGGGGATAGTCATTTATGGTCCATGAACAGAGGGGCATAGTCAAAGATAACAATAGCATTGTACTTGCAAGATTCGATAGAGGGCAATAAATTATTAAGTATACAGAAATAATCAATTCTTGAGTAACTATGATGTATTGATGAGAAGAAGGAATATGCTCTTGAATTTGCATTTAAAAATCTCCATGGGTCTAATAAGTTATGCTCCATTACGAACTGTGTGATTGTTTTTATGGTATTAAATGTTATCGTCACCGTAGTAGAAGACTTATCCAGGTCCGGATTTAAAACGCAAAGTCTCTGCCCATTACAATTTTGAGTGATCATATTAGGAATAGGAGCATTTTGGATGAAATATCTATCTAACACTTTAGGTGGATAGATATTTATCAAAACTAATTTAGATTTAAATTAATTACCCATCACGATTACATATCACCATTTCAGAATTAGATACTACAATCTGTTACAAAAAATGTTTGATTGATTTATGCATTAAGATTCCCACACCTGTAGAGTGAATTATTTGTTCGATTCAATCTCTTTGTAACAGAAATTGGTCCTTACTTATTAAGTGAGTCTCCTGTAAAAATAGTAGCTTGGCATTTAGGCCTGTTAGGTGAGAAAAATACTTTTTTTCTTTAGATTGTGATTGAGACCTTTGACTATCCAGCTCACAAATTCATTGTTTGGTCAGAGAGACACTGTTTCTGAAATTTAGAGTACATTTTGTAATCTTAAATAAAGGTAAGCATGTTGTTTCATACAATAGCTTTAATCTTGGCATCATATTATCATCAGGTATTATGGCTAAGGAGTCTATTATTGTGTTGGCTCTTACAGTTGTTGTGGTAAAAAAAAAAGAAATAGCTTGCTGTCTTTCAACTTGTCTTCCTCCAGTTTGCCTCACAAAGTGAGACTGGACCACACTTCACAAAGTCCCAGTCCTCTGACATGCCAAGAGAAAAGGCACGTCCAAAACAATCCCATCAAACACAGTGTAGTAACAATTAAAATTGAGATAATTTATGGTCTTGATTTATTTTTGGTCTTACCACCTTCAGCTCAGATAGCATGTTTCTATCTTCTCCAAGCTTTGAAAGTGGAGTGATGTATCCTGTTGGAGTTGATTTTGTTGACTCACAGGTGGTGTTTGTAGTAGTTGACACTGGGGATAAAGAGACCATACTTGGTTGCAGTATCCCACCTAAGATCCGTAAATTCTTATTGCCCGCTTCACTTGCAGTTTTGCCTCCATGTTCATTGTTGGCCAGAGCAGATGCTACAGTGTGAGGTCCTGGCTGATCCATCCCTTCGCCTGTTTCTTCCAATTCTGTGGCAGGTCGTAACATGAAATTGAGACCGTCTCAAACTTTGATGGAGCTTTAGCTATCTTTTACTCTTTCTGACCCCTTGGTCTCCTGCACATGTATACCAGTAATTAAATCTTCCCAGGTTGACTAAATACAGGATATCTCAGTTAGGTTATAAAAAATCTAAATAACACTGGTGCCAGCGGAACACTGTTTTATAAATCGACGATTCATATTTTGTTGTCACACTAGATAGCTATTAATAATGATTGTAGTATTTACTATAAATAGTAACAATTTAAAATTTATGTTTTGTTCATTGTGCAAATTCAGTGATGCTGAAAATTATCTATGATGAAAGGAGAAGGGACCAGTAACACAAATGTTTTGATGAATGCTGCAATATATATATATATATATAGTGTATAAATCACTAATAAAATTGATGACCGTCTGTTTTTCCAGCAAATCTCCCACCTCTGTGTCATTCAGTTTTAATAATATGAACATAACAGAAGAAGAATAAAAAAAAGAATGAGACAAAACATTAGAGACCTGGGGTCTTATGTGTAAAACGTGTGTAAACCATTTATTTACACAAAAGCTTAACGATGCTACTAGTCTGACCATTTGTTAGTCTTACACAAACTTTTTTTGCTGGTGGCATTTTAGCAACTACAGGCAGCAAGACAATAAAATGAGCAAAAAGACTTCTTTCACTGTGCATCTCAGTGACATGTCAGTCACATCCCGATGTTTTTTAACTAATTATGTCAAAGTTACCTGACATGTTTTCTCAATACAGCGGTCTTTAACATTGGTAATAACACCTTAATGCATAAGCTTAATGTTAAAATGCCTTAGTGTACAGCCTATCCATTTTGTCTAAAAAAGGGTGTGCTATGTGTTGTAGGACATGACTTGCAATGGCAGCGTTAGCTCTTTTGGAGGATGGCAGGCTATCAAGGATCACAAAGAGTTTTTGGTTCATGATGATGGTTGGCTTAAGGACTGATTTAGACTTCTTAGAGCTGTCTTCTTGGAGCTGTGTGCTTAACTGGAGCCTAAATTACAGATACCATTATATGTAAATCACACAATCCCTTTTCTGTTAAAGGTTTTAACAACTGGCAATGGGCACTTTTCAACATGAACTGGATGACCAGTTAGGAATCTTGCAGACATACATGAGCTGTGTCATACTATCTGCAGGGAATGGTATAATCAACATGCTCCCAAGGTACATGCAGTTTCTTTACGGTCAAGGTAAGGAAGCTGAGATCAAAAGGAAATATGCAGCTGATTTTCCTCATGTATTTGGTACAATTGACTACAGATATGTTACAATAAAGGCACAGTCACAGAATTAATTTTCTTTTGCAAACAGAAAAGATTTTCATTCAAGTAATATACAACTAATATGTGATGCTCAAATGTGTCTGACTAATGTTGTTGTGAGGTGGCCTGGCTAAACCTAAGATTTCTTTGTTTTACCAAATAGTGTGGGAATCAGACTTCAGGGTCATGCTGTGTGTATAATGAAAGGCACTTCTGCACACGATCAGTGATAGAATGGACCATTGGTTCATTAAAAGGTAGCGATGACAGTAATTGGGCGTGTTGGGTGGCACACTACTGTACAGCCCCACAAAGGTTTGCTGCATTGTGATGGCTTGTGCAGTACTGAACAACAAAGTGTAGAAACCTGGCCTGCTTCGGCCACCTGAGATAGGGTCTGGGTCATCCATGTGCTTATCTTAGCCTGTCTTTTACGACATCAACACAATGGCAATTCAAAGACATTTGGATATTGTACGTCAAGAATAAACAAACTTGTATTTAATGCAACATTGACATTTACTCTGCAAAATGATTTTATTTTTTGCAAGTTCAATAAGAATGTTTGTATTGTCTCACAGTTCTGCACATAGAGCTTGCATTGATTCATGCCATCTACTGGCAGCGGTTTAAACACTGCATGATGGGACTTTTCGGTTGCTCTCTGCACTCAGTTGCACTTGGTTTTCTTCTCTCTGTTTGAGACACAGACAAAAGACAATCAAAAGGAATGTTTTTAAGGTTCTCCACTTCACTCAAATACCTCATGCTCATGTTCACTGAAGTTTCATCCTCTGCATTCTTCCATGGTTTGTAGTAAAGATGTCACTCCGGAAGATGGAGAGTGGCTAAATACATTTGCACAAGCAAAGAGTTTTAAGTAGATTTGAGATTTATAATGGAATCTGCCATGGCACATATGGTTTTAGAAATTCAAATATTTTTTGTGCATACACTGTGTTGTCCTTTCAAACATAAGCAAAATTTTTGTGTGAAATCTAAGCAAGGTTTATAGGACTTGCAGGCCCCAGGATCTTTGGTGCATGGTCCCTAATTAGTGGAAATGAAAACTGTGATCTATGACAAACTTTATTTAACTTTAGACACTGCAAATTATCCTTGTATTTCTTCCATGCTGTAACAGGTCTTCTGGGGGAAATCTCGAGCACCTCCAACCCCATCCAGCAACTGGATTATGTATGACGGAATGTTTTGATTAAATCTGTCTTTAAAAGCACTTTCAGATTAGTAGTAAATCATTTAAAGTGACGTGTTCGTCCCAATGAGTTAACCATGCCATCTACAACAGATGAGGTCTTGTTAAATTATACGATTAACTTAGAAACAACTGCGGTGGGCTGGCGCCCTGCCTGGGGCTTGTTCCTGCCTTACGCCCTATGTTGGCTGGGATTGGCTCCAGCAGACCCCCGTGACCCTGTGTTAGGATATAGAAGGTTGGACAAAGACTGACTGACTGACTTAGAAACAAACTGGAAATGTTGTCATGTTTGCCTCAAGCCTTCACTCCGACATTGTGAAACTAACATCGTGAATTAATGAGAGGAAGCACTAAATTGTAACTTACTAACATATTTGGTTAATCTGCACAATTGATTAAAAGTTCAAAGTATGTAATATTCTAGTTCATTATCTTTTACCTGGTAATGCCACAACACTTTTAAATGTCTATGCATTGTATTAGAACATTACAACAGTTTTGACAAGAACAGATCATTTAGTCCAACGAGCTAAATAATAATAATAATTCTCTAAAATAATAACAAGCTGAGATCTGAAGGTCCCAAAAGTCCTGCCATCAACCACACTACCTAGTAATTTATTCAATGTGCCAATGTTCTCTGTATGAAAAAAACTTCACCTTTAGCAAGTTTCCATCCCTGTGTTCTTGTTAAAGAATTTTTTTGCTTGTTTTCTTCAGATTATGAGTCATGATTATTGCTAAATATCTAACAATTTGGACTATATTTACCACCTAAGGTGGACTGCGGTGCCTTCTGTGAATAATATGCAGCAAGTTTGCAGTCTGAGCTGAATTAATGACCCCCAAGATAAACTAGAGTACTAGTGGCTGGGGGGCCATCGGGGTGGTGTTGCTTATGTAAATCAAGCGTTATTTGTCATTATTATTTTTTTCTCAGATCTCCCTGTTATGAGTGGCACTGCTTATTGTATTGGGAGCATAAGTGTGAGAGTGGGCCCTGTGATGGACTTTTCAGGGCAGTTTCTTGTTTAAAGCCCCCACAACTATAAACTGGGTTATATGGGTTAAGTATATTATGTTATGTTTGTTACATCGTATTAAAGAATTTTGTCACTTTTCTGAATTACAAAACTGGATTTTCCTCATAACTGGCTTTATATAAGAATGTCACTTTAAGTTGTAAGTTCAAAATGGATGTTTTCCCCATTTAAACTGGCTTTAATGTACTCTGCAGAATGGTTTGCTCTTATTCTTATTAATGGTGTAATTTACTTAGAAGAGGCTTATTTTTCTGGGAAACTGAGTCATAGTCATCTTCCTTTAATAGGGTGTAATTTGGTCTGCGAATACGATTGCTTTCAAGTAAAAGGAAGCTGGGAGGAGACCCTGGTATTGCAAATGGGTAAGCATAGAAATTGCAGACCTTGTAACATGGCGGCTGCTTCAGGTTGGCCGAATGATTTAAAACTGGACGAAACTGGATGAATGTCACTTCGGCATAGTCTCTGCTTAGAATTTATGGGCTTCCTGGATGCCACTATAATGTGTGGGAAAAGGCATTCTTTATGATCATTCATTAATGTACATCAAGGTTTATTAATCTGACCGAACGTCTCATTATAAATGAGATGTGGTTTATCTTGACTGGTACCACTTCAACATCTGTAGGGCAAAGGAGTAAGTTATCTTAGTAAACAGACATATTCACGTAACACAGTAAAACATTTTTTTATCATTCTTTTCATTCAGTATTATTGTATACACAAAGGTATAGCTAACACAACTGGCAATATTTATATTATGTCTGCCTTTTATCTGCAGGCAGTAAGGCAAATACAACCAGGCTGCATCATTCAGTGATTCGGTTCAGCTTGTTTGTGTACCTTGCTCTTCACTGAGTATGAGCACAAAGTGATGTGACAAGTCCACAAGACAATCAATTACACATTTTATAAATTACTAATTACATAATTGAGTACACATAAAGACATAAATCTGTTTAAACAGACAGGAAACATCTTTTAAGACTATGGCCAGTTGACAACAGAGGAGAAGAAAACAAAAACTCCAAGGCAGCATCATCCCTGAAGCCAATAAATGTCCACTGTACATTAATGATTTCTGTTTTGTCCACATATTGAGAATCTTTTCAGAGCCCAAAGAACCCTTCACAGAACAAGATGGTTAATTTTCAAGCAGTGTTCTATGAGGAGCCACATAACCCAGTAGAGTGCCATTGCAGAATTTTTAAGAGTGAATTGAATTTCAAATGCAGCATGCTGAAACATTCTGGGATGACAGTCCTGATTCACTTATTCATTATTTAAACAAGACAGACGTGGCTTGCAGAGCTTGGCTCTGGAAATCCGCAGAGACCAGCAGACTGAACTAAATCTGCATTTATTGTCTAACTCTGTTGACAGTTTTGGTGGAAGTGTCATCAAACAAATCATCCATCCGTAACTTTTCTTACCTGCTTTTCCAGTTCAGAGTTGCAGCACTAGGCACATGGCTAAAATACTCCATCACAGGGCACACTCACCCACACATCTCAACTCACCAGTTTCAGAGTCGCATGAAAGTCTTTGGGATGAGCGAGGGAAACCCCGTTAGACATAGGGAGAACATGCAACCTACACACAAGCAGTGCTTGGAGAAATCCGATCTAAATATTATACTGCACGCTTAGTATTTTGCTAGGAACTTGTTCTGACCCGTTAGCACATCATGTTATCCCTCCACGTTTATAGTACCGAACACACGCGTTTCCTTGAAGTAGGATCTAACTGGCAGACACTAAACAGCAGCATAAAAAGACTTCGCACTCCTCATTTTGCGAGACATTCTCATGTTGGTTGTTTATCCCACTTCATATTTCACTGTCACTTCCCACTCCACTTCGGTGCTTTTCATCACACGCCAGATGTTCGTTGTGAGCTGAGAGCACCGCGTGCGCCTCCCGTGTGAAGCAGTCCTTGTGAGAAGAGCCCAACGCCCACCTTTCTAGAGTCTGAGGGTGCGGTCGGGTCGCAGATCGTGTCTGTAAATCGCCCTGCTGCGCTGACAAGAAGATGTGCCAGACACGTTCAGACAGTGACGTGCTGACGGGTGAAAGCGGGGACTTGCTTCGTTCCTTCATTTCAAGCAGCCCCTAAAATCCAAACTGATTATTGTTGCTGCCGGAGAATTATAAAAGTTGGTTTATGTTTGACGTCAGAATCAATGGACTGCCAGGAGACCAATCGCAGCTTGGAAAGCAGCTCCGATTGAAAAGCGCAGTCGAGAGGCGCAGGAGCGCATTTGTCAAAGATCTGCAACAGGTGAAGAACGCGCTAGGTGGAGATTTAAAGGTTTATGCTTCGGGGTGTCCCAGTGAAGAAAGTGGGCGATGTGGGAAATCCCTAGAAGGGGCAGGTAGACCATCTTAGATGGCTCATTAGCAGCACAGAGATTTCAAAGAAAGGCAAGGTTGCCGACGGATTCTTTCTATTCCAGGAGACGCACTTCTCGGGGTGTCCCAGTAGAGAAATCTCAGTTTTCGAGGACAGCTACAGCTGGATGATTTTAAAATCGCTTCTTCTGCGTTTTTATTTTCTGTTTACTGGCTTCAAATATCTGAAAGAAAAACTTTAGTTGAAATGTTGACTAAATACGCCTGGCTTCCTCTTACCTATTTGGCGGATAGTTTCATCACGTCAGAGGGGCTTTTCAACCGCTCAGTTTTGGAAGTTGTAGGTGCCAACAGTTCGAGCATATTTAGACTGGACAACAACACGATGGCCGAATGGCAGTCCCTGGTGGGAAAGAAGAAATACGGAATCGAATCACAAAATCCGACTGTCAAGGCTCTACTCATTGTTGCCTACTCCTTCATAATCGTTATTTCTCTCTTTGGCAATACGCTCGTGTGCCATGTGGTCATGAAGAACAAGCGGATGCACTCGGCCACGAGCTTATTCATTGTGAACCTGGCCATCGCGGACATCCTCATCACCTTGCTCAACACGCCTTTCACTCTGGTACGTTGACCTTTTAGAGCTACAATGCACAGTACTGGCACTCTCCGTGAGACACACTGGAACTCGTCTCCCACCTGATCTACTTTAAACGGCTTGTGGTGCGCTGGGCAGTCCAGCGATGCTCAGCCATGCATGCTTTACTTAACGTGTGGTTATCTGGTCGCATGTCCCCTTAGCTGCCTGGCATAACTTTGTTAATAATCCAGGACCCTGTAACCCTCTGTTTTTCTTACAGGTCCGCTTTGTGAACAGCACTTGGGTTTTCGGGAGGGCGATGTGCCACGTGAGCAGGTTCGTCCAGTACTGTTCCCTGCACGTCTCCACGCTGACCCTGACTGCCATCGCGCTGGATAGACATCAGGTATGGGACCGATCGCTCCAACCCCGTGTTTAAAGCCAGCTGCTGCCATCAGGCTTAGGTTCCCAACAGTAAAGAGTCGCACTGGATTTCAGCTGTTGTGTCTTGGCTTATTTTCTTGTATCTTTATAACAATGCTTTGTTTTGTACTTTCCTGCTGCGACTACATTTTCCCCTGGAATAATAGTCTACCTAACATAACCTTAAAGTGATTTAAATCTTAGATATTTCCATTCCCAGCAGGTGCACCCCAGGACAAAGAGGTACGTAAACAATTACGCACAGCATGAACGCCAGAGTTAGATTACCATTTATCAGTCTAGCTATCTCTAGTTATTCATACATTTTTTAATATTGGAGATTATGATCGGTCGCCACCACAAAAGTGATTCACCAACATGGAAACCTGCAGAAATACCGGCGCGCGCACAGGCATTCGGTCTTAAAGTCGCCGAGGGTAACAGTCGGGTGCGCGCGCATACTCCTTCGCTTATTGATTTGCTTTTTTTATGTGGCTGCTCTCGCCATTGCACAGTTAATTCTACAGGCGCTCACATCCAGGCACATCACAAATAAACTCGGCAAGCGCACACTGCTGTTTCGGATACAACTCGCTGTAGCCACTCCAGCAATTGTTCTCTCAATTGGCGCTAATAAAACCCGGTGAATTTATCATTTCATATCGTGCCAATTTTTTTATTATATAAAAAAGAAACACCAGGATAAGCTATTGTGTTTTTGCAGCTGTGTAAACTAACAAGAAAAAAAAAAACAGACGAGTGTCGTTTAGTTGCACTAACCTATACGGATGGAGACTCTTTGCCTGCGTAGCAAGTCTTACGCCGTTGTTACGTTTCCTTTCTTGGTTACCTTAACAAACTTCGGCATGAAGGGAAAATAACAAAAACAATGCCCGAATGATTCCGGAAATCCTCGCAGACGCTCTCAATGCCATTAAACCAGGTAATCGTAAACTTAAACTGGAAGCAAAATTCAATAGCAGGTGGGCGCAGTGGTTAGCGCTCTTGCTTCCCAGCTCCAGAAGACAATTTTAGTCATCATTTGTAGAGGGTGCAGATGGTCTTTCTCAGGTATTTCTGTTTCTCTGCCCACAACCCAACGACGAGCCACAAGATTTAATTGGCACGGGATGACTGTGACTGCACCCTGCGACATACTGGCGCTCCGTTCAATCCAGGTCCTGGATTGCTTTTAAAGGGTTCAGTAAATTATTAAATCTTGATATCCAGGAGTTAGCTCTAATGGTCTGCAGTTGTTTTCATGAGAGTCACACACACAGTGGCTTGAATCCCGCAAAATATAAAAGGGTGCAAAACAACTAATTTGGGTCGCATCTCTGGGATGTGCAGGGAAAAAAAACCAAAACAGGGGGTCGGGGAGTGGGAACACAAGAACAGAGGACGAAACGTTTCAGCTCAGGATAGTACCCGGCGTGGACTTCAGCTTGGTATCCTACTAAGGCTGCTAGGGTTCAGAAGTACTGTAATCACTGCGCCACCTTGTGAACAGCATACTTAGCGCACCATGTACTACGTAGCACTGTACAGTTCACTTACCCTGTTATTGTATTTTTAAAATTGCTCACTGTTATCAAATTCATTTTAACAATAACAAATTATCCCATAGGGCGGCACGGTGGCGAGTAAGTAGACCCGCGTTCGCTTCCCTGCGTGGAGTTCTCCCCGTGTCTGCGTGGGTTCCCTTCGGGTGCTTCGGTTTCCTCCCACAGTCCAACGACATGCAGGTTAGGTGCATTGGCGATACTAAATTATCCTTAGGGTGTGCTTGGTGAGAGAGTGTGTGTGTGTGCCCTGCCCGGGGTTTGTTCCTGCCCTGTGCTGGCTGGGATTGGCTCCAGGAGAGCCCCGTGACCCTGTATTAGGATATAGCGGGTTGGAAAATGACTGACTGACTGAAATTACCCCTTCATTGCCTGTGCTAGAAGACAAATTACTGATTAGCGATTAATGGTTGCAGTCACTCGGGCAGAATATGTAAAACATATCAACATGTAAACTCCAGTCTGTTTCTTCGAAATGTAAAGGTGAATTTGGAAGCAAGAATTGTTAGAATATGTAGACCTAGTGGGTCAGTGTCCAAGTCGCAGGTTTAGAAAAATCATTCATTATGACAAACAAGCCTGGTGAGGTGAGGTGAGGTGAGGAAGCGCAAGTCGGTAAGCGATGGATGAGGTGTCAATGTAAGAGTAAAGTAAGAACATTACTGCAGCATCTCTATCGATCTTTTCAATTATATAATCTTTCTTTTGTGTTTGTGCCATGTTGATTAACAGTGGGCAGTGCCGTTTGTTGTGCAAAACAAAAATACACTTTTGAACCTAATCGGGAGAGAAACTTCAAATTTTAACATCTGCTTCAGACGAATGGCCATGGTTACCCATTTGTCATACTTCAGCAAAATCTAGGATTGCCAAGAAAGATGAATATTTCATCCTGTACTCGCTTGATCAAATAAATTGCACGCTAACTGGTTAATCCTGTCCGATTTGGGTCAGTTCTCAATCTACACAGGCAAATGCTATTTGGAAAAGGCATGGGCAGGAGGAGAGGTTAATCTTTACAAGATTTTGTTTCCAAAATGCCCCTCCACCCAGATAATTTAAGCTATAGGAGTGTCGGCAGCATCAGTGCATGAGGTGCCAACTCATCAGGGCGCACACACTACCACCAATGTGTAATTCTCATTTAACCGCAGATCAAATGTACATGTCTTTGGGATGTGAAAGGAAACTCATAGTAATTTAACTCGGCACCAATATTTTAGTTTACATCTAAGAAAAAGCAAATCCAGTCACAAATAAAAGGTGCCATTCTTTAGACCAGTACGCTGTAATTCCATTTCGTATGTTATGGCAACTTAAAAACCCCGAAGTCGATGGTTTTGCGAGCCTTCTCGGCTGATGAGCACTGACGCTTGTGAGCTCGGAAACCGAATTCAAAATCACGAAAAAGCAAGTGAGCTCCGCAAACGGTCCGACCACCTCTGAAAATAACACCTGCCGGCAGTGAGCTTAACGCCGAGTGGAATACTGCGTCTAAAACTGCAATGGCAACAAAGTAGTCCAAAATCAATAGGATGTTGTCTTATTCGTGTGTATGAGATTGAGTCTGACATCACTTATAAGGTAACAAGAGCGGCGTCTGGGGGTGGCAAGTGGGGCTAATGGGGCCTCGCTTTTGAGGTCCGCGTGTCCCGTTCAAGCGGATTTGTTAAGTTATCTCCAGTGTATGTGTGTGTGTGTAGTATATATTTGAAACGCGTCTAAGAGGAGCCATTTAAAACCTCTTTTCAGGGTACATCTTTGAAAACATTCCATAGTCCACCTTCATCGCCCGAAAAGGGTCGCCAGTATAATCCCTTCCTAAAATAAGCCCATTGGTCGCTGTGTTGGCTTCTCATATCTATAGAAAAAGACATTGCATCCAGATCAGACCACGAAGATGTCATCAACAATTTTTCCAATCGGAAGGCAAGAAAAGTGGATTTTCGTCTCTGAACCTGGAAACCGGTAAGAGATTTCATGATGACACCTCTACATTAATTTCACACTTCCTGTCGAGACACTGAAACTCACATTTTATTTGTAGGCAATAAACATGTCCGAATATTAATGCACAAAAACATGTATCGCTAATGCTAACCGGCTGACGTGACATCAACTTGACTATGACAACCTGCATATCGTGACTCGCACTATACTTCTCAGTATACTTCTGCTAATTTCCGTATGACACCGCATTGCCTTTCGCACTGTCATGGTATTGTCATGAATTATGAATTGCACTTTTTTAATATATCGTTATATTTTGATAAAGTCCGCGTGTTATCTTGCCAAAATTTAGCTGAATACTGTAATGAGAAAATCTGGTGTATATTAACATTATTTTTGTTAAATTCGCGTTTAAGATTATACAGTCCATACATACTGGTAACAGCGTTTGACGTAACCGGACCCGCGTAGGGTTGGCCAGATCTAGGCCCCGCACACCCCCAAGGCCGCCTCTGAGGTAATTACACATTCTTATAGCGATGTACATTAACAATATTGAAATAACGAAAGTGCTTCTCACATTCAATGGCAATGCATTCTTTTCAGTGGCACAATCCAGCACAGCGAACCTAGTGGATCACGTGGACTCTTAAGAAGAAAAGGATCCTAAATGGCATCTTACTGGCTTGTGCGGTTCCTCGTAGCACCAGAGGGGTTCTTTATGTACAGTTGATTCATTAGGCTTTGAAAAGGTTCCAATTGACAAAACAGAAATCTTAAATGTACAGGAGGATAATTCTGACAGATCACCTGAGTTGTATGCAGAAAGAGTCCTTTTAAAATCAGTAAGCCATTGGTGTTTCACAAATCTACACTTTTAAAAGTAACGGTTCCTTAATGGCAGTTTGTCGTTCTTTATTGGTTTGTGTGGATCCTCGTAGAACTCCTGCTTGACAATGAACCATTTCATTCTTGGAAGGGTTCTCTTTCTCTCCATAAATGAAGTTGGTTCTTTGTGCTTTGAAAAACGTCCTAATATGTTGAAAAACAAATCTGAAATGTTTAAGGTATGGTAGGCTGCATGTCACTAACAAATTAAGAAAACCCGCTTTAGCCTGTGTTTGAAGTAAGAGTCCTTTTAAAATCAGGAGCCATTGGCATTTCATCCATCCATCCATCTATTCATGGTTATTCAGTGCACTCCGCGTGTTACACAGCTATATAAATAAATAAAGGTTCTTTCAGGAATATCATGTGGATGAGTCTTTTGCGGAACCAAGTATTGTTCCCCTGTGGCATCGCTCTGAAGAACCACGGTGGCACCTTAATTGTCAGTGTATTGTCAATTAATTCATGGTTATTTATGAAACTTGTTAACTGATCTAAATAAATTCTTTCTAGAACATACCTGTGGATTGTTCTTTTGGGAACCCTTATGGCATCGCTCTGAAGAACCGCGCTTACCCCTTTAGACCTTAATAGATGTTGACACTGCCATCCTGGCACAAATAAACTCCCAGTATTCCAGATCACGAAGATCTAAAACTCGAGTTTTTTTACGGGCCCTCGATGAGGAAGAGGATTAATATAAGGCTAATTAGAACAACTGAAACATGTCTTCATTATCTGCAAGTTGTGAGCTCCGCCATCGCGGGTCTGACTCTCACACACACACACACCAATTCTCTTCTTAAATTCGAATTAACGCTGTGTGAGGGACACAGAGCTCGGAGAAAACCGTATTTTGTCACCGGTGGATCTACCATCCTGGCTTTCTAAGTGCGATCACAGGGGATTTTTCAGGAAGCCCCCTCCTCGCCTCGCTCGTTTACAAGGTGGAGTATCAGCTCGTCGACATGTCCAAGTGGAACTCTTCGTTGAAACGGTCCTGAAATCACCAGTCGAAATGATGAAGAGGGGACCCCCAAGGAAGTGCTGATTTAGTCTTACCCCTAAACGAAATGCCCTGCTGCGCTGAACGAGCCGGTGTCCGCGCGCTGCATTTTTAAAAAGTCCTCAGGTATGGCGCTCAGTCATCCAGGGTCTTCTTGGGGGGGGGGGGGGGGGGGGGGTCTTTTAATCCGGCATTTTAGGCAGGCAACTAAAGGTTATGACCTGCGCAGTTAAAAGTTTTTAATGAAATGCAAATAAACGTTTGGAATGAAAACAGTAAAATATATACATTTGGTCGGCGATTCAAAACTGACCTTGAGTCTGAGCCTTGTGGTTGGATTTCTGAGCCCCTTAAACCTACCCCCATGCAGACCACCGCCAATTAATGTCCAAGATGTTTTTTTTTTTAATCTAATTGTGAAATGTTTAGGAGTGATGTGGTGTTAATATTTTCTTCTTATTATTTTTGGCATCCCATAACTTGACACAACGGACCAGTACAGTTGCAATCAGTGCAACCTGTGAGTGACGTCTGGTGTGGAATCTACAACCACAATGTTTTGCACTTTTAATTTCATGAAAAAAAATAAAATCTACACTTTAGTCAGACATGACGTGAATAAAGTCGTCACACGTCATGAAGGACAGGTCATTTTTCCTCCCGCAGGATTTGCATCTGTAAAATGCTCTAGGCACTCCAAAAAACGACATTATATGGAGAAGAAAGTTGTTTGTTCTCGCCGCGAAAGGGCGGACCACGGGAGGCCATGCAGGAGTTTAACAGCGGCCGTTCTCCCTCAGTATATCATTGAAGTAAGCTTGCTGTGCAATTCTGTCTTTAACTAGGCTGAAATCAAATGTAGCATCCATTGCTCCAAGCAATGACCCTTCGTGTTCAGATCAGTAATTATAAATGTTTTACCACTCATTGTGTCCTGATCTAAATGGGGCGTCTTTTTAGGGAGATCTGCTCGATCTGGCAAACGGCGCACCAATCCGTCATCTTCCTTTGATCTTGACGAAGTGCTGCTATAGTTTGCCCTCGGGCTTGTGTTCTTCAGATAGAAGAACAACATGATAACGAATCTGTTTGCGCAGGCTCCTCGTCATTATTATTACAGTCTGTTTTCTTCAAGTGAAATTCTCGTAAACCTCCCCATGGCTACCCATTATTTATTGAAATAATTTTGTTCTGTCTTTCGTTTAGCAGCTTTATGTCAGACAAGTAATAGATTACACACATACGATCAAATAACTGACCTCTCTGAACCGGCTATGCAGTAACGACAACATATTGATGGACACATGCTATTTCATAAATACGAGTATGTCTATGTTACGCAGGACAAGCGTTTACCTTGCAATACTGGTCTTTAAATGTATAGAATAGTGACGTCACTGACGTACTGTAATCGTCCACCAACCCCCCAATATATCGTGTCTGCATTGGCCTGTGCCTACTTTGCCCAGGCATAAATCGGGCCTTGTCCAGTTCCTGCGAAGTAGGCTTTGTTCCTGTGACCATTAATTGGTTATATCATTAATAAACTGTATGCAAAAAAAAAAAAAAAAGCTACCGATCTTCTGTTGACAAGTTTAAAATGGACGATGTATTTAGGCATCAGCCTCTTCAAACGGTTATGGAATAGCAGTACACAAAGGGCAAGTGTTACCTTCGATCTGAAATTTATGTGGAGTTTCTGAGATCGCACGAAACGAGGGCCCTGCCATCCACTCTGACGACGCCAATTGCACCGTTTTAGTTGTTGAGTGAATATTCCGGTGTTTGACTGCGAGTGCTGCTCTTGTAACATATTTGTTTTATTTGAGCCTTTTCACATCCTGTAAGATTAAAAGCTTATTGACTAACATATGACAGCTGTAATATGAGCCAGCTTTGAAATTGCGGCTTGTTAATGAAAAAATGTTTGTGGTAAAACAAAGATGTTGATTGCATTTGCCTGATTAAAGTAAGATGTCTTTATACTTCAAGCATTTCATTTTCCTGAGTGCCACCATATTTGCACTCTCTTCCGTTACTTCTGTTTTTTGTTTCATCTTCAAAACAGACCGTAATTTTAATAAGAGCAAACCAAAGACATCAATTCTGTTTTACTTAGAATCTCCAGGTAGATAAATAATGTTTAATGGAAGCAGTTCCGGAGATGTTATGGTTCAGTCCGCTTAAGTACCCCTGGAGTGTAAACTTGAGCGAACCACTTCACGTAGCACCGTCAAATCAGTGGAGATATACACACATTTCTTCTTCCCCTTCATCTTTTCCTCCTTAGGGTTGAGGTGCTTGATCGACCTCCTCCAAACAACTTGGTCCAGCACCTCCTCCCCAGTCAGATGTTTTTCCTTCAGATCTTCTTTTATTTTTATCCATCCACCTCCACTTTGGCCTCGCTTCTCTCTTTCTTCCCCTGTACTTCCATTTCCATCACGCTGTTGCCCACATTGTCTCCCCTCTTCACATGTCCATACCACTTCAACCTACTTGCCTGTATGTTTCTTAGATATCTCTCGTACTTTTGTTGTACCTCTGATTGTCTCATTTCATTTTCTGTCCTTTTTTGTAACACCACACATCCATCATAACATTTTCGTTTGTGGCACGTCTAACTTCTTCTCCTGTGCTCCCTTTACTGCATGTCTCAACTCCATACATCATTGTGTGTCTTACCACTTTCCTAAAGCCTTATCTTTAATTATCTGATTACACCATACTCCTGATACCTTCTTCTAATCTACACTACACTCTGTTGGTAATTTCTGCATCTAGCTTTCCATCTTGGGCTGCCACTGATCCTAGATATTGGAATGTATCCACTCTTTTCAACAGCTCTCTCTGAAGGCTAACCTCTGAATGTTCAACATCATTAAACCTCTCATATTATGTCATCTTTCTATTTATCTTCAATCCTATAATTTCCAAAGCCCTTCTCCATTCTCTTCTATCTTCCACTCCACTTCATCTTTTCTGGTGCTATATAAAACAATGTCATCAGCAAAAAGCATGGATGAGTGGGAACAGTCTTTATCCCATGATGAAACCCATCCACAACCAGGTCAAAGTGGTAAGGATTTAAAGAAGATCCTTGGTGCAGACCTACAGTAACTGGCATCTTGCCTGTTAACCCAACACTACGTTTAACCCGAGTCCTCACTCCCTCACACATATTCATGGACAATCCTCACATATGTCTCTCCTACATCTTTCTCACATAGGCACCCCCATGAAATATGGACAATTTAAATCTGCATGGAAAAATCATCTTAATACATAAATAATACTCTCAAACCCACTCTAATCAACTTTGGGTTAGGATCTGGGAACCTTTCCTCCGCAGCATCGCGCGCAAGGCAAGAAACAGCCATGAATAGGACACTGGTTCATCGCAAGACCAATTTAGAATTACAACGTAGTAGCGTGTTCCTCGCGTATTTGTTAAGAAACCCCGAGGATAAACACACACAAAGATGAGGAAAATGCACAATGACGGCGCCTGTGAGCGAGATTCGAAACTCCGACGCTTGACATTACGCCACCTTAAACACATATTAAAACTTTTCATTGAAGCGAAACTTTTCAAAATGAAACCATGTTAACCTGTGTGCGCCTGCTTATAGATCTGTTTTTGATCTCTAGATCATTTCCTTAACTAATTAGGAACCAAGGTACAACAATCCAGCAGAATTTAACGACACCTGCCCAATAGGATTAACTGCCGTTTACTGTATTTGGGGCGCCTTCCTACAGACGTCAAACAACGGATAGGGGGCGGGGAGGCTCGCTTGTGCACGCGCACACACACGCGCGAGCTCGGAACGCAGTAATTCAATGTGTGGTGCGCCTCTCCCGACTCCCAGATTTTCAAGAAAGCTTCCACAGATGCAGAGACTACACGGAGACCCCGCACCAAGTGCACACGTGACCTATAATTTTAGTCGATCAGGGGGGCCTCGTATTATTCACGATGAAGAAAACTGCATTCTCGTAATTTCACTCTGAGGAACCAAGAAAAAGGAATCCACACGACAGTGATATAATGATGTTCTATTATAATAGCTTTTGGCTTTTATTGTAATGGCCTAAATACTTTGCCTTCCCCCCCATGTTTTTCGCGGGTGTTACCTACGAGGAGCTGTCCGCCCTGCGGTTCTGAAGTGATGGCGTTCACGTGCTGCAAACTTGTTTTCTTTAATCTTTTGCCTCTGAGCCATAACTTGGAGTTCTAAAACGGAACATAACTCTCTAACTCAGCGAGTTTAGCAGATGTGAATTAATTTGAGTTCTAAAATGTATATTAATTCAAAGAGTTTTGCCCCCCTTGGGGTTTTGTGCGCTTGTATTAAATGAACGTCCAACAAAAACGCGCCATTTTGTTAAATTCCAGGACGCACTGCATAAAAAACAGAACTCTCCCGAAAACAAAGGAACTTCTGGTCACCCTAACCACACTGGGATATCAAACATAAGCGGCTTAGGAAGATGGGTGGATGGATGGATTTGTTTTTATCATGTTAAGTGTGAACTACTGAAGCCTTGCCTGCCCTTTTAGCTTATTTCCTTACCTAAGCCTATTGCCTCCTCGACTTTCACAGGGAGAAGCAGACAAGGCCCTCTAAAGATGTTTGTGCTTTACACCCGCTGCTTGTCGAGAAAGCTCTGGTGTCAAAAAGCATCATTAATAAATTAATAAGAATCTGAAGTAGCACCGTGTTTTTGTGAGATTAAAAAAATCACCTCAGACTTTGAAGCTATCCGTTTCTGGCTTGCAGAGTACTCATGCATTATTGGGCTCAAGGTGGGAAAACAAACTTGAAAAGGACCCCATCCCACCGCAGCACAGTCTTACACTGGAAACCTGTATTACACAACAAATTAGCTACATGGAATATTACCAGTTAATAAATCTTCAGTAGATGTGCAGTCATCACCCTTGTATGTCTGGCCAGCATCATGCAGAACAGCTTTTCACGAGAAGCACAAACATCTAGTGTGCACAAAGCTAAAATGGTGATTTCATCCTGCATTTTAAGGCAGGGTTCAAGTCCTAGATGTTCCAGTTTCCTCCTTGGCAATGCTAAACTGGCCCTGATGTCTGTGTCTGTATCCTGCAATGAACTGGTGCCCTGCTTGTTCCTGCCAGGTATTTCTTGGGATAGGCTCCTGCTTCTCCTCATCCATACTCTGGATAAGAGTGGATGGAGAATATTCTCCTGCTTTGAGTTTGTGGTCTGCGATGGACTGGCATCTCATTCAGAACTCAGAATATGGATGGATGAATGGAGCTGCATGGAAGTTCAATGCAATAATGGCACAGTCCTTCCAAAAACATTTCCTTAAACTGTTGTTTGTTTAGGGATGAAATTGCTGCACCTGTCACTTTTAACTTAGACAAAGTTGTATTTGACTTTGTTAATTTCACCCAGAATTCCTTTTTTGGTTGCTTTGTATTTAACTAAAATCCATTTATTCTGTTTATTTCATTGAGATTTGTCCCAGTTGTGGCACTAGTTTAGTTTTATGCACAAATGGATTTGGTTTGTTTGAATTCTTTTAGAGTTGTTTTTGAATGTACTTAAATTATACTGTTCACCAAACTAATCTATTGCTAAACTTTGTAACACAGTCGTAATGCATGAGTTTAATTACTCTTGTTTTGTTGTCATTTTATTCAGTTAGTTTGTTGTGTTGTGTAAAATAGATTTATTATGTTTGAAATAGCCACTTATTAGTCTGTTGTTTTTTGAATAATTATGATTTGTGCTTAAAATTAATGTATTGTGTTTATAATGTGGTTTAATGAGTTAATATATCACTTGGGGAACATTACTATTAAATGTAAATTAGTTAATATGGCACATACTGTATATAGTTACTTATTATAAAATATGAGTTACAGTGTGCTACTTTTTTTGTATGAAAAAACTGCACCTTTTCCTGGCCAGCATTTGTTATTAATTCTAGTGCTTGAAGTAGGCATTCAACGTACCTGCTTTATTCCATTTTAGCCCTGCATGCAGTTAATGTTTGTACCGACATATCCCGCTCAACATTTATCAGACCCGACTCCACATCTCTCATTCCTAATTTATGAATAACATCCCAATCGACACTCCAAAAGGCAGCCACCATTGCCGCCTCACACCTCAATCCCTCTGCCCTCACTCTCGCTCTCTGATTAGGAAATCTTGTAAAACCTGAAATGCAAGGTAAGGAGTACCAAGGACCAGGAAGCTGACAAAAATAGAAGTTACCGGCGCTTATTTGTTTTCACTTCAGGCACTGATTAAATCCTAGCCCAGATATGAGCCTTCCTGTGATTATAAATACATTTAGATCTTCTGGTGCTGTGAATTAAATTACAGCCATCGTTTTTTTCCATTCCCAACCAGAACCCCCGAAAATCTGCGGTATGAACACTGGCCACTGCCTCAGCCTGATCACACTGCTTCAACATATTGGAAACAACAGGATTATAACTAAACCGACCTTTTTTTTTTTTTTTTTTTTAAATTCATTAATTTTATTGTAATCATTCCATACAATATAGATTACTTCATAACAAAAAAGAATTAAAGACAAATCAAACCCCACCCTTGAGAAGGAGAGCTTAGCCAAAGGAGAATTGCTTAGGGCTTTTTAATAGGGCAAAAATAAACAAAACAAAGGAAGAAATATATATAGGTAAATAAAAAAAAAAAAGAAAGAAATGGAGAAGGAAAATAAAGCGGTAATAATTATTTCTCTTATTCTAAAATATTATTGATTAGATCCTGCCAGGTTTTGAAAAAATTCTGTACAGATCCTCTGAGAATTTGATTTTTCCAATTTCAAATAATATAAAACATCGGTTTCCCACTGACTTATCAGAGGAGAGTTAGGATTCTTCCAATTTACCGGTAACAAAAAAAGTCTGCGTGCCAAAAGTGTAGTGAATGCAATCACCGTTTGCTTGTCCTTCTCGACTTCAAGTCCGTCTGGAAAAACACCGAACACAGCTGTTAATGGGTTAGGAGGGATTTTGACCCCAAGGCTGTCTGAAAGGCACTTAAAAATTTTGGTCCAAAATGATGTTAGTTTGGTGCAGGCCCAAAACATGTGACCCAGTGAGGCAGGAGCTTGGTTGCAGCGTTCGCAGGTTGGATCTTGCCCTGGAAATATTTTGGACAGTTTTAAGCGAGACAGATGAGCTCGATATATAATTTTTAGTTGAATAATTCTATGCTTTGCACATATGGAGCTCGAGTGAATTCTCTGCTTTGCTACCTTCCATTCCTTTTCTGATATATTTATTAAGAGATCTTCTTCCCAATGTCCTCTTGGGTCTTTGAAAGGTAGGGACTCTAATAAGATTTTATATAATGCGGAAATGGTGTTTAATTCCTCAAAATTGAGCAGTATTTTTTCCAGCATGGTGGAGGGTGCGAGGTGGGGAAAATCGGGCAATTTCTGTTTAACAAAGTTTCTAATTTGAAGAAAGTGAAAGAAATGTGTAGCTGGGAGGTTGAATTTGGAATGTAATTGTTGAAAGATGCAAATATATAAAGATCTCTGAGCATTTTAATCCCGAATCTTAGCCAGGTATTGAAAACTGGATAGGTTTGTGAGGGTTGAAAGAGGTGGTTCTCTTGCAGAGGTGCCACTGATAAAAGATTTTCCATCTTAAAATGCTTTCTAATTTGGTTCCATATTCTGAGTGAGTAAAGCACAATTGGGTTATTAGTATATTTGCGATAACTTGCATTTATTGGAGCGCAGAGCAGGGAGTATAAAGAAGTACTACAGGATTTTACTTCTATTGCGAGCCAAGCCTGTGTATGTTAATTTATTTGTGTCCAGGTTTTTATGGCTTGTATGTTTGCTGCCCAGTAATAAAACTGAAAATTAGGTAAAGCCATGCCACCTTCTGCCTGAAGTCTTTGTAGGGTCGCTCTTCGGATACGTGGGTGTTTTGAGTTCCAAATGAATGAGGTTATTGTTGAATCTAACTGTTTAAAAAACGATTTATTGATATATATTAGAATGTTTTGAAATAAAAAAAGAAGTTTAGGAAGGATATTCATCTTGACAATGCTAATTCTTCCGGCTAGAGTCAGATGAAGGGTTGACCATCTGTGCAAGTCTTGCTTAATTTTTTCCATACAGACGGCAAAATTTTGTTGATAAAAAGCTTTATGTTTACTTGTGATATTTACCCCTAGGTATTTAAACTGATCTGCTATGGTAAAAGGTAGGGTGTCCAATCTAATATTATATGCTTGTGAATTCACTGGAAAGAGTATACTTTTATTCAGATTAATTCTGAGACCAGATATCTTTTGAAATTCTGTTAGTGCTGTTAAAACAGCAGGGACAGTGTTTTCTGGGTCTGATATATATAAAACCATATCATCTGCATATAGAGAAATTTTCTGTTTCAGTCCTTCTCTGATAATCCCATTTATCTGATAAGAATTTCGACAGTGAATTGCCAGTGGTTCAATGGCAATTGCAAACAGCAGTGGTGACAAGGGACATCCTTGTCTGGTGCCACGTTCTAGCTTAAAGTAGTCTGAGCAAATGTTGTTAATACAAACTGAAGCTTCTGGATTGGTATACAGTAATTTGATCCATGCACAAATATTCGGGCCAACCCCAAATTTCTCCAATGCAGTGAAAAGGTAGTTCCATTCAGTCATATCAAATGCTTTTTCTGCGTCTAACGATAGTAATATCTCTGGGGTGTTTGATTTTGCTGGTGAATATATTACATTAAACAGGCGTTTGAGATTGGAAGATAGGTGTCGGCCTTCCTTATTTTGTTTAGGAAAGACGGTGATTAATGCTTGACGAAACGTTTGAGGTAGAATTTGATTGCTTCTAGCTTCTGTAAGTGTTGCCAATAAGAGGGGAGCTAGCTGAGTGGAGAATTTCTTATAAAATTCTACAGGGTAACCATCAGGGCCTGCTGATTTCCCGTTTTGAAGTGATTTTATAACATCTAGTAATTCAGATAGCGTCAGAGGTTTATCCAGTTCCTCAGCACTTAAAGCATCTATTTGTGGTGTCTGTAATGTATCCAGAAATGCATTAGATTGTGTGTTGTCTTCCTTGAACTCAGTAGAATATGAGGATTTTTAATAATCTCTAAATGTGTGATTTATATTTTTATGGTCAATGATTTTTTTTCTCCATTCGTGTTGGTGATTACTGGTATTGCATTGCGGACTTCTTATTTGTGAATTTGTTGAGCTAAAAGCTTATTAGCTTTTTCTCCGTGTTCATAGTAATTATGTCTTGACTTATAAATATGTTGATCAGTTTCTTTAGTTGTCAAGATGTTGAGTTCTGTGTGCAGGACCTGCCTTTTTCTGTGAAGAGCTTCACTTGGACGCCTAGCTTGTTCTTCATCTATTCTAGTAATTTCGCTTCTTAGCTCTGACATTTTCTTGGTTTCTAATTTATTTCTGTGGGAAAGATATGAAATTATCTGTCCTCTTAAGAAGACCTTTAGAGTTTCCCAGAGTGTTCCTGCAGAAACCTCTGTGTGCGTGTTTGTCTCAAGGAAGAAGCTGATTTGTTTGGATATAAATTCTATGCAGTTCTCGTCTGCTAATAGAAGAGGGTTAAGACGCCATCTACGAAGTGAGTGTGAGGGGCTTAATGATTTTAGCTCCAAGACTAGAGGGGCATGGTTGGAGATAACAATTGTGTCGTATTTGCACGATTTAATTGTAGGCAGGAAATTATTATCTATAAAAAAAACAATCAATTCTTGAGTAGCTATGATGTACTGGTGAGTAGAACGAATATGTTCTTGAGTTTGGGTTAAGAAACCTCCAGGGGTCTGATAAATTGTGGTCAGTTAAAAACTGTGTAATTGTCTTTGCAGTGTTAGATGTTGTCCCCCCTGTCACAGGAGTCCTATCTAAGAGTGGATTTAAAACACAATTAAAGTCCCCAGCCATTATAATTTTATGAGTGTTCACATTGGGAATGGATGCAAATAGATCATCGACACTGGGTGCATAAACATTTATCAAAATCATTTTACTGATAAATAAGTTGCCCATGACCATCACATATCTCCCTTCAGGGTCCGATACTACATCTGATGGTACAAATGGGACTGTGCTGTGTATGAGAATTCCCACCCCTCTAGTTTTACTTTATAAAGCTAGAGTGGAAAATTTGGCCGGTCCAGTCTTTTTGTAGTCTGAACTGATCCTTGCTTAGTAAGTGGGTCTCCTGTAAAAATTCTATTTTAGCATTTAAGCCTGTTAGGTGAGAGCATACTTTATTTCTCTTTAATTTGTGTTTCAGGCCTTTAACATTCCAGCTCAAAAAGTTAACTGTCCCATCATGGAGACATTGATTCTGAGTTTTTAATGTCATTTTATATTCTTAACTGGTAGTGAGGCAGTTTTAATCTTATTTTCAAAATTCCCCATGAGTTATTGCCATATAGCCCATTGTTGCATTGATATTTATAGTTATAAAGATTAGAAGAATAGATTAGATATAGCCTGCTCTCCTTCTCTCCCCCCTTTATCCCCACATGAGGCTTGATCCCACTTAGCAATGTCCCAGTCCTCTGACATACAAAGAGACAAAGCATGTCCAAAACAAAGCAACCCCACAACGCAGTGGCGTTTGAGAATTAAAACAGAGTAGAGATATCTATTGCAACTGAAGTCTAAATACTATCTGCCAAAAATATAATCATTAACAGTCTTTAAGCTTAATAATCTTCAGCAATTTTAAGATATTAAGATAATAAAATAATGAACCCTGGGAATGATTTTAAAAAGTGGTCTAGGATAAACATAGTAAATCTTAATGTAATAGTAGAAATAGCAATAAACCAAGGGTATGATGTTAAACAGTCTACTTTAGGGTAGTAAAAAAAACAAAAAAAACCCCTACTTTAATTACTTCCACACTTCCACACACTCGCGTCTATAACTGTAATTAACTGTAATTAAGACTTAAAAATATAGTGTCCAAGTAAAGAAAAGGATGTATAATTATAATACCAGTCTCTTTAAAAGATGATCCGACAGCAAATGATAGGTCCTTCCCATGCCATGACAGGATAAGGTTCCTTATTAACTTTCAAAAGAGTGTCAGAGACCGCTTCTTTAGTTCCTTTTCAGCTTCCTCCTTGCTTGAAAATACATAATATTGGTCTTGAACCTCCACTTTCAGTTTGGCTGGATACTATTGGCTGTATTTGATATCGGCTTACTGTAGCAACTTTTTATTGTTAAAGTAGGCTGCGCGTTTTGCAGCTGTTAATGGTGAGAAGTCGGGGAAAATACGAATAAGATTATTTTCAAATATAATCTCTTGCGTGTGTCTGAGAAGTGCCATCACATCAAGCTTATATCGTAATCGCTCGAAGCGGACAATAAAAGACCTGGGTTTAAAGGTGCTTGATCTGTATATGTGATAGGCTGCTGCTATCTCAGTGTCGAATTTAAAATCATCTCCAATTATTTAAGTGAGTAATTCTACTGCAAATTTCACTGGGCTTGAGCTTTCTCGTTTCTCAGGTATACCCTCAATTCTTATATTATTTCTTCTGCACCCATCCTCCAGGGCTGCAAGTCTGTCTCCGAGTTTTTTGCATTCGGAATTCGCAGCTGTAGCTTTTTCATCTGCGTTAGACGCCAATTGTTCCGCTGTTTCAGCTCGAGCCGTGAATGCCTGCTTAACGTCTTCCACCTGATCTGTAACGTCATTCATCTGATCGGCAAGTTTTTTCAGATTGGATCTGTTTTCTTCGATGTGTTCCTCTAATTTCTCCAACATGCTTTTAAAGGTCACCTCAAAACGTTTAAATAGACGCGTTACCAGGTCTTTGTTATCCATTTTAATCTCAATGATATCCTTCTTAAGCTCGATGTTATCCTTCTTAAGCTCATTTATGGCCGTAGCCACGGCGGCAGCCAGTGTAGCAATCATCTCTTTCAGTTCGGACAGTTCACTTCGGATTTCGTGCTCAGCGAGTGGAAATGCAGCTCCTGTTACAGCAGGTGCTGCGGGCTCGCGATGAGTAGATGAGTGCACATCCTGCATGGCCTTTTCTAGTCTCGAATTATCCTCAGAAATCGGCGATCCATCGCGACCTGTATCACTTGCACCTTCGCTGCCATTTTCACTCTCGACTGGAGACGATACAATGGAGATCTGCGCATTCGTCTGCCTGTTCCAGGTCAGTCTCCGAGAGACCATACCTTGCGCTCGGGCCGGATGTCTGTCCAGACTTTGAAGCAGCTTTAAGTTTCTTTTCCGGTTCTTTCTGACTTTTCTTCTTGTTACTCATGCTTGTATATTGTAGTGGAAGTTCCTTGGTCGGGTTAAATACAGGATACCCCTAAATAATATGAAATACAGTATGTGGGAAAATAAAGCCGCTGAGCTCTGCTTCAGACGTCCATCTTCTATAACGGACGAGACCAACTCCTAAACCGACTCTTTATTAATGGGTTTCTCTTACTGGATTGCACGTGGCACACTATTTTCTGATTGGTTGTGCTAGTGAGACCTGCGCAGATCCAGATCGTCCATCACGTCAACCTTCCACCAAGTGCTGCTGCGATAATCAGTGGCTACCTGTGATCCTATGCTGGGTGGATAACATTTACTCTTACTATTGTTGAACTATTTTCACTTGATTGCTTGCTACACACACACACACACACACACATATATATCTTTAAATATAATACGCTACCGTGGCTGTTCGTTTGTCTGTCCAGGATTTTAAATCACCTGTAGCTCGCAAACTGTTTGAACTATTCACCTGAAATTCGGGGTGATTATTGACCTCCAAGGTTATTCCATCCATCCATCCATTTTCCAACCCGCTGAATCCGAACACAGGGTCACGGGGGTCTGCTGGGAGCCAATCCCAGCCAACACAGGGCACAAGGCAGGGAACCAATCCCGGGCAGGGTGCCAACCCACCGCAGGACACACACAAACACACCCACACACCAAGCACACACTAGGGCCAATTTAGAATCGCCAATCCACCTAACCTGCATGTCTTTGGACTGTGGGAGGAAACCGGAGCGCCCAGAGGAAACCCACGCAGACACGGGGAGAACATGCAAACTCCACGCAGGGTGGACCCGGGAAGCGAACCCGGGTCTCCTAACTGCGAGGCAGCAGCGCTACCACTGCGCCACCGTGCCGCCAAGGTTATTCCTCTATATTTTTATTTTATTGTAGAGTCCACTCTCGGCAGCGACCAGCAGGGTGGCCGTGCAGCTCATGCGTACGGTCGCCGTCGTCATCACCGCCACCTTCGCCGTCACTTTTCCTGCCTCTTCATATCTTAAATCATTCTTGAGGCAGATTGAAGACTTAAGTGCCAGCTTAAATGAAAAATTAAAAAAGTACTAAGTAATTGCTACACAAACACTGACTTAATCAGTTTTAACGCGAAAAGTGCCGACGAAAGGAGAAAAGAAGCGGGCCGCTAGGGTGGAGAAAAGAAGAGCTGCTCAGGAAGCAGCAAGTGCATCAACTTCTGAGCAAACGAATGCTAAACTTACAGAGAAAGAGGATGAAAACTAGGAATGCTCAAGTCAAGTGTATTCACTGCACGTTATCATGCAGTGCGCCGTTACTGATATATATATATATATATATATATATATATATATATATATATATATATATATATATATATATATATATATATATTTTTTTTTGGAGTATTAAGTTTCCCTAACGCAGGTATTTTAGCTTCAATAAAATTCTTGTTGCGTTACTTTTACCGCGTTACTCCACAAGCTTTGAGGCAGAACTGGCAAGGAAAACAATCGCCTAGCTCCACCTCCGACATCCATCTACATTGGTGCTCAATGCAAGAACAAATCCGCGGAAACCCCCTTTGTATGAGGGGCCAAACAGGCCAAAAATCATATATTTTTGTACGTAAAGTATTGGTTTATGGATGATTACTATCGGTTTGCGTGCGAACAATACTGGTTTCATTCATATGAACTATATTGGTTCGTGTCCGTATATTATCGGTTTGTGCGTGAACTATATCCGTTTGTATATGCATAGCACTGGTTTGCATATGAACTATATTGAATTGAACTTTATTACTGGTTCACGTGCGTTTGCTATCGGTTTGTGAGGGAATTGCATTGGTTTGCGTATCAACTATATTGGTTTGTGTTCGTATACTACTGGTTTGCTTACGTATAGCACTGGTTTTTCATATGCACTATACTGGTTTCACATGGGTAATATATCGGTTTCGCATATGAACGCTATTGGTTTTGTGTATGCACTACATTGAGTCCTTGTCAGTCTTCTACCGGTTTTATGTGGCGTACTATGCCGGCTTTGTGAAAGTAACATGCTGGATTTATGTGTGCACTCTATCGGTTTTGCGTATGAAACATACTGGTTTGCGAACGCACACTATTGGAATGTTGTGTATGAACTTCTGCGTGCGAACTATATTGGTTGTTCACGTGATCGTCAGTGGAAATGGGCGGGGCAAGAAACAGGAAATCAGGGGCCGGTAGTGTCATGGAGCGTGTAGAGAAGCTGACAGGAGACGGATCTGGGTTTACTTTAAACAGCGCCGTATTTTTTTTCCACACGATAGGTTTGGGAAAGGACTTGGTGGTAATTATTACTATTTAATAGAATCAGCCATTGAGTGTGTAATGAACACAAAGCTGAAGTTAAGTACGTATTTGGTCGTCTTTTTATTCACTTCCAGCTACATGCTCGCTTGCAACTCGCGACTGTACTTTTTCACACAGCTTTTGCAAACTAGTTACTTATTCTAAAGGCAAAATATTCTACATTTACGACTGACGCCTTTATCCAGTATAACATTTAGTTACTACTGGTCACATTTCTGATGCCCAGCGATCCCGCACCGTGCCGCCTAGACAGGCGAAGTGACATGCTCATGGTCACACAGTGTCACTATCAGGACTTGAACCGACAAATGTAGGGTTTAGAGGACAAAGCCCTAACCACAATGCCCCACTGCTTGCACATCTGCAACGTGCATATTATTTGACATGATATGATCGTGTCCATTCTTTGAAAAGCTAAATGTTCCATATTTAGGACCAGTATATGTGAGTTACATCATATTGGGCCACCTTACCTTTCACAGTTTTGTGACAAGGCATATGCGTTTTTTAAGATGCAGCCGATTTTTGCCCTGCCAGGTACGAGTACCTGCGTATTTCCACTCCAGTATCTGATAAATAGGATTTACTGTGCTATCATGGGCACTGTAAAGTGTTAAATCACGTTCAGCCACCTTAATTTTCACAGTTTTGTGACAAGACAGATTCCTTTGTTAAATTAAAGTTGTGTTTAACATTTTTGACCTGTGCAGAACCAAAATGTGGAATATTTATTTTTTCAAATAATTGATCAGTTTGTAATGATTCTGATTAATGTACATGCTGTAGAATATTTTGCCATGCTGTTAGAATAAGAAGCTGGTGTGCAAAAGCTGTATGAATAAGTAGCTGACTGCAAGCATATACTGGATGTAGCTAGGATTGAATAAAAAGCCAGCAGAATGTGCACCTCATGTCAGCCCCGTGAATATTTCAGAATTACGGGAAAATACTGTTAAAAATAATAACCACCAAGCCCTTTCAGAAACAAACAGTGACATGCAAAAGTATTCAATCACTTTAAAAGTCATCCTAATTTTCTGTATGACAAAAGATTTTTCCACATTTATTTATTCATTCTTTTTAATGTGAACTCTTGTGCTGTAACAATACATTTCCAAAGTCTAAATAAACCATTTTCTGTAGATATTTAACTGAAGAAGAAAAACTCCAAAGTTGGTGTTTGCATTAAGTATTCAAGCCCAACACATTCATACTTGGTCAAGAACCCTTTTGCTGCTGTAACAGCCTTCGTTCTTTTGTAAGTAGGCCCCAGTTCTGCACATTGCTCAGGAGTGATTCTGCCCCTTTCTTCTTGGCAGGATTTCTAGAGACCCTCTATGTTGGTGAGATGGCACCTCTGAACAGCAGTTTTCAAACAGTGCCACAGATTCTCAACAGGGTTAAGCTTAGGGCTTTGACTTGGCCACTCCAAAACATTCACCTTTCTGTTTTTGAGCTATCCCAGTGTCACATTGTCCTAATGCTTAGGGTCATTATCATGTTGAAAGATGAATCTTCTCCTGAGCTTTCATAGCAGACTGGAACAAGTTCTCTTGCAAAATTGTGCAGTATATGTGTCCATCCATTGTCCCTTCAACTCTGACAAGATTCTCAGACCCAGCACATGAAAAACATCCCCATAGCATGAGACTGCCACCACCATATTCCACTGTAGGAATGTTGTTTCTTGAGGCCTGGGCAATGTTAGTGTTACACTTCACATACCTCTTACGTCTGTCCAAAAACTTCTATTTTGGTCTCATATGACCATAAAACCTTCTCCCACATTTTAACTGGGTCTTTCTCATGCTTTGTGGCAAACGCCATACATTGTTTTATGTGGACCTTCTTAAGGAATGGCTTCTTTCATGCTACCCTCCCATAGAAGCCTGTTTTATGGAGAACTCTTGAAATTGTGGACCCCTGCACCTTTACTCCAGCTAAAGATCATCGCAGACGTCTGAGAGTGACAGTTGGATTTCTAGTCGCCTCTCTCACCAGTTGATGTCTCACTCTGATGTTGAGTTTTGAGGGACAGCCTGTTCTAGTCAGAGTCTGTGTACTTTGATGAGCCTTCCACTTTCTGGTGATGAATGCAACAGTGCACAATGGGACATTCAAACTCTTTTGATATTTTTATAGTCATTCCCAGTCTTGTGCATTTCAATAACTTTGTTTCTCATATCAGTAGAATGCTCCTTTGTTTTCATTTTTGCAGTGACTGTCCACCAAAGATTACGACCCTTACAAAGGGGGCGGTTTATATCCAGAGAGACAGAAAGGACTCACAAGTAGCACCTCATCATGTTTAATTATGACTGTTAAATGACTGTCACCTTTGTAATTAATTTGTCATTGGTGTAATGATGGAGCTTCCAAAGCACAGAGGTTTAAATACCTATGCAAACATTAACTTTGGAGTTTTTCTTCTTCAGTTAAACGTCTACAGAAAATGGTTTATTTTGTCACAGCATAAGAAAAATACTGAATGAATAAATGTGTATAAATCTTTTGTCTTGCAGAAAATTATGACTTTCAAGAGGATGGAATAATTTGTATGCCACTTAATGTTTGTGAAAGGGCTTGGTGATGATTAACGTTTAACATCTGAAATGATCACGGGACTTAAGTTAGGTACACATTCAGGTGGCTTTTTATTCACTCCTAGCTACACATATGCTTGTAGTCAGCTACTTATTCACAAACCAGCTTCTCCTTCAATGTTAAGTGCATGGCAAAATATTATACAGCGTGTACATTAATCTGCAAACTGATACATTATTTGAAAGAATAAATATCCCAGATTTAGGACTTGAACGGGTTGAAAATGTTACACTCAATTTTAACAAAAGAATCTGTCCTGGACAAGATTATATTATGTCAAATAATATACACATTGCAGATATGCAAGCATTGGGGCATTGTGGTAAGGGCTTTGTCCTCTAAATCCTACATTTCTCGGTTAAAGTCCTGATAGTGACACTGTGTGACCATGAGCATGTCACTTCACCTGAATAGGTGGCACGGTGCGGGATCGCTGGGCATAAGAAATGTGACCAGTAGTAACTAAATGTTATACTGGATAAAGGCGTCAGTCGTAAATGTAGAATATTTTGCCTTTAGAATAAGTAACTAGCTTGCAAAAGCTGTGTGTAAGTCGCTCTGGATAAGAGCGTCTGCTAAATGATGTAAATGTAAATGTAAATGAAAAAGTACAGTCGCGGGTTGCAAGCGAGCATGTAGCTGGAAGCGAATAAAAAGACGACCAAATACGTACTTAACTTCAGCTTTGTGTTCATTACACACTCAATGGCAGATTCTATTAAATAGTAATAATTACCACCAAGTCCTTTCCCAAACCTATTGTGCGGAAAAAAATACGGCGCTGTTTAAAGTAAACCCAGATCTGTCTCCTGTCCGCTTCTCTACACGCTCCATGACACTACCAGCCCCTGAGTTCCTGTTTCTTGCCCCGCCCATTTCCACTGAAGATCACGTGAACAACCGATATAGTTTGCACGCAGAACCGATATAGTTCATACACAGAGTTGCAATGGTGTGTGCACGCATAACCAGTATGTTTCGTACGAGAAACCGACATGGAACACACATACAACCAATAGAGTTCAAGCGCAAAACCGATGTGTTACCCACATGAAACCAGTATAAGACGTGCATGAAACCAATATAGTGCATACACAAATCCATCGTTAGACCGGCACAGAACGCAAGCCAATATAGTTCATACGCAAACCGATAACATACAACCGAAAACCAATGCAGTTCACTCACAAACCAATAACAAACGTACTGGAACCACTGATATACACACGCAAATCAATATAGTTCATATGCAAATCAGTGCTATACATATACAAACGGATATAGTTCATGCACAAACCGATAATATACGGACACGAACCAATATAGTTCATATGAATGAAACCAGTATTGTACGCACGCAAACCAATTAAGTATGCACGCAAACCGATAGTAAATATTCATAAACCAATAGTGTTCATACATAAACCAATAGATTGGGTGTCGGAGGCATGTTCCTATTGCGGCAGTGTTTGTATGTAATCATACAAATCGTAAATCATGATGAGAATTTTCATGCCTGGAAGCAAAAAGCAGAGAAAGAAATACAGGAAGAAAAGGAGGGCAGCGGTAATTTAGTAGCGAATCAGTTCTGTTTTTTCAGATAAGTAGACATACTTAATTACAAAGTGTTAGAACTGAATTGCAGAATGAACCTGAAGCACGGGAGCATGCGTACTACAGCTCAGGAAAATAGCTGATAAGTTAAACACCGAGACTTTGACGAACTGGGTGCTACACGCAAATTCAATTTGTTCTCTGTCTGTCAAGGGTCCAGGAATATTTTATATGCTCTGACTGCTACAGTATACGTACGGCAAAGAAGCGATTCAGAAAACTACTGCAACACCTTTATTAGCCATTTTTAACATTTCTGGAAGTGATGCCAATACATGGCCGGCACACTCCGTTAGCCTGGTCAGTTAGGTTGACTGCATGTCAAAGGACTGTAAACAGAAATCCATTGAAGGAATTGGGTTTGGGGAGAAGGGGCTGGCAAAGAGGAAAAGAGAACCAGGGATTGGGCTCATAGAGCAGGTGGCTATTATATTGCGCCTTTTAGTGATGTTTCTCTAGTTATCTGTTAACTGCTAACTTAATCATGAACTTGTTAATTTATCCATCAGTCCACTTTCTGAACAGTTCCAGGATTGTAAGAAACCTGGACCTTTGCCAGCACTACTGGCACAAAAAGGCAACCAGCTCTGAACAGAACATAGACTCTGGTGGGTGGTCGCGGCCGTTACCTGGCTGTGACGCCAACTGCGTGGAAGGACCGGGAGACCGAGCATCGGCAGTGCAATACCTTCCCGGGACGCTAGAGGGCAGCTGTCCTGGGTAGCTGTTGCACAATGGATTCCCACAGGGTATGCTGGGTCTTGGAGCTTGGCACAGCCTGTTGGGTTCCATGGGGGCCTCCAGTGAGGGCTGCAGAACCCTACATTGGGCTTTCGCCACACCTGGGAGCGATTCCAGGTTCGATCAATGAGCCACCTGGAACAGTCCAGGACCAGCTAAAAAGGAGCCGCCTCACTCCATTCAGGGAGCCAGAGTCGGGAGGAAGAGGAGGAGTGGAGGAGGAAAGAGAAAGAAAAAGGAAAGCCTTTTGTGCTGGACTGCGCATTTGGTGCTGGTGTTGTCAACATTGTGCTGTATCTTGGGGGAGCAAAGAAGAAATGCTTCCCCGACTGTAAATAAAACGTGTGTGTTGTGCAATACTTGTGTCTCTGCCTGTCTGTGTTGGGTTAGGGCGGCTGTATGCACCTGGTGGTTCACAACACTCATGTTGGAACAGTTTGGTTATGCCAGTTAATTTACTGGTCTTGTTTTTGGGATGTAGGATCAAAGTGGCATAACCAGGGAAGTCCCCCACAGGCTTGGGTCAAATGAGTACAGTGCATCCAGAAAGTATTCACAGCGCATCACTTTTTCCACCACATTTTGTTATGTTACAGCCTTATTCCAAAATGGATTAAATTCATTTTTTTCCTCAGAATTCTACACATAACACCCCATAATGACAACGTGAAAAAAGTTTACTTCAGGTTTTTTCAAATTTATTTGGGTGGTTGGCGAGCGAAGCTCCCTAGTATGTGTATATATGTGTGTGTGTGTGTATATAATATATATAATTCATAGCATTCGTAGTCTGAAACACAATCTGATAGCAATACTGGTAATTAATCCAATAATTTAGCAAGGCTCCTACTTTATTTACCTTACCTTTCTCTAATGTAGCAGGCGGGTCTCTGGCCTTTAGACTTATATCAAGGTAACTGAGGTATACTCGATTTAAGAAATGGAATAACACTATTTATTGTTAAACACAAGGATTTTTGAAATATGATAACTGCATATAATGTATATATTGACATATTAGACTGGAGGCAGACAGACTAGACAGACAAACATATAATTTATGGGCTGGCTGTTTACTGCTGTTCCTAATTCTTTTTTATCTTGGCACAGATAGGTTTATGATACAACATCAGATATTATTGATACTTGGTATGGAGTTGTTGATCTGGGTTTGTGTGGACGATTCTTCATGTGTTGGAATGCACTCTTTCTCTTTACTGTGTGATCCTTGTCAGTGCTGTGCTGCTTTTTCCTCAGATTGCTTTCTGCCATCTTTGGACACTTCATCAGGAAAAAGCAATACTCAGTCTGGCCCAAGAGTTGAGATGTGGAAGTTTCCCACTTGAAGTCATGGCTTCTCAACCTCATCAGGCTACTGGCACCCAGCTTTGGTTTGACAGACTGGGTCTCAGTTTCTGGTCTACAAAGATAAGAGTTTGTTAAATTTGGTGCTCCAAAAAAAGAATGTCTCATTGCTTTTAGGCTCAAAGATCAGAGTTCAGATGTTTTCAGTTATTTAGGAGAATTCCCCTCCCTGAGGGGATCCCTAAACTTCTCTCAACTTGCCATTCTCTTGACTGTTTTCTTTTTCTCGCTTACTTTGAGAGAAGGGATGCCTATGGTTTTAAAGGAAGGTTGAACATTCTCTTGATTGAATTATTAAAGTCAGTTCCAGTTACAAAATCAGTGTCTTTTAATAAGTGGGTTCTTCTGTTCATCTTAGTTGTTATCCCTTGAATTCTAGGTCAAGATGTCTGCAAAGAGGCCTCTGGAAAGATGTCCGGTCACTTCAGATTTAATTCTTTTTTTTTTTATCAGGTGAAGTGCAGGCAGATCCTGGTACAGGTGGAGTTCAGTCCCTTAGTTCTTAACAGGACTGGTATGCCACAAAAGCCTAGCAGAATGGGCAATAGCCACTTTGTCCTTCAATGGCAACATTCTGTCTGTATGAGTTTGGTTTATCTTTCACAAATGTTTTGATTTTTCTTACAGATTAACGCAATAGAACTTCAGGATTGCCATTTACTTAAATATGTCATAATGTATTCGCACAGGTCATCCTGCACCCACTGAAACCCCGGATGTCCTTGGCTAGAGGGCTCATCTACATTGCTGTCATCTGGATCATGGCAAGCTGCTTTTCCCTTCCTCATGCCATCTATCAGAAGCTTTTCACGTTTGCTTACAGGTGAGATGTAAGGGTTAGAGGGCACACTTATGAGAGGGGGGATTCTTTTACGTATTTAAAAAGAGACGTTACACCTTGGTCCTGGGTACTACAGTGCTGTCCAGACTCTTAGTCACGGGCCAGTTCAAGCTGCTAATGAGCAGGTATCAAGCAGGGGGTGCTAGCTCCCTTGTTGGAATAAGTTCTTTTGTAATTGCAGCATGTTACATAACCCAAAACTATATAGATATGATATAAAAAGGTGATACCCCTCCCTTAGTGATACGGCGGTAAGAAATCACATAGGAGAAATAACTTATCTCTCTTTAATAACAGTTTACACTGCATAACAGATGAAGGAAGCCAATGACAAGAACCCAGTTCGAGAGTGGGGGCCCGATGTATAGAGTCTGCCATTTTTGTTGCTGCGTTGGAAGGATTTTCAGGATCGGATGACATTATCTCCCATCTGTCCGTCGTCTTTAGTGGTGTGCCTGGCAATGTTGCAAGGCTTTATACCTTTTCTTCATGTGCAGGCCCCCACTTAGGTGAATAGAACAATTCTAAACAAGGCACAGAGGATATAATTTCAGGCTGACTTTGACAGACGAAAAATAGTGCAGGTTTCCCCAGCTGTCCTTATCTGTCTTGTTTTATGCTTTGCCTAGCAGTTCTAAATGATGAGCCCCTGTGCTAAATCTGCCTACTGTGCATGTGAGTAGAAAGAAATGTACATTTATAAAAAATATTGTACAGACCACAGTGACATATTAAACATATACACTTATTACAAAGCCATACACCCAATATCCTTTCAGAGGATCTGGCAGCCCGAGCTTCCTCTTCTAATCATGCATCACTACTCCTTTGTATTGTTTTTAATGGTTTTCACGTATGGGTCTCTTATATTTGGTGCTGGCTACTCAGTTATGTGTCAGAATCAATTATGGATGTTAAGAAGACATTTATTATTTGGGGGCACCTGTCTTTCATTCTTAGCACCAGCCCATGGCCTAGGTGGTGGTAATGCCAGAACTGCTACTGTCCATCATCACTGACTGTGCACAAACATGAAAGAACTGGCTGTATTAGAAGTTGTTGGCCCACAAAGCTTCCTAGGACTGGAGTTAAACATATTTCAAACCACAATTTTATTTTATTTAGCAGCATATCCAGGCTCTAGAAAGCATCATGTCCAATGTTAGAGATAAATTGCAATTTTTATTACGATGGAAAGTAAAATTTCTAATGAGTTTGCATGCAGTTTGTGTGAGGAACTTGCAGATTTGGGTGCGACTGCTGATCCTAATGTGATGTGGGAGACCTTCCGTGACAAGACCCTGAAGGTTGCTGGGGGTTGTGTTGGTGTTACCGGTGTTCCCAGAAGGTGGTGTTTCATCTCGCAGGGCACCCTAGATATCATCGAGAGGAGTCACAGCGCACGGCTCAATGGCAACTCTGGTCTGTACTGGTACCTGAGAAGGATGGCTGTGAGGGCTCTGAGGGCAGTTAGAGGCGTTTGTTAGAGGAATCTGTAAGCAAGCAAGTAACACACCATCTGTGGTCTAGCGACCCATGTCCTGCTTACAGAGGAATCAAAGCATTATGCACATCTGAACCTGTTCCTCGGAGAGTCGCAGTCAGGGCGGCTGATGGAACGGTCCTTACGGATGACACTGCAGTTGTGACCCGCTGGGCTGGCTACTTTGAGCAGTTGTTCAAAGCTGATCCTCCAGCTAGGACATTGGATATCTCTGAATCCACGGTTCTGGAGGCTGATCCTCCAATTAGCTGTGATCCACCCAATCTCACTGAGATTGCACAGGTGGTGAACCAGCTGAGAGGGGGAAAGGCTGCAAGGATCTGTGGTATCCGGGGTGAACTGCTCCAGGCTGGTGGTAAGGCTGTCCTCCTGGCGTTACAAGCAACCTTTGCTTCCATTTGGGAGACTGACATCATCCCAACTGACTAGAAAACTGGACTTGTCGTCCTTATCTGGAAAGGGAAGGGTGATCCCCTGGATTGCAGCAACTACAGGGGGATAACACTGCTCTCGGTGCCGGGTAAGGTCCTTGCTAGGGTCGTCCTCAATAGGAGTCGTGATCACTTGCTCACCTACCAGCGGCCAGAACAGTCTGGTTTTACGCCTAAGAAGTCTACCATTGACCGCATCCTGGCACTGAGGGTCCTCATGGAGTGCAAACACGAATATCAGCAGAGTTTCTTTGCAGCCTTTGTCGATTTTCGCAAAGCATTCGACTCAGTTGATCGAGCTGCCCTGTGGGACATCCTGAGGGTTCGTGGGATCCCCTCGAGGTTGCTGGATATCATGGCCGGCCTGTACACTGGTACTGTGAGTGCTGTGCAGAGTGAAGGCAGGACCTCTGCGTTTTTCCCAGTTGATTCTGGGGTTCGTCAGAAATGTGTTCTTGCTCCTACTCTTCAATGCTTGTATGGACTGGGTGTTGGGCAGGTTCATGGGGTCCAGCGGCTGTGGGGCATTTGTTTGTGAAGAAAGGTTCACGGATCTTGACTTTGCTGACGATGCTGTGATCTTCATGGAGTCAATGGAGGCTCTGATCGGGGCCCTCGAGAGACTGAGCGAGGAGTCTGAGTGTCTGGGCTTGTGAGTGTCCTGGATAAAAACCAAGATCCAGTCCTTTAATGACCTCTTGGGCACAGCCATCAGCAGTGTGTCTGTCTGCGGAGAGAGTGTCAATCTTGTTGAGAGGTTTACTTACCTTGGCAGTGACATTCATGTCTCTGGTGACTCTTCCTATGAAGTCAGTAGACAGATTGGGAGAGCATGGGGAGTCATGAGGTCACTGGAAAGGAGTGTGTGGCGCTCCTGATATCTATGCAAAAGGACGAAGGTCCAAGTCTTTAGAGTCCTGGTGCTTCCTGTCTTGCTATATGGTTGCGAGACATGGACGTTATCCAGTGACCTCTGACAAAGACTGGACTCCTTTGGTACTGTGTCTCTCCACACAATCCTTGGGTACCGTTGGTTTGACTTTATGTCGAATGAGTGATTGCTCATGGAGTCCTGAATGAGGCACATTTCCTGCATTGTGAGGGCGCGTCATTTACGGCACTACGGCCGTGTGGTGCATTTCCCCGAGGGTGATCCATCTCATAAGATCCTCATTGTTGGAGACCCGAGTGGCTGGACCAGGCCAAGGGGTCGCCCACGTAACACCTGGCTGCGGCAGATAGAGGGTCATTTCCGGAGAGTGGGGACTGGACCGCGTGTCTGCCTGGGGGGTTGCAAACCGGGATCCCGAGTTGTTTCGTTGTGTAGTGGGTGCAGCAATGCACTGCACCAGTGCATGCTCCCCAACTTGACTTGACTTGACTTGTAAGTAAAATTATACACAAAGTAGAAGGTGAAGAAATACATTCCCTTAGGATTTGGTAAGTGTCTGAGACACGACTGGTGGTTTCACCAATAAGGCATCATGTTATATAGTGCTTTTCATAGCTTGCAGCATCCCTAGTTCCTTTGTGAAGCTGTTTAACTTGCATTAAGTAAATGACACTATAAGAGCACATGTGGGATCAGTTGGGCAGGATAGGACTATACAGCAGAGAAAAAATGGCAGAGAATGAACAACATCAAAGATCAAGAAGGGAAAGTAAAAATATATGTAGGAAATCCATCCTTCCCTCCTTCCATCCATCCATCCATTTTCTGAACCCATTTAATCCAATTTAGGCTTGCAGAGAGCCAAAGCCTACCTTGCCATGACTGGCCAATAGACTCCGGATAACTGGACTTACAAGCGCTCATTTCTCTAGATTCTTTATTCAATCATACATTAGAAATAACTAGCTTATAAAACGAGACTAACATTTTCAGACCTATTTAATGCAATTCAGGGTTATGGGACTGAGGGAGGCAATCCTATCCCAACTGAACTGGGTGCAGGACAGCAATAAGCACCGAACATGGTGCCAGGTCGTTGCAGGGCTCACTCATCCACACGCAGTGACCAATTGGGAATCGCCAATCAAAATAACCAGAATGTCTTTGGGGATGTGGGAGAAAAACCTGTGGAAATCCTTATATGCATGTCTGACCAACGTGATGAATGTTGCCAGACTCGCCACTCTCTGATGCCATGCTTTAGCACCAGTTACTAGCAAATATGAACCTAACTTTGATGCATGGATATGCAGAAGTGACCACAGCCATTTCAACTAGCACTACAGACCATAAATCGTTTAGAATATACACTAAGTAATCTACTATTTATACAACATTGTGATAATTATCATGGATCTAGTGCCATAGGAAACCTTTGCCTGGATGTTATCTGCATGGATTTTGCACATTTTCTGTGATGTGTGGTTGTAAAAAGCATTTGAAGAAAGCAGTTTGTAATCCTGATTTCAGCATTAGGGCTGAATGAATGTCTCTGGGGAACCAGAGCCACCAAGTTATGACATCTTCAGAGGCAAAGAGAAGTGCATCTTTTAGCAGGTCTTGGATATCTTACAGCTTTAGATGAGGGGAAGCATCATGGACAAATCTTTTCTGGTAGTTCAAGTTCAGAGCCTAATAAATGACCAGCAGGCCCATCAACCTTCTCTGTCAATTTCTGTTTTTGCAGATCTAAGCATAAATGTACTGAACACACAACCTGGAGAACCTGTTCTCTCCAAATCCAAGGTACTAAGTTCCTACTGGTTTTAAGGCCACAGCCTCCTCACGATGAACACCTTCAATTCAATGACAGCCTTGCATTCATGTAATGACGACCATTAAAATATAAATGGCCATTTGTTAGTCCCACTGCACACTGTTAGTCTTCAACTGATCATCTTGAAGATGTGCGTGTTTCCCTTGGCAGAGTGTCTATTTATACTCCTGCACATTTTGGTAGCAGATGGCTCTTCATCTGCTCTCATTTGAAATGTAGATGTAAGAAGCGCATGACTGGAGGCGTTGAAACTCTACCAGATTCAAATGTTTTCAGTGGGAGACCTGAATTGTGCAAGAGGCCTCTTTGCCTGACATGAACCTGTTTTGGCTTTTAAAGCAGCAGTGAGAAAACTTGAGCCTTTTGGCCTACTGAGTCTTGTTGTGTCTCTCTACTGAACATAACAAATATAATTGATATGCCAAAGTTTAAGATATAAGATATTTACTAGTGTGTTGCTAGCATTTAAGATTAGCACTCAAAGTGGTCTTACTAGGAAAATGTAGAACTCAAAACGTGCTTCATAACACTTGGCACAATCATACTCTTTTGTAGCAACATGGTCCTACCTCCTAGAACTTGGTGTTTATGGAGTTTACTTGTTCATGTAGTTTTTCCCCACAACCCAAAAACATTCTGTTAAATTTAATGTGCTACTTTAAAATGGATCAGATTGACATTGAATGTGGGCATCCTATCCACGTTTGGTTACTGCAACTGCGTAATGGTATCAGTGCTGGCTGTAACACCCAGTGAACTCATTTGCATAATAAGCAGATGCATATACAATATTAAAATGTTATAAAATATATATATATATATATATATATAATATAAAATATTACAAAGGATCAACTAGATAACAAAGTGTGCAGAGTGCAAAGACAACATAGAAACCCATATTGGTTTTCACTGTACGTTTAAGAATCTCTCTTATTGTCTAGGTCTTTTTGCGATTGTTCATTGACCTTTTATAAAAAATAAAAGAAATGGAACCATATAATTCAGCATGGATACATTAGTCCCCAACCCCGCCACCATCCACAGGTCACTGTATGACAAAACAAGGTTCTAGGGTAAATGCTTCCAGAAGCTTCAGTGGTCCGAAACTTTATAGATCGCACCCTGAACTCAGAAGTGATTCCAAGACCTTCTCCAACTTTAAAGGCCACTCTGTAGAGTACCAGAGGGTTAGTGTGTCCTCAGTCAGGGAGCGAGTTAGAGAAAAGGGCTCACTAAAAAGGAGGGGGAGGCCACTGCTAAAAAGCAGTGAACATGAGAAAGAACAATGTGCATTGTGTTACAGAAGAAAAGGGCAAATGTGTGCGCCACCCCACAGGCTTCAACATCTTAATTGGAAGGCCCTGAATCAGCATCAGGGTTGCACAGGACAGGGGTAGGGCCTGCTGGGGCTCACGGAAAGAGAAGGGTTTCTAAAGAATTTGTTCTTTTTAAAAGAAGACGTGATGAAGCCCTGAATGTGGCACGGTGTGCGGAGTCTAGAGAGACCAGGAGTTTCTAAACTGGACATGTCCGCTGTGACCTACTATACACGCAAAGCGTTTTTGAGCAGGCTGTTATATCCGGAAAAATATTTGTAAAAATATAGTAAAGCAACCAGAAAAAATAAAACTTGTAAGATGAGGATGCAACATTTATGAGAACTCATTCCACATTATGTAATAATATGTCACATACTATCCATCCATTTTCCAACCCGCTGAATCCAAACACAGGGGTCTGCTGGAGCCAATCCCAGCCAACACAGGGCACAAGGCAGGAACCAGTCCTGGGCAGGGTGCCAACCCACCGCAGAGGGCCAATTTAGAATCACCAATCCACCTAACCAGCATGTCTTTGGACTGTGGGTGGAAACTGGAGCGCCCAGAGGAAACCCATGCAGACACGGGGAGAACATGCAAACTCTGCCCAGGGAGGACCCGGGAAGCGAACCCAGGTCCCCAGGTCTCCCAACTGCGAGGCAGCAGCGCTACCTACTGCGCCATTGTGCCGCCCATGTCACATACTATTTTTTATTTATTTATGTTTTTATGTTTCTGTTGGACTATGACAGGGGTGGGCAATGTCAGTCCTGGAGGGCTGTAGTGGGTGCAGGATTTTGTGCCAATGCAATTACTTAATTAGAAACCAATCCTTGCCAATCTCAGATCTTATTTAATTGTATGTCTTGTTAGTCTACAATGTAAGGTTCTTATATCGTAGATTTTTCCCTTTCCAAGTATTTTGTCAAAATGATTTGAAGCCTAAACTGTGTAATTTTCAGTCTGTCACATTTTTCTATTCTGTTGTAAGTGCTACTGTACTGTACAGTACTACTGTACTGCTCAAAATAGCAAGGTAATACAGTGTTTTAATAAATCAAACAGAGCACAATGAACACACACAGATGTAAATGTAAACAAGCAAGATGGAGAACTGCTGGCTGCTTTGTCTTTTACAACTTACTGCTGATAAGGAGCCATTGAAACACTGAATGCAGCTGTTTAAGATTGAAATACATAAGCAAGTAAGGGTGGGGAACCTTAACAAGCGAGACCACTAAAATGAAGCATCAAAATGTCACTTGAGCAGTAAGTGCTACATCAGCAATAATCCACTTCTCATTAAGAAGCTGGGTTGGAACAAAAACCTGCAGCCACTGCGGCTCTCCAGGACCGACATTGCCCACCGCTGGACTATGAGGAGAGGAGAGGTTAGGAGCACACGCTGATACAGCGCATTGCTGCACCCACCACGTGACAAACCAACTCAGGACCCCAGGTTAGGACCCGAGTGCAGCCATGCAACGGGTGAGACCTCAGCACCACACTGGACTTTGGTAATGAAACAAAGGAGCTTCTTAAGCAGAAGCTCACAAGAGAAAAGACACTCATGTTTGTGGATTACTTGCCAAGTATTAATAAATAGACATTGTAGTTGCAGTTGGGTTATATTCATGCAACTCCTGGAATAGCACAGGTTTGGTCATTTAGTATTATATGTAGCTACAAAGAACAAACTTCAAATCCATGCAAATGAATTTCAAACTTTAGTAAAGTATTTTAAAAAAATGCAAAAGATAAAAAGAAGAAAATCCAAGCAAATACAAAAAAACCTGCCATTTGAAGTCATTACTACTGACTCATTAGTACTACTGTACTGCTCAAAATAGCAAGGTAATCCAGTAGGTCAGGATATTTCTTCTATATCTTAGCTTGTAGCAGACAACACAAACCATTCAAACAGTATTATCGATCTCGTATTCCATTCTGTAAAGCCAAATATTTTATTATCCATCCACCCGTCTATTTTCTTAACCTACTTCTGCAGGGCAGGGTTGCAGGGCTGCAGGACAGCTTGAGCTTATCCCAGCAATCATTGGACATATCTAGTACATATTTAAATGAAATTAATATTTACATCTAGTATATTAATATTTTCAAGTTGAGTATGCTGCCACATCCTTCATCAGTTTGTCATTAGATGCTTAAATCAAACAATAAGAAAATGGGCTGAGATCACTACTGTATGGGTAAATGTCTCGATACGTAGATGGTGCATAGTGGGCCAGGAGTATGAGCTTAAGGAGAAGAGCTCTGCCAATTCTAGCCAATCAGTGGTCATTATTTTACATGAAATAAGCAACACACGTACAGATGGACAATCTAAATTAAAGCAGGAACCATACTGCATTATATGTATAAAGAAGCATCCTGAAAATAACGCACCTGTTCCTACTTTCATACATGCAATCGCAGAAGTGCTTAATCTAGTTCATGGTCCTAAGTATTAGCAAACACTGAAGAGACTGCCAGTACCCCGGAAGGGCTTAACGTCTGGATTTTCTTAAATATGTTGTAGATACTTTTAGGTGGGTGGTACAGGTTTACTATTAATAAGGAAAGAAGATATCACCTTTGTATTTGTCAATACACAAGTCTGTCTAGTTAACATTACAGGGAGGTGACCAGTGTGATAAGCTGGAGTCTGAGGACGGTCACTGTTGAATAGGGCCCATGAAGTGGGCATCCAAGGTGCCATCAAAATGGAGTAAAATCAGAAAATATGTGGCAGCAGTTCTGGCACAAAAGGTTGAGAGATTTACTTCTGAATACATAAGACTGCAATGTAAGTGTTTAGCATGCAGGGTACACAGTCCAGCATTAATGGATGAAGGCAAAACCCAATGAGTGATGAACTCTAAATGCTACCTCCATGATGGTAACAGCCAGTCTGTGGCCTTCCAGTTTCAGACAAATATCCAGATAACCTGACAGGACTGCATTCATTGAGGTGGCCTTGTATACTGAATGTGGCAAGAGACGTGAGGTGGGAATGTCACTTTAATTAGCACAGTTATGTTTTCATCTCTTTGTGTAATATAAGACTTCACTTCCCCTGCCACCAAAGTCACCCAGGCTACAGTGGTTTGGTGTTCTGTGGAAAGTCACCTTCTCAAAAGTCAGATGTGAGTTTCCACCAGATCTGGATAGATAGATAGATAGATAGATAGATAGATAGATAGATAGATAGATAGATAGATAGATAGATAGATAGATAGATAGATAGATACTTTATTAATCCCAAGGGGATTAAGGAGGTCCCATTGGCACACCTATATCAATTCTTGGGAACATGTTCACCCTTTCTTCACTGTGTTTATGCCTATTTCCTCTAACATAGAGGCCCCCATTCACTCTTTTTCTTGTTTCCTTGCAGTAAGGACAAGATCAGAAGCCTATGTGTCCCCGACTTTCCTGAGCCTTCCGACCTCTACTGGAAATATATCGATTTGGCCACCTTTATCCTGCTCTACATGTTGCCTCTACTCATCATTTCGGTCACCTATGCCCTGGTAGCTAAGAGGCTCTGGCATCGCAATGCAATTGGGGATGTCACCACGGAGCAGTACTTTGCCCACCGAAGGAAGAAGAAGAAGACAATCAAAATGCTAGTTGTGGTTGTGGTGGTGTTTGCTGTCTGCTGGTTCCCTCTAAACTGCTATGTCCTCCTCCTGTCCAGCCAGGCTATTCGCAGCAGCAATGCCCTCTATTTCTCTTTTCACTGGACGGCCATGAGCAGCACGTGCTACAACCCCTTCATCTACTGCTGGCTCAATGAGAACTTCCGCTCTGAACTCAAGTACCTCCTGAACATCTGCAAGAGGTCTAGTAGTATTCAGGATCACATGCTGCCCACAGCGGCATCACACCATCGAGTTGCCTGGCCTGAGAGTCATGCTAGCTACAGCAGGGTAAAGGAGTCCCAGAGTCTGCGCTCTACCACCAATATCCATTCTGGAAAAACTGATATTTCATCAGTTGAGCCTATTGTGGCGGTCAGTTAGTCAACAAGAAATAGCCATGAAATCTACTTGTATACATGGCCTAGAGGTCGGATTCTAGCATGATTTTAACCCATTTCTTTATAGACTGTGAATTGGCACCTTATATGCCTGGTGACATTTGGCTGGATGGCTAGGCATTCTCTTATCTACCAGAAACATGGACCTTCCTAAGAAGGCCATCCTGTAGAAATGCCTCTTTTAATGCACAGTGGTACCCTTCATTAGGGTGAGACTGAATGTTACTTCTCACTGCTGTTTCCCATAATGTGAGAGATGCCAGCATGAGGCTAGCTTCTGTTTGTGTCATTTGGTGCACATCTTAACACAAGCACCTATCGTGTGCCTTCATTGTTCAAATATCCATTTCCAGGAAGTGTACTCATAATAAATGGCAACTTTGTGGTTCATTCCACGGTGCTAAGTTCCTTTGTGTTGCTCCTAACCCCTCTGTCACTAAAATCTGCTTTGTGCAAAAGTGTGTGGCTCACTTAATGAAGGGAGCACTGGGAACTGGCTTTCAAACAGCAAGCTTGCAAATATTACATGTCTGAAAATTTAGGGGCACTGTCAGGATTTTGTAAAAAGACAAGGGAGGTGTGAAAAGGTTTGGGGGATACTTGAAATAAGAATAAACGGCTTATCAAAAAAACAGTGAGTAGTCAATCGAGACTGTGTCCAATATGGGACTGAGTGAGAACTGAAGCATTGAGGGTTTTATGGGTAGGAAGGAGGAAGAGGTGTGTCTTCTGAGCTTTTCAGAAGTGATGTCACAGGTGGGTTGGGATTGTGTCCGGAAGTGGAATCTGTGGAGGAACCGGATGCGGAGTTATAGCAGCTTCTCTTCTGGGGATCTGTAGGGGAAGGAGAAAGAGAATTAGTGCACCCAGTCAAGCCTTGTCTCTGAATACGACATTCAGTTAAGCCCACTGACTGCCCCCCATGTGCACGTGTGTGTGACAGTGTAGAAAGCTAAAATGACAGGGGTGTAGCTACACTGTAAGAGTAATGTTTTGGGCCAAAAGGTAAGGGAGACTACCTCTACCTCTAAGCCGCAATATCAGACAAAGCTGCAAGTGAAACCCTAGCACAGGTCAATAAAGGAGGCCAGGGAGTGTCCATTGCTGTCCTCTTAAGGTGGTATGGTGAGCTGAAATGTATTCTGTAAGGTAGAGCTCCTCTTGTAACTCTGTCTGGCACTCACCTCCATTGCAGTTCATCTGAGCCCAGATTCCTTACTTTTCCTGTCTTTGCCATCCAATGGACCACCCTTTTCCTGTAGAGGGGTGAAGACTGCCAGGCTGGTGAGGTTGGGATGGTGTAAATTTATTTATTTATGTCGGTCTGAACAACACTGGTGGTTCAGAATCTCGGTCAATTATAATGGTAGGACTTGAGGGCAGTGAACCACAATGGGGGTAAAAGAAACTTTTTTATAATGACATGACAGGTCTGGACTACACTAGGTGGTGGTGTATTTGTTATACATTTATAGGGCAATTATTGTCACACGTACAGTGAAATTCTTACTTGCATGTGCTAATCAACATGCAACATGTGACCACCCTCCATAATCATAATTAGTAAGTAAAATAAGCTTACATCAAAGCTTCTGTCTACCTTACCTGAAACAACTAGCCTATACTAATAAAAGGCCAAGCCTTCACTGACTCACTCATCACTAACTCTCCAACTTCCCGTGTAGGTAGAAGGCTGAAATTTGGTAGGCTCATTCCTTACAGCTTATTTACAAAAGTTAAGCAGGTTTCATTTAGAAATTCTACACGTAACGGTCAACAACATCTGCCATGTTAAACTTTCTTATTTATGGCCCCATTTTCACAAAATTTGGTAGGCGGCTTCCCTGTGCTAACCGAAACCGATGCACGTACTTATTTCGGTGGTATGGTGCCACTGTCTGCCACCATATTGAACTTTCCAACGGTCTTTGTTACTTACGGGCCCATCTTCAAGAAATTTGGTATTCGGGTTTCCAATGCTAACTGAATCCTACTTACGTACATATATACGTTCATAGCCTGCAGCTCGGTTGCCGTGTGAGGCGGCGTTGGGTCCCCCATCCCCACGCCTCCCACATAGTTGGCTGCCTGCCGATATAAGGCCGTCCGTCGCTCCAGTCTCTTCATTCCTTTCCTTGCTTCACCACGGTATTCACGTCTCCTTGCTGATAACTGCAGCCTTTTTATTTAATTCACGGCTTCTCCGCTGTTTTATTGTTCGTTTATTACGATTATAGTTATTGTGTAGGTATTTTACACTTAGTTTACATTGTTCAGGTACCCATTTCCTTTATCGTTCCAACCGTACCCCCATTAACATGTCTATTGAGGTGATCACCATCGATCAAACAACTGTCACTTACCGAGTGGTTTCCATGTCCAGAGATGGCGACTGCCTTTTCCATTCTCTGTGTTACATATTGCACGGCCATATCAGGCTCACTCTTGATATCCGGAGGAACATTGTGTCTGATTTATTGAATAACTGGGACAGGTTCAAGGTGTGGACTGATGACGGTACAGGAGATAATTATACTACACAGGAGCACTATAAGAGTGAAATGCTTAAGCCCTCACCTATGGTTCTGCATGTGAGTTGATGGCTGCCGCTGAATTGTTCGGTTGTCGCTTTCAAGTGTACCGAAATGGCCAAATATTTTACACCTTTGGACAACCGCCAATGCCTCTTAAACATCTTAGATTCACAGGTGACGATTTGAGTAGTGGACACTTTGATGTTTATGAATGTTTAAACTCTCAAAAGCTGGATGCGAAGTTATCGATGAAACCCATTTCAATTCAAACGCCTCCAATTTCCAGTAAGGCTCTGCTTCGCAATGACAATAACTCTCAGGGACAGACCCTACAAAAGGTTGGCATTGATTTGAGGCAAGATTGCTTTTCACATGGCCAACTATACGTTGCATGCTCAAGAGTAAGCTCAGCGTACAGCTTGGTCATATTACAACCGGAGGGCCGAACTGACAACATGGTATACAAAGAGATCCTTAACAAATAATTATTATTGGTATATTTTCCCTCAGTTTAAAAAGGTTTACTTTTCTTCTTAATAAAAATTTTAAAGCAGTATTTCGCCGCTGCGAAGCGCAGGTATTTTGCTAATTATGTCATAAAATGTATAATGGAACTGCAATGACAGGTCTGGACCACAATAGGCAGCTGAAGACCTGACAGGTATAAATAAGAGTAAAGGGTGGGGGACGGGGGTGCATGGAATGTACTTTAGAATCTTATGACTTGACATTCCTTGTCAACTCCAGGTGGAGGGGAGTGGGTGGTCTAATAATTTAGCGTGATTCATGATCAGGTGACTTGACAGGTATGGACCTCACTTGGTGGTGTAGGATGTGCTGATTGTGCTGTATGTGCTGTAATGTAACTCCTAAATGGGTGACGACGAGCTTTATGTACACTGGGTATAATGGAGGACGAGTGTTTAATATACTAATTAATGTAATTTATAACAGAATAAATTGACTGGTGTAGATTATTGGAGGTGAGGGTGTTTGTTGTAGTAATTAATGTAATTTATAAAGGGACAGCTTGATAGGGATAGATTACACGAGGTGAGGCTGGATGGGGCATATGCCTGGTAATGTAATTTATAATGGAATTACTTGGCAGTTATGGAAAACCTTTGGGAAGGGCATATCCTTTGTGGTAGTTTCTAAAATCTATAAATGGATAACTTGACATGTCTAAACTATACAGGGAGCTATGAGTTTCTTTTTTCCTTTTCTAAAGCTGTATTTCAATAGGGCCTGACTTTATCAGGGAAATGAGTTACTTTCCTAAAAACTAGTTTGTTTATTGCCAATAGTGTAAATTGTATTGGTGATGGATTTCGACAAGTATGGAGTATCTGTTGGTAATAGGATGGGCTAATAAATAATGTAACCAATAACAGGATCATTAAAAAGGTCTAATCTTCACTGGGCAGGTCTATCTATTATGGTAAAAAATGTAATTTATTATGTTATGACTTGACAGACCTAAAGTACATCTGGATGTTGTTTTTTTTTTAACCTAATAATTAAATTCAATTTCACATTTGTGATCATTAATGTAATTGGTGTTGGGGATGGTAATACTACAGGCACTAAGGGGAGATGGGATGAGCTAATAATTAATGTAATGAAAAATGGGATGACTTGATCGGTCCGGATTAGACTACATTCGAGGCTCATCTTGTTGGCTATTTAGTTAGTGTTGTGAATATCCATCTGCTGATGCCTCAGTCTGGACATTTCATCAGTAATGCTCCTGGGATCATCGAGTGTTTAATGTCTTTCAATATCATACACTCTGCTTCAGATGACCCCACTGGAGTTGATCAGATCCCAGCTTGTGTCCAGACAGCTAGCTGCTCTGACCTCATGTCTCTCCTTTCCTGAGCCATGGCCATCTTGAGGCCGTCTCTGCCACTTCAGTGGTGCTGCAGATGGCTCTCCTCTTCCTGTCTCCTTTGATGCCCAAACTGCTAAAGGCTCTAACCAAAGAACAGGCCGTGAATCCCCTGCACCCAACCTCAACTGGGAAACACGTAGCACTCCATCCCAACCGCTGACAGATGCTGACCAGTTCCAGGTACTTGGAGAGCTTCCTTTCGATGGCTTCACCCAAACAATCTTCCCACTGGACTATTAGCTCCAGAAGCACAACTTGCTTGGTGGATTCAGACACCAGGACTATATCTGAAGATAACTGGTAATAGGGAAGATTCCACATCATGTTGATACATTCATTTGCATTTTAGGCTCATAGTGGCCAATTTTACATGTTCTCTCTGTACCTGCATGAGTGATCACCTTGTACAGGTTATTTAATACCTCTTACTGTGTTTGTATGTGCCCTGTACTGAGCCACCATGCCATCCAATCTAGTTTAGTATAAAGCCAGGATATGCAGCCACACACTGTTGAATGGAAAAAGCAAATTCAAAGATACAAAGGACAGAAGACTTTTTAAGTTCAGAAAACATTATTAGGAAGGCTATGGGCTGAAGGAAACAAAGCTGTTCACATCCACCTCTTTCATAGTGGGACAATTTATTAAAAGGGATAGGATACTACAGGTGCAGAGTATTACTTGGTAATGGAATGGGCTAATAAGTAATGCACTGCATATCACTGAATGTATCAGGAATACTGAAGTATCTAGAGTAAAGCCCACAGGGAAACTGGAAGAAGATGTGAACTCCATGCAGGCCGGGATCTGATTCTGGGCCACTGGAGATGTGAGGCAGCTGTGCTAAGGCTTTGACTAAGTTAGTAGAATTTATGCCAAGATGACAGGTTTTGATAATGAAAGAGGGGAGTATTCATTCGTCCATTTTTGGAACTCTGTTTGTCCAATAGAAGGGGGGGGGGGGGGTCACACCCCGGGTAAGGACCCTGTTGTATAACTCCCGACTTGGGGTGTCAGTAGATGAGACAGAGCAACCAAGGGATGGTGTAAGAGGGACCCAGACAACAACAACAAAAACAACAAAAACAATTCAAAATCAGGAATTGGTTATATTCCAGTAGCGTCCATACTATTTTACAAAGAAATGTCTTGTAAAAAATATATATTTATATTTACAGACACAGTAAAGTGCAAAGACACTTCCCAAAAGAAAAATCTGTGCAGGTGTTATAATATTTACAGTGGTTTCCAAATCAAAAGTGAAGAAAAGACCAAAACAGAACAAAAAAAACTCTTCCACCTCCTTCCTCCAGCTACAAAAGATATCACGAAGGACAGGCAAAAACAAAATAATCAAAACAAAATGAATAAACTAAGCAAATACTATATACACAAAGAACAGTACGTATCTCCAGTACTCGGTTAAATACATTAGTAGCACCGATCTGCATTAAAACCTGAAGACCTGATCAAAAGACGACCTCTGGCGTTCGGACCCTGGTTTTATATCGCGAGCCCTTTTGACCATCCGATCTGCCTTTACGTTTCCCCCAGACTTCCAATAATCAGACATTTCGGGACGTGCACCATTCATCAGAACCTAATCAGGTACAGCCCCCCTATTTAAATGTTCTTGCTGTCTCGCTCGCTCGCGCGCGCGCGTACCCTTCTGTCTTGGTGACTTACGGGCTCCACGTTCAGCCTCTGTCAAGTAAGTACTATTTTACTTTCTTCCGTTTCCACTTCTATACTTTGCCACACCTGTGAATTCCCTTTTTGCCAGCTACTTTAAAACGAGGCTGTCAATCCTTGAGACCTGTTCATCTGATTTTAAATACAGTATATCACTTTCGCGGCCCTCTCTCCTCCAGCGGTTACGGAAGCGCGCCACCGCACTTGGCTGTCAGAAACCGTGAGCGCGCTCAAAAAACGTCCTCGGAAGCGTCGGCGAGTTTGCACCCCACTGCTTGCTCTGGAAGCACCTGTAGGCCTCCAGGCAGCCCTTCGAACACCCCGGAGCTGAAAACGCAGCTAAAACCTTGTACTGCTGCCGTGTTAATCTGTGTAGGGGCACTAAAACAGGTAAATGAAAATTTTATTTGTTTTACATTTTTTTCCCAAATTTCTGCGATAAACCGATCCGCTGCCTCTTTATTTGCATTATTAACGGCCTCTGAACTTAGGTAATCACAGGGTGGGATGGGGATAAAGTGTCTAGACAGGTCATCTTTTGGGTTAACGTGACTGGATTGAATGACTGCTAGTTAGTCTAATTTCTAATTCTGATACATTGAGGAGTTTGCTCTGCATTGTGGACTGATGACTTGCATTGTTATTTAAGTGGATTATATGACAGGTCAGCCCTGAACAAGAACAGAATTAAGTCCTCCATCACTCTCATCATGATCACTCCGCTCTGTTCACTGGTGACTAGAAAGAACACATTAGGTTGTCTCACTTTGTGAATGAATAGTCTAAATGCACACCTTAGGACAACTTTACAGCAGCATGATACTGGGACAAGCAGGGGGTATCAAACCCTTTAAGAAAAAAAAAAAACAAAGGGAGAAAAATGAATGTGCTGCCATTTTATTCCCAGAAAAGGATACCAGATCAAAAACCCTTAAGTTAGACCTTAATTACTTATACTAAGGATATCTTCCTATCTGTGTACGCACTGTACTTGGCATGACTCATGGTGGCTAATTTGGCATAAGGACCAACAACTTTTAATTTCAATGAAACAGTACCTTTAAATTTAGTATCTCATTAAATCTCCTCCTAGAATCCATATCTTTTTTTTGCTTGGTTATTTACCTGTCTTACAAACTAGGATGTGAAACGTTACAACAGGAAAATGATAAGGTATCTTCAATTGCTATATCTGTGGAGAAAGTGTTTTTTACAATGAATTATTGATTTATTAGGTATGTCTGCTCTTCTGTGGTCAGAAAGAGCCTGAGGATGAAAGACGGATGACAAGAACTGTGTAGAGTCACAGAGGGCTCAAGATCAGGTGAGTGGTGCCCAGTAATACATCTCAACATGACAGCTTGGTGTGCTTTGTGACACCTGGGGTTTGGCATCCATTAGCTCTATAGTGATCAATGAAAAGCAGCAAGGGGTAGCTGCATTGAATTAAGAAACATAAAGCAAAATAAGGGGGATATCAAGGACCATGAAAGAGCAACACAGATGCGATGTTTGCTCTGAGGGTGTTGATGGAGAAGTATAGAGAAGGCCAGAAGGAGCTGCATTGCGTCTTTGTGGACCTGGAAAAAGCATATGACTGGGTGCCTCGAGAGGAGCTGTGGTATTGTATGAGGAAGTCGGGAGTGGCAGAGAAGTACGTAAGAGTTGTACAGGATATGTACAAGGGAAGTGTGACAGTGGTGAGGTCTGCAGTAGGAGTGACAGATGCATTCAAGCTGGAGGTGGGATTACATCAGGGATCGTCTCTAAGCCTTTTCTTATTTGCAATGGTGATGGACAGGCTGACAGACAAGATTAGACAGGAGTCCCCGTGGACTATAATGTTTGCTGATGACTTTGTGATCTGTAGCGATAGTAGGGAGCAGGTTGAGGAGACCCTGGAGAGGTGGAGATATGCTCTAGAGAGGAGAGGAGAGGAATGAAGGTCAGTAGGAACAAGACAGAATACATGTGTGTAAATGAGGGGGAGGTCAGTGGAATGGTGAGGATACAAGGAGTAGAGTTGGCAAAGGTGGATGAGTTTAAATACTTGGAATCAACAGTACAGAGTAATGGGGATTGTGGAAGAGAGGTGAAAAAGAGAGTGCAGGCAGGGTGGAATGGGTGGAGAAGAGTGACAGGAATGATTTGTGACAGACGGATATCAGCAAGAGTGAAAGGGAAGGTCTACAGGATGGTAGTGAGACCACTGGCACTGACCAGAAAACAGGAGACAGAGCTGGAGGTAGCAGAGTTAAAGATGCTAAGATTTGCACTGGGTGTGACGAGGATGGACAGGATTAGAAATGAGAACATTTTAGAGTCAACTCATGTTGGACGGTTGGGAGACAAAGTCAGAGAGGCAAGATTGCGTTGGTTTGGACATGTTCAGAGGAGAGATGAGGGGTATATTGGGAGAAGGATGCTAAGGATAGAGCTGCCAGGGAAGAGGAAAATAGGAAGGCTTAAGAGAAGGTTTATGGATGTGGTGAGAGAGGACATGCAGGTGATGGGTGTAACAGAACAAAATGCAGAGGACAGAAAGATATGCAAGATGATGATCCTCTGTGGCAACCCCTAACGGGAGCAGCCAAAAGAAGAAGAAGAAGAAAGCACTGAAGGAGTAGAAACATCAGGTGGTTGGATGCCACAAAATGCTGCATGGACATGTTCAATATAAATACTTGATACAAGTACAGCAATATGTCTGAGCACCACTAACAATCACATATGCCCCTTCATGGCAGAAGTGGACCCCTCCCTGAATCGACTAAATGGATGGGATGGACAACAGTAGATCAGCTCTGTACTATAAGTGTGAATTCAGCCTAGTGCTGAGGCCACCTCTAACTGCTCTACTCCCACTACTTCTGTATGTGCACCAATATGGACACCTTGTCAATCTTATATCTTGATAAATTCAGGGTCTTTAGAGGACATAAATGAGACTAATTCACTGTGCACTTAACAAAGTTGCCATATCCTGTCTGTGGACAACATCCAACTAGGCCATCATAATCATTTCATCTTTGATCAAAGCATTAGCAGGTTTTGGAGTCACTGCACCTCCAAAGTCAGTGCTCATTGCCCCTTTCTCAATTGTTGCCTTTGTGCTTTTGAACAAGCGAACTTTCAAGACAAAAGGGAGCAGTTTATTGTTTGAGGACTTTTACTGTGAAACAGCTATGATGCACTTGGCAGTGATCCCATGAATGCTATCTGCATTTTAATTTGATATGCTAAATAGGTGGCAGAGCCAGAGTTGAAATAATAAAGTGTTTTCCATCACTCAGGGTTAGAGAGCTCTAATGGGATGACTGGGACATATCTCATCAGAGTCGAGTGGAGCCACTTCCCGCGTGAAGCACCCTAGTGTAGGGCGTCACTTAATTGCTCTGTCACTCACACGCCGGCTTTTGTTCGAGTGTGGTGAGTGCAAACTGTACATGTGGATGTTTAATTGTGTTGATGGCTTCTGTATAATTTTTTTATTCAAAAATATCATCATTTAAAGGGGTCAGTGACCTGCCAGCAACTGCAGGGAATATTTTGATTGTATTAAACAATTCAGTGATTTACAAAAATTAAACCGTTAAAAACAGTTAAATTGCCCAGACTGGATGACATTTATCATTAAAGACAACAAGATAACTAGGCAGCTGTTTATTAGCTGGCCGTTGGGGCGGGCCAGGTGGTATTAATACGTAGAAATTTAGTGACAAAGCTACAAATACACTTCATAACAGACGACTGTGTGAGGTTATCTTAATTGACTTTCAAAGAATGAGGTATGCTAAGAGCATCAAATCATCAGAATATAAACAACGCAGGTTCAAATGTGCAGTGTATGAATGGTTTCTGAATTACCTTGCATGTAGAAATTAGCAAACAGGTTATGGGGGGTGGGGGGGAGGTTCATTAATAGTGCCTTTCCTTCTGATGATTTATATACAATGAGCTGGCTGATTTTTCTGATAACATTAAATGAAATGGCTATGCAGACAACATAGATGGTAGTGCAGGATGGACCTGGATGCAGTTCCAGTTGAAGCAGAACCATCACAGATAAAGTGCAATACAGAGAACGATCCTTCTATCCATCCATCCATCCATCATCAAACCCTCTTAATTCAGCTCAGAATCATAGGGGTAGATGTGTATGATATTTGAGTTACCTATGAGGAGACGGAAGAAGCTACTGAGGATGGGATACTAACATCTGGATAAGCAAAGCGAAAGTTTGTATTCATTATAAATCCATTAACTAACATGCTTAACTGGGGTTCAGGGTTGTGGGGAGCTATTGCTTGTCCTGGCAGCATTGGGCAAAAGGCTGGAACTGGCCCGGTAACTGAAGGGCACCTTCACACACAGCCATACTCACTCACACCATCAATTAATTCAACATGTATATCTCTGGCATGTATATTTTAAGTTTAAAAAATAATTAAAAACAGATGTTTTGGGGGCTAGAAAATCCATTTTATGACGAAGACTTTAAGATATATTTGGTATGCTGGAACATTAAGATGTTTGATTATTTAGTGCCCTGTGTGAACTCACAAATAAAGACAGATGATCCTTAGGCTATTCCATGTGCTGGTGGGGTGACATCTGGAGCGCTGTATGATCTCTAAATTACAAGGCGAACATTATGACACTAGAAAGTGTCTGGTAAAGTAATGTGTTTGATATCTCGATCAAGTAGCACATATAGAGATATAACAAAGGAGTGGCTTACTTGTATTGCAAGATATTCTGACTAACAGCTAAAAGCACTTCTCAGGATATGTGCTTAGAATGGCTGTACACAGCAAGCCAAAACAGGGCCTTCAACTTCACTCCAGTTGGGGGACATAGAAAGATGGCAGGCTGCCACACACAGGAATCTACACAATTTCAGTTGGCTTCGGCCCCACCATATAGGATTGGGGAAATTTGGGCTTAGTCACAGAGGCAACTAAACGTCATCTCTTAGCCTGCTTCATATCAGCCTAAAAATAGTGAATTAAGAGTTCATAAAATTCGCTGATGAGAAAATAAAACCTTGCAAAAATTTTCAGAGGACATTTTTTTTAGCATATCTAATGTTGATGAATGATATAGTTTACTGTCTCTTAAAATGTTTATATTCATTAAAAATAGTGAAACCTGTGTCAGACAGAGTAATGATTATGAAGCTGGAAATTGGAGGTGTGATGATAATGTTGTTAGTGCATATGCCCCACAAGTTTGGTGTGCGATGGATGAGAAAAAAAAAGAGTGTACCCAAAGGACAGAGAGTGGTGATTGGAGCGGATTTCAATGGACATGTTGTCATGACAGGAGGTGATGGGTAGGTATGGTGTCAAGGAGAGGAATGAAGAAGGTCAGAGGATAGTGGATTTTGCCAAAAGGATGGACATGGCTGTGGTGAATACGTATTTTAAGAAGAGGGAGGAACATAGGGTGACGTACAAGAGTGGAGGAACATGCACACAGGTAGATTACATCCTATGCAGAAGAGTTGATCTGAAGGAGATTGAAGACTGCAAAGTGGTGGCAGGGGAAAGTGTAGTTAAGCAGCATAGCATGGTGGTCTGTAGGATGATGTTGGAGATCAAGAAGAGGAAGAGAGCGAGGGCAGAGCCAAGAATTAAATGGTGGAAGTTGAAAAAGGAAGATTGCAAGGTTGAGTTTAGGGGGAAGGTGAGACAGGCACTGGATGGTAGTGAAGAATTACCAGACAGTTGGGAAACTACAGCAGAAGTAGTAAGGGTGACAGCAAGAAGAGTGCTTGGCGTGACATCTGGACAGAGGAAGGAGGAAAAGGAAACCTGGTGGTGGAATGAGGACATGCAGGAGAGTATACAGAGGAAGAAGATGGCAAAGAAGAAGTGGGATAGTCAGAGAGATGCAGAAAGTAGACAAGAGTATAAGGAGATAAGGAGCAAAAGTGAAGAGAGAGGTGGCGAAGGCTAAAGAAAAGGTGTATGATGACTTGTATGAGAGGTTGCACACTAATGAGGGAGAAAATGACCTATACCGATTGGCTAGACAGAGGGACTGAGCTGGGAAAGATGTGCAGCGGGTTAGGGTGATAAAGGATAAAGATGGAAACATACTCACAAGCGAGGAGAGTGTGTTGAGCAGATGGAAAGAGTACTTTGAGAGGCAGATGAATGAAGAGAACGAGAGAGAGAAGAGGTTGGATGATGTGGACATAGTGAATCAGGAAGTGCAACGGATTAGCAAGGAGGAAGTAAGGACAGCTATGAAGAGGATGAAGAATGGAAAAGTCGTTGGTCCAGATGACATACCTGTGGAAGCATGGAGGTGTTTAGGAGAGATGGCAGTAGAGTTTTTAACCAGATTGTTTAATGGAATCTTGGAAAGTGAGAGGATGCCTGAGGAGTGGAGAAGAAGTGTACTGGTGCCGATATTTAAGAATAAGGAGGATGTGCAGGACTGCAGTAGCTACAGGGGATAAAATTGATGAGCTACACCATGAAGTTATGGGAAAGAGTAGTGGAAGCTAGGTTAAGAAGTGAGGTGATTATTAGTGAGCAGCAGTCTGGTTTTATGCAAAGAAAGAGCACCACAGATGTGTTGTTTGCTATGAGGATGTTGATGGAGAAGTTTAGAGAAGGCCAGAAGGAGTTGCATTGCGTCTTTGTGGACCTAGAGAAAGCATATGACTGGGTGCCTCGAGAGTAGTTGTGGTATTGTATGAGGAAGTCGGGAGTGGCAGAGAAGCATGTAAGAGTTTTACAGGATATGTACAAGGGAAGTGTGACAGTGGTGAGGTCTGCGGTAGAAGTGACGGATGCATTCAAGGTGGAGGTGGGATTACATCAGGGATCGGCTTTGAGCCCTTTCTTATTTGCAATGGTGATGGACAGGTTGACACACGAGATTAGACAGGAGTCCCTGTGGACTATGATGTTTGCTGATGACATTGAGATTTGTAGCGATAGTAGGGAGTAGGTTGAGGAGACCCTGGAGAGGTGGAGATATGCTCTAGAGAAGAGGGGAATGAAGGTCAGTAGGAACAAGAGAGAATATATGTGTGTAAATGAGAGGGAGGTCAGTGGAATGGTGAGGATGCAGGGAGTAGAGTTGGCAAATGTGGATGAGTTTAAATACTTGGGATCAACAGTACAGAGTAATGGGGATTGTGGAAGAGAGGTGAAAAGGAGAGTGCAGGCAGGGTGGAATGGGGTGGAGAAGAGTGTCAGGAGTAATTTGTGACAGACGGGTATCAGCAAGAGTGAAAGGGAAGGTCTACAGGACTGTAGTGAGACAAGCTATGTTATATGGGTTGGAGACGGTGGCACTAACCAGAAAGCAGGAGACGGAGCTGGAGGTAACAGAGTTAAAGATGCTAAGATTCGCACTGGGTGTGACGAGGATGGATAGGATTAGAAATGAGGACATTAGAGGGTCAGCTCAAGTTGGACAGTTGGGAGACAAAGTCAGAGAGGCGAGATTGCGTTGGTTTGGACATGTGCAGAGGAGAGATGCTGGGTATATTGGGAGAAGGATGCTAAGGATAGAGCTGCCAGGGAAGAGGAAAAGAGGAAGGCCTAAGAGAAGGTTTATGGATGTGGTGAGAGAAGACATGCAGGTGATGGGTGTAACAGAACAAGATGCAGAGGACAGAAAGATTTGGAAGAAGATGATCCGCTGTGGCAACCCCTAATGGGAGTAGCTGAAAGAAGAAGAAGAAGAAAAATAGTGAAACCTTAAAAGCTAAACTATACATTTGAAAATGGCAAGAGTTCACAATAAACATTATTTAAATGATGCTATTTATCTCCATTGTATTTTTGTTAGCATATTTAATGTTGCTGCAATCTTAGTTAAACTGTCATTTAAATTAATCTGTTATGTTCGTTACAGAAGGTGAAACAATAAAAACTATACTATCCATTGAAAATGCAAAGAATTAATAACTGATTACATTTTAAATTATGCTATTTGCCCCATTGCTCTTTTTGTCAACAAGAGGCAAATAAAAAATAGATTGTAATATAAATTATATTATTAAGGTTTTGTGAAGCTGAAATAATTTTTTATAGAAAGTACCAATTACGCATAAGAAAACCCCTAACACTAAGAAGCATTGAGATGTTCACTGTTGTATAATGTACAAGAAAAATTAAAACGCTACACTTCAAAATATGTCCTGATCAGTTTTGGTGTGCTCCTGTCATTGAAAATCTTCCTGAATTGGGAACTCATGTACTACGTGTAGCTTTTAAGACAACAGCAATGACAAAAATTATAAAGACAGCCCATTGTCATTTTAGATATGTGTCATAACAATATCTTTATGTATATTGTACAGCATAATATTAAAAAGTAAGTGGCAATATGGATGATTTACTTTTTACTTTGCTCTTTTGGGTAGCAGACCCCTTGCTGTTGCTTCACTAGCTGTTGTTCTTGTCTTTCACATGCCAGCTCATAGTGCTGATGACTCATCTCCACGCTAATGAAACGTTTCAATGCTGTTAGAATGTGTTTGCATATAAATGCATAAAGCATGCTTTATTTTAGCTATATTGTTCAGATTGTTACTGAACACATAATTGTTTTAAGTCCTTGAACTCCGATATTCATAAACTAGTATGTTTACAATCAAGCTGGGAAATTAAAATGAAACTTTTTAAACTTTTGAATAATGCTGTAAACATTCAATTATGCATTGCACAAATGTGCAGCCGCCATGTGGTTAGGCATTTAATTGGCCTGCTATAGATTACCACGCAGCACCGTCTCTCTCTCTCTCTCTCTCTCTCTTATTTTAATAGCTAACGCATTTCCTTTTTGTGTTATTACAGTGTAACAAGGTTTCTTTTCTAAGATGGATGGAATCCTTTTTTAGGAACAAAAAGATCTGGATGGAGGCAGATTTCTGTTTTAAAAAAAAAATGCTGTATTTTCTGCAGCTGCTAGCACATGGCTGGGCCAAATCAATGCAACAACAATCCTGCTTCTTCTCACATATCCTCCCAGATCTTGAATGTTTAACTTTATAAACACTACTTTCTAACGCATTACAGCTTAACAGGGAAGTGAACATTGCAAGTGTAAATGTAGGTATATCCATCCATTTTCCAACCCGCTGAATCCGAACACAGGGTCACAAGGGTCTGCTGGAGCCAATCCCAGCCAACACAGGGCACAAGGCAGGAACCAATCCCGGGCAGGGTGCCAACCCACCGCAGATGTAGGTATATTCCTATCCCTATTCTAATATAATGAACATTTACCCTTCTAATTTAATCCTTAAGTGACAACATACTGTAACTTTATATTACTCCCTCCCTCAGGAAAGAAACATCCTCGTTTCCAGCCTCGTAAATCTGCAACCAAGAAAATACACCAACAAGTTATCAATGTTATATTTTTAACCCATTGCAAAATCTTCAAAACGTTTTGGTAGGGTAGTAGGACGATGAAGTTGTTGCTGAGTTGGTTCTTGTGGAACAGGAGAAAGTGCTTCCCGATTTGTCCTTAATTTCAGCTGAACAACAGGATTAATATTTGAGTTTTGCCCAAACTGAGTCAATTTCTCTTTACCCAAATGAACCTCAATTTCCTGTTCCATCTGAGTAGCCGGTACAAAGGGGGGCGAGCCAGCTAGTGAAGTCACTTAAGGTAACTTTCCATTAGGAGGTCCTGAAATGAGTGGCATAGTGGGGGAGGCAGTAAGGAGCGGAGAAGTGTATCTCTTCAGACGATTAGAATGGACAGCTTGTAACTTGGTAGGCTCAGAAGGGCACCTTGTATAATAAGTGACACCCAAGTCATCCCCAGAAGAACCTGTGCACTCCACAATTTCAAATGGTCCTTTCCAGTGAGGAGACAGTTTCTGACTTGTAGGGTCATGCGGCCAAATAAGCTCTCCTGGGGAGTATGGCTCATGTCTGACAATATGGTCATAAAAATGCTTCTGTAACCCTAACCCTAACCCTAACTGATTATTCCTAGCAACAGTGTGGAAAGCTGCTTGGAATTTATTTCTCAGTTGGTTAACATAGTCCACAAGGGGTCCCGGTAGCAATTATAGCGGTTGTCGAGTCAGATGATACTAAAATATCAGCAGGCGTTCGAGCCTCTCTACCATAAGAAAGAACGAAAGGGTCATAGCCTGTGCTGGAGTGTGTGCTGCTGTTGTATGCAAATGCCACAGGGTTCAGAAATTCATCCCATTCCACTGAGTGTTGCAGTATGGTTCGTTTCACCTGCTCAATGAAAGTAGAAGACCTTCCTAAATGTATCTTGCAGGCATAACTAATTGAGCACTCATCAACTTTCTAAGGCACGAGTTTGCACCTGGAAAATGAATAAGGTACACAAACTGAAAATACTAGTTCCTTTTTAATCCATTACATATACACTTACCAAACCGAGTTTCTTTGCAGCCTTTGTCAATTTTCGTAAAAAGCGTTCGACTCAGTTAATCGAGCTGCCCTGTGGGACATCCTGAGGTTTTGTGGAATCCTCTCAAGGTTGCTGGATATCATGGCCGGTCTATACACTGGTACTGTGAGTGCTGTGCAGAGTGGAGGCAGGACCTCTGTGTTTTTCCCAGTTGATTCTGGAGTTCGTCAGGGGTGTGTTCTTGCTCTTACTCTATTCAATGCTTGTATGGACTGGGTTTTGGGCAAGGTCGTGGGGTCCAGCGGCTGTGGGGCATCTGTTGGTGAAGAAAAAGTCACTGATCTTGACTTTGCTAACAATGCTGTGAAGCCTGTGATCGTCAATGGAGGGTCTGATCGGGACACATGAGTGACTGAGCAAGAAGTGTGAGTGTCTGGGCTTGTGAGTGCCCTGGATAAAAACCAAGATCAGGCCTTTAATGACCTCTTGGGCAAAGCCATCAGCAGTGTGTCTGTTTGCAGAGAGAGTGCCGACCTTGTTGAGAGGTTTACTTACCTTGGCAGTGACATTCATGTCTCTGGTGACTCTTCCTATGCAGTCAGTAGACAGATTGGGATAGCATGGGGGGTCATGAGGTCTCTGGAAAGGGGTGTGTGGCACTCCTAATATCTTTGAAAAAGGACGAAGGTCCGAGTCTTCAGAGTCCTGGTGCTTCCTGTCTTGCTATATGGTTGCGAGACATGGACACTATCCAGTAACCTGAGATGAAGACTGGACTCCTTTGGTACTGTGTCTCTTCAAAGAATCCTTGGGTACCATTGGTTTGACTTTGTGTCGAATGCGCAGTTGTTCAAGGAGTCCTGAATGAGGCACATTACCTGCATTGTGAGGGAGCATCAGTTATGGCACTACCACCATGTGGCGCGATTCCCAAAGGGTGATCCAGCTCACAGGATTCACATTGTTGGAGACCAGAGTGGCTGGACCAGGCCAAGAGGTCGACCACGTAACACCTGGTTGCGGCAGATTGAAGGTCAATTCCGGAGGGTGGGACTGGACCACGTGTTTGCCTGGGGAGTTGCAAACCAGGATCCTGAGCTGTTTCATCGTGTGGTGGGTGCAGCAACACACTGTACCAATACATGCTCCCCAACTTGACTTGACTTGATATACACTTAGCTGCTGACAGATGGGCCCTGAATCTGTGGTTGAAATCCTGCACCGTTTTTATTTTTTGGGTGAAATTTCCACATTATCCCAGTTTCTGCCAAAGTTTTCCTCCCACATTCCCAAAGAAGTCCATGATCTGTTCTTTTTCAGTCTTTATGTTTGATCATTTTTATCATTATGTTTGATGTTATCATCAAGACTCCATTTTGTTTTCTAATGTCTTATTTGATGTTGTGGCCACGGCCAGGTCTATACTGGGTAAAGTTACTATATCCTTCACCAGTCACAAGACACACAAGTCATGTGACATATTACATCATCATTGCCCACCTATAAAAGATGGTGGGGATGCATGTTTCAGATTCCTTTCATTGAATTAAAGATCTTCACCATGCAGCTCTTCATAGGAACCGAGCAATTTGAAAGGTGTTCTGTTTTGTTTTTTTGCATATTGGGTTTTAATAATTGGTTCCTTTGTCTGTTTTTCTGTGCGTTCTGCCTCTGGTTCTGCCTTAGGTGTTTTTATCCCTCCATTCATTTATTAAATCTAACAGGGCACACTTTCTCATATCAAGTCCTTAACTTCAGATTAGGTTAACTGGCAACTCTAAACTCATCCGAGCTTAAAGGTGTGTGTACTCTGTGATGACCTGGGTACGTCCTGGCCAGAGTTGTTTGGGCTGGTGCTGCTGAAATAGGCCCCCACAGCCCTAAACTGGATTAAGCAGATTTGAGAATGTTATGGCATGTACATATAATCCTGCGCAGGCTGTATGTGTTATGTTTATATGTGTATGTTTATGGTATACACTCATTCTTGAGTGTGTATTGTTTAACTTGTGCACAACCTGTCAATTTCTGCTTGTGTGTACAGTATATACAGCATGTACAACTCAAAAAAAGTTTGGACAGTAAGGAAAATGCAAATAAAAGCAAAAAGCAGTGATCAGTAAATGATAGCAAATGATCTTAGACCAGAAAACAATGTAACAGCTGTGAAGGACAGCCAGGTCCCATGCCTGGCAGGGACACCCCTACTGCATCTGTTCCTGGGGAGCTACCATGGACAGCTCAATACCTCCCCCGGGATGCTTGGTGGCAGCCTCCCTGGCAGACGATGATTCCCCAACCGGGCACATGGCTCCATGGGAGATGGAGTCCTCCACAGCCTGGTTGGGGGCTCGGATGGCCGCCAGGGGGAGCTGCATGGAGTCTGCAGCCCGGCTGGTCAAATCTTCAGCCCCACCTGGAAATGCAATTAGCACCAGGTGATCAAGCACCTGGAATGCTTCCGGGTGGGGTATAAAAAAGGCCAGCCACCACCACTCGAGAGAGCCAGAGTCGGGAGGAGGAGGACTAAGCCTGAGGAGGAGTGGTGGTGAAGAGAAGCGTGTTGTGGTAATATTTGTGAGTGTTTTGGGACTGTGTTGGGCCTGTGGGACACGGGGAAGGCGTGCCCCACGGCTGAAGAAAAAATAAAAGTGTGCTTTGTTTAAGTACGTGCCCCTGCGTCAGTCTGTGCCAGGTCAGGCGCTGTATAGCGTCTTTATTACACAGCCCATTATTTGATGTTTCAAATAATGAATTTTATTTATTTATTCAAAAATAAGCATTTATTTTGATTTCAATGCTTGTAACATATTCCTAAAAATTTTGCGCAGTAAAGAATTCACCACTTTGTAACTTTACCTTTCCTTCCATAACACTTAATAAATATTCAGTTATGGAAAAACACCTATTCATTTACTGTTTCAGGTGTAATTTTGTCCCATTCGTCTTGCAAATAAGTCTTAGGGTGTACAACAGCATGGGGTCTTCATTGTCACATTTTGCGTTTCAAAATGCAGCATACATTCTCAGCTGGGGACTGGTCAGAACTGCAGTCGGGCCAGCAGCCGCACGCACTTTTAATGCAGCCATGCCTTTGTAATGCATGCAGAATGTGGTTTTTGCATTGTCTTGCTAAAATATGCATGGGAGTCCATAGAAGAGATACAGTCTTAAAGGCAGCATATGTTGCTCCAAAATCTGTATGGACTTTTCAGCATTAATAATGTCTTCAGATAAGTGCAAGTTACCCTTGCCCAGGGCTCTGACACAACCACATAGCAACACAGTCGCTAGCATGTGGACTTTTACCTGATAACAGTCTGGATAGTCATTTTCTTCTTTGAGCTGGAAGACATAATGTCCTTAATGTACCAAAAAAAGACTTGAAACTTTGATTCATGCGACCACAATACACGTTTCTGATGTGTGATGGCCCATGCCAGATGCCTCTGAGCCCAGAGAAGTGAGTGGTGCCTCTGGACACTGTTAACATGCAGTATGTGCTTACGTTTTGCACAGTGCCGTTGTAGCCAGCATTTGTGGATGTGAATACATATTATGTTACTTGATAAAGTACTCTTGAGCCCATGTGGTTATATCACTTATTGATAAATGGCAGTTCTTGATGGGGTGTCATTTGAGGGTTTTTGCTGACCTAAACTTTAAACTTAAACCTCTGGCAGTTTACCGCTTACCTTTCCACCATTTTAGATCATTCATTGCATTTTATCTGATTAAATTTGAAGAAAAACTGGCATAATGGAGGTGTTCTAAAACCTTTGACCAGCAGTGTAATTGTGCACACACACAGCACATGTATCGGTGGGTTTATTCATATGTGAGAGTGCATGGTGTGTATGTAGAAGAATAGATGTGTTTGTCTGTGTACCTTAACATTCAGTCTTATACCACACTAGCTGTGCTACTCAGCGTCACCCTGAACATTTCTGAAGACAGTCTGCCCTGCTATTGGTTAATCAGATATATCAGAAGTACTACTGCATGTAATGAAGTACTTTTTGTATACAATATTTGTAGGTTTTTTTTGCCAGAGTCTAATATCATTACTGTATAATATTCACGTATTCACTGGAGCTCCTTACTCTTGAATATGCCCCATTCAATAGCCCACGAGTGAAACATTCCTGCTGCAGATCAGCTCCTGCTTTTCCTAGTGCCTGATGTTGGCTTTTGTTGCTGATCATTGAGAAACACAATTTTACAGGGATCTGTGTTATTCTTGAATTGAAGCAGGTTATCAGTAGTAATATTTGGAATTTTGAGTATTTAAGTCCACTTGCCTTCTTCCCTGTGCTTGCTGAGATCGGCTACCGCTTCCCCGCAACTCTGCTTAGGATGAAGCAGGCTTAGAAGATGGATGGGTAGATGATGATTAGCAGTAGCAGTAGTATATATTAACAGTTTTCATTTGTATTTTCGTGTTTTTTTTATCATTTGGATGTTCAAGCTTCAGTTTTATATATATTATATTCAGTTGTATATATATTATGCAATCATAGCATATTGAAATGCACCCCTACACACCTCCTTGAGCCAGGAGCCCAGGAATTGGATTAGGCTGTTTTGAGAATGGAATATAAATCAACATTTAATGGAATGTATTTGTAAAATACAGTACCAATGTTATGAGGAGAATAATATGCAAGAATCAGAGTAATGCTCATGTCCATATATGGTATAAAACACACAAATGCTAAACTGTCTCGATTTTTTGTTTTTGCTTTTGCAGGCAGGGTGGAATGGGTGGAGAAGAGTGTCACGGGTGATGTGTGACAGACGGGTATCAGCAAGAGTGAAAGAGAAGCTCTACAGGACGGTAGTGAGACCAGCTATGTTATATGGGTTGGAGACGGTGGCACTGACCAGAAAGCAGGAATTTTACCTGTATATGTATACAGTAGATTTTGATTTGTGTCAGTTGTGTATCTTCTGTATTCGTCATGTGAGAAAGCTCGCATTCTTGCACATATTCACATCCACATTTTCACTTGGTGGTGCAGCTGCCTCGCAGTAAGGAGACCTGGGTTTGTGTCCCAGGTCCCCCCTGTGTGATTTGCATGTTATCCATGTGTCAGTGTGGGTTTCCGCCGGCTGCTCTCATTTCCTCTCACGGTCCAAAGGTATGCAGGTTAGGTGAACGGGTGGCACTAAATTGGCCCTGGTTGGATGTGTGTTTGTTCACCCTGAATGATCTGGTGCCATGTCCTGGGTTTGTTCCTGCTTTGTGCCCAAAGTTACCTGGGATGGGCTCCAGAACACCCTGCAGGTTAGAAAATTATATTTCTACACTTGCATCTGTTATTGTCTATGCAAACATGTTTTTGTGGGCATATGCAGTACATTTGGGGTCTCTAAGGACATGAATGCCACAGTGATGGCCAGGAAATAATACGGTGTCTGAAGGATCCCGAGTGGCACAGCCTGAATCGACCCTGTCTGCTAATAGCTGGCATCCATTTGCTTTTCAGTTTACATTCTTCTTCCTTTTCTGCAGCAGCCCCAAATAAGTATTCCGCATCACGTAACTGGGAGCATAGAGGACAAATTAGCACCATTAATGTAATTACGAAGCGGAAGAGGCCCTGCGTGCAGGCTGCCCATCAACCCATTAGGGAGAAAGCACTCACTTGTATGGATGGACGTGCTCTGCAGTGAGGGGTCTGCAGGACCAATCCTTCAAGAGTCCAGCACCTGCTGTTGTTGGCCCCCTTTGACTCTTGTTTAGCCAATCAGACTCCTCTGACTGCATGCCATGGACAGTATGCCACTTAGTCACAGAACTCTCTCCTCACATGCCCAGCGAGAATGTCAGAGAAACTCTGAGTCCCAAAAGTCTTAGTGTGCCCAAGTGCTTACTTCCATCTGCTCCACCAGTGTCCTCAATGGTGCCACCTGAATCCTTAGGAGTGGCAGTAGCTGTGTGGTTGGCGGTAGGGTGGAGGTGCCAGTTGTGAGGATCAAAGCCCTTCAGGAATGAGGCTGCAGTCAGCCTTGGGGCCTTTGAGCTGTAGACAAGAGAAATCTGCGTTGTCATGGAAACACCGTTCATTCAGTTTTTGCCATTATTTGAAGAAGGAAACAGTAATTCCCTCTGAGGAGAAGAACAAGCTCTTGGCATCAATAAGGGCTATTTTCTCACTGAAATCAAAGGCGGTGGTCTCAGAAAAAAACACTAGAACCCCTGCTGCTATTATGGCTCCAACAGAGCTATAGGGGGCCAGGCGCGTGTGTATGGGATAGCCTGGCTCATCATATTTAGCCTAAGTAGCCATAGTGCTGATGCCAAACTGGGATGGATACCATTTACCTGCTCTGACTTGTTCCCAGAGGTCTCCAAGCCTGGTGGTAGAGCAAAATGGTGTAAATGCACAGGCATGGATGGCACTAGGAGGAGCAGTGGGTCAGGCTGCTGGATACTCGTTCATGATGGTAATGGATGCAAACTTCTGTGTATAAGCGTATGACTTTGAGATGCAGACGTGTGCCCTCACGTGTTGGTTTACTGCCCCTCATGCAAGGAGGCCACCTGGCCGTTGTTAAGAATGTGTGGGCATTTGGGTTCTGCATGCACTGCCAACTATGCCTTACCTCATGTCCAGCATATTTTGTTTGATACCACCTGTTCTTATGTCACTGGATAGCCCCATCTCTAACTGGGTGACCACAAGCTGCCACTAAGGATTCCATTTTTCACCTTCCCACTTGAGGTCCAGGCTGTTCTGCCCCACCGCCTGGAGACTCAGACCCCCCCACCCCCACCTCCATAGTCAGCGTGCCAAGCCGTGTGCCGTGTCCATGTGCAGCTTACCTGTAATTGGATCTCTGAAGTCTAAATAGGCGAGCGGCACATAAAAGACATGTGGCTGCCGCTGCAAACAGGCTCTGCTGGGCTGTGCAGGAGATTAAAGGGGCTGTGATTCGCCATCGCCTCCCACGCTGTTTGGTCATTAGCAGGCCACTAAAGGCCATTGCATTAGTCTGGAGGGAGAAAGCATCTCCTTCAAACTGACACAGCTTAAGATTGTGAATGTCTGCCTGTCTGCTGTCTATCTGAGGTCCAGGGTTGACCGTAGCATTTGAGGTGTGCCAGAGCAAAGAGGCGAGGGTGCATGTGTTGAATGCTGGTCAGACATGCATGTGATAACTTCACCGTACAATGTACATGTGATAAAACAACTACAACTACTACTACTTATGTACATGAATCTGGATCATAAATGTCCAGCAAAGCAGATCATATGTAACCCTGCAAGGAATCAACTGCAGCTTTCTCTTACAAGTAACCTTGAGTCCAAAAAATACAGGACAGTGTTTGAGTGTGCAACAAGAGCTTTATTCACCACTGTTTCCCAGCATGCATTCCCAGTTGCCATGTGCCTCTCAAAAGCCAGAGTACCACATGATGCTCGAGAGACACCAGAGCTCTGTGTTGAGACACACTGTAAATAACCCTGCGGGCGACACTAACTCATGCCACATATGGCTTAAGGAGCACTTGAACAAAAAGAATACCCACAAACCCATAATAAATTACCAATGTCCAGCTGGCATCCCACTTCCCTGGTTATACCAGACAGGCTAAAACCAGCATATGGCCATTCCCAGCTTACATTCACCAGAACTTTAGTCTGAGATTAAGGCCATAACACCCAGTGCTAGCTATGGGACTGGCCTCTTCCAAGTTTCAGTATAACAGCTGGCATTTTAGAGTAAGCCACTGAGCTGGAAAGCTGCATCATGAGCTAAGAGAGACACATCTGAAGCTGGCTACTGGAAATTGTCTTCATCTGTGCGATACAACTGGTGGCTTTTAAATTCAATGTCCTGAGTTTGCATTTCAAGAAAGACAACTAGAGAGGCAGTGGGAACATCACCCCAAGTGACAGCTCCAAAAGTAAATGGGGGTGACCTGCTAAGCATGCAGACTGTAGGCATGCATGAAAACACAAACTATCTAATGAACCTCTGGGCTTTCCTGAGTTGCAACGATTGGAGGTTAATGGGGAGACGGAGGAGAAAATGTGGGACCCTCCAACAGCAAGTGTCCTTCCAGTGAGTCAGGATATTATTTTGACTGGAATTGTCCACTCATGGGAGACACAGCCCCAGTTACTTTACGAACCAGGATCATGCCAGACAAGAGAAGGCGTAGTGAGAACAAACCCCAGATACACTGGAGCTAAAAGAAAAAAGAACAATCAAAATAAATGCTGGGCCAAATTTAGTCTAAAGTGTGGTCAAACACAAACCAATACCAAGAGAACAAGCCCACCATGCACAAACCTCAGCCCCAAACCAATGTACTGTAGAAAGACCCTATGGATGAAATGACAATATACCAGGGCAGAGAATAAGGCCAGAGCACAGGCGAGTCCAATTTTGCCAAAAGACAGAGAGAGAACTGGCCCAGTGTCTCTGACAAACAGGTCCATAGTAATATAGAAAGAGAACAAGAGGCCAAAGTCATACCCACATCAAGTAAGAGAGAGATAGAGAGAGGGAGAAGAAAAATTACCCAGCTGATGCCATTAGAAGGAGTATAGATAGATAGATAGATAGATAGATACTTTATTAATCCCAATATAACCCATCATTAGTGGTCTCCCCTCGACTTTCTCATATACTCAGATATGGGGATGGATATTTGAGAAGTAAACCACAAGACAATGATTATATTCTTATATTATGTACATGAACCATCAACAACAAATCAAATCAAATTATCAATATATTGAACAATTAAAGCAAAGTTAATTAATTGGACTCTACAGCTGCATGAATAAAAGGTAAAGTACCACTTCCAGTTAACAGAAATACCCCAAAAGTAGACAGAAATTTACATTTTGTACCTAATACTTGCATGCAAAATTTGGTTGACCTAAATGAAAGTGTACTCAAGTTATCGTGTTTATATACAGTAATCCCTCGCTATATCGCGCTTCGCCTTTCGCGGCTTCACTCCATCGCGGATTTTATATGTAAGCATATTTAAATATATATCGCGGATTTTTTGCTGGTTCGCGGATTTCTGCGGACAATGGGTCTTTTAATTTCTGGTACATGCTTCCTCAGTTGGTTTGCCCAGTTGATTTCATACAAGGGACGCTATTGGCAGATGGATGAGAAGCTACCCAACTTACTTTTCTCTCTCTCTCTCTTGCGCTGACTTTCTCTGATCCTGACGTAGGGGGTGTGAGCAGGGGGGCTGTTCGCACACCTAGACGATACGGATGCTCGTCTAAAAATGCTGAAAGATTATCTTCACGTTGCTACCTTCTGTGCAGCTGCTTCCTGAAGCGACATGCTGCACGGTGCTTCGTATACTTAAAAGCTCGAAGGGCACGTATTGATTTTCGATTGTTTGTTTTTATCTGTCTCTCGCTATCTCTCTCTCTCTCTCTTTCTCTGCTCCTAATGGAGGGGGTGTGAGCTGCCGCCTTCAACAGCTTTGTGCCGCGGTGCTTCGCATACTTAAAAGCCAAACAGCCCTATTGATTTGTTTGCTTTTCTCTATCTCTCTGACATTATCTGCTCCTGACGCACACTCCTTTGAAGAGGAAGATATATTTGCATTCTTTTAATTGTGAGACGGAACTGTCATCTCTGTCTTGTCATGGAGCACAGTTTAAACTTTTGAAAAAGAGACAAATGTTTGTTTGCAGTGTTTGAATAACGTTCCTGTCTCTCTACAACCTCCTGTGTTTCTGCGCAAATCTGTGACCCAAACATGACAATATAAAAATAACCATATAAACATATGGTTTCTACTTTGCGGATTTTCTTATTTCGCGGGTGGCTCTGGAACGCAACCCCCGCGATGGAGGAGGGATTACTGTACACACAAACACAGACATAATTCCAGAAATGGTATTTTTGGACTCAGGAAACATCGATTCATCAAAATCTCGACTTTGAATTTTTGGATGATTACAACACTTTCCCTATACTTCGTGTATGAGAAAGTAAAAAAGCCAAAATACTATGCACATTGATTCACACTTACAGCTCCAGACAAAGAACAAGCCCACTGCGTACTAGGGCTAGACCTGTTCCGACACAGAAAGATGTCAAGTCCAATATAGCTTGGGGCCAAAGTGGTATCCAGAGAGAGACAGAGTAGGTGTACCCTACAAACAGACCCACACTAATATAGGGGGAACACAAACCTGTTGTACACCGTGGCTAAACCAGTCTCAAAAGAGAAATGTGCTATGTTCCACTTGAACTGGGAAATCAGAGTTAACTCAGAAGAGTTCCCAGTAGAAAGTTGTAACTGGAAAGTCTCCACAAGTCAGATTTCCAAAATCTGGAGAGCCTCACCAACCCTGACCTCATGATCCAAGATGGCAGCACCATACCTCAACAGAAGTGAAAGCTGTAATATTACAGGTATACTGTTTGTTAGCACTTCTGTCTGTTTGAGTCTCATTAAATCTGTGGTACACACAGTACTGTCCACCTTCTATCTGTGCACATGTTGCTACGATGTTTGGATGCACAAAACTTGTTCAGTAGTTGTCATTATTATGAAAGAACAAACACAACAAATGTTTTCCTGGAGGCATCTATTTTGGTTTTCTGAACGTTTTACTGGAATGTGGTCAACCCGGATATAACCTCTGACTTCCGAGGTAAATGGAACGCAGCCCAGTGTACCTTAGGACTCATCCCATTACTAGTATATAGCGATAATAAACCCTGTGCATGCTGGGACCAACCCTACGCCTACATAAAGAGAAAGAGAGAGGCCAATAAACACTAAAGCCAATCCAGCACCAATAAAAGGAGAACAAGCCCAGTGAGTAGAGGGACCAAACCTTCCAGTATAAACAAAGTACAAATTCAATGGGGATACATTTGTAGCTTTAGAGATAGAGAATGAGGACAGTTTACAAGACTAATATTAAAAAAAAAATGAGCCAGTGGTCACTGGGACCAAACTCTTCATAGTGTAAACAGTGAATGATCTGTGTGAACTACAGTAGGTCCAGTCTACCACCAGTGCAGAAAGGAGTGAGCAGCTCCCGAGTATGGAGTACCACTAGCACAGCGAGGTTTAACTCAGAGTTCCCTGAGATCAATCCATTTCCAGTGTAAAAGTATAAGAACCAGTGGACGGTCCCTACACAGGGAGGCGAGGCCCAATAATCCAGTCGGCAGGCACTATGGAGATTAGCACCAGTACATCAAAGGCCACAGTTGATCCTGGATGCTCGCTCTGACTCAGCAACGTTACTGGCCAGAACATTAAACGAGACTAAGAATAAAGAAGCTGAAACGAATGCACTGGATGCAGTGGGGCACTCTTTCCTAACGGACTCCGAGATGGACGGGTGAATAACATGTGATGCTACAAGAAGAAAAAACAGTCCTGTGTGTCCAGGAAGTCCTTCACCAAGAGTTCCCTGAAGGCACAAGTAATCAAAGTAGAGTGTGACCACAGGTTTTGCAGTTTAAGTATTAAAAAAATCACACACCTACACTACTTTAGCAGATTGCAGCCACATAAGGAAACTCATTGGTTCTTCTGTTCCATTCTTCTTTTTTCCCAGACTCAGAACTTGCCTACCAATAGAGTCTGGTGTCTTGGCTTCATGGTCACTCAAACAGTACAAACACAATGGTAGATTAGCTGGGCCTTGATTGACCAGTCCAGAATCAGCTTCTCATAGAAATGCCATTGACGATGATCAACCTTTGGCAGTAGTCAGCAATGTCTACGGTGAGCACTTTTACATGGTATAAATTCAAGTTAACATCTTGGCAAAATTGTGGCATTTCAGCAAAATCATTGGCATCAGTGGCCATGTGCACTCTTACAGCCCAGAAGTTGTTCTGCACCACAAACACGTCCACCTTTGTCCCTAGCCAACCTGTAAGACTAGTTTCCTGAAGTCTTCTGAAGTATCTTGCAACAACACACCATGCAGTCAATATGGATGTCAAAAACCAGAATAGGGTTCTGCACAATCATGCAAATGCCCACAACCTGAGGTCAGCATGTAGTGGAGGGCTCCAAAAGCCTCTGGCGAAGAGGGCCATCTTTAGGATTCTTTTCATCCTTCTTTTTTCCATCACTCCCAGACTGATCCAATACAACTGAAAAGAAACCAAAAACAGATGTGAGCCCTTGCTACATGTCTGACCTGATGTGAAAACCAACTCAGACCTGTCCTAAAAGTGGGGATCACACTGCCTTAAACTTATCTTTGGTGACACCATCCTATAAGCTGGCCCATTTTCAATGAGTCTTGACATTTCCAGTCCTGACAAAATACTCCACCACTGACCGAGTTAAAAGTGGTTACATGAGAGTCCTTTTAAGCCCAAAACCTGCCCCATCAAACTAACTTGGTCTGACATTTCAGGCCCATCCAGCTCGGTCCAATGTCTAATCTGCACCAATGAAGTCCTTACCTTGCAGTTCAAGGTCTGAAATCTTGCCATCAGCACCTTTGCAGTTTGCATTAGATATTTTGCCATCCACGGTGTCCATCTTGACCTGTGCCAGGTTCCCCATAATGTCAATGATATTCATGTCCTCGTTGTTTTCCTTCAGAAGCTCAAGAACTTTCACACACTTGTAGGATTTGAGCTCACTGAGGTTCTCTTCAAGGAACAGGAGGTAGAGGGTAAAATCAGTGAAGGGGTTGCTAGTTAGGTCAATTGCTGTGAAGGTGGGCAGGATGCTATAGGCTGACAGGAAGTCACAGCTCTTGCGCACTGGGAGCAGGGTGGCATAAATGATGACAGGTGCTAGAGAGATGTACACAATCAGGTTGATGAAGCTGAGTACCTGGAAGACGCCCACTGCTATCAGCTTGCACTGCAAGAACTCGGGCACAGTTGTGTCGTTCTTGAGTATGCCTGTCTTGATGGTGCAGCGGAATTCATCTGTCAGTGAAGCCAGATGGATGTAGTAGCCTAGGTAAAGGCAGGCCAGGATGATAACGACTAAGGTCATGATCCTGCAGGTAAGGTACTTGATGACCAAGTCTCTAGACAGCTTTTTGGTTTTCAGGTACTCCTCGGCCAGTGGGTATTTGAAGAGGGTTTCATTTGCATCACTGCTACAGAGAAACAAAACAGAGTTAGGTAAACCTGGAATAAGTAAATTCCCAGAGGAAAAGGTGAACAATGAGATACTGGAAGGGGAGCAGACAGCTGAACAGAGAGAAACAAAGAGTGAGGGAGGGGCTGAAGAGTATGAGAAGAAACAGTCTACCAAAAATAAAGAAGAACATAAAGACAAAGTCTAAATTCATACCTCTGCACATTCAAGGCGTTTCCATGTGGTTCTTCTAGCCACATAGTTTTATTCAGCATGTACCCTGTATTTGTGTTTTGTGCAGACATTTTGTTGTGTAAGGTGTGTTGACGTGGAGTTGTTCTGCTACCATGATGCCTGCTTTGCCAATTGTAATAGAATTCGTGGCAGTTGTAATCCTGATGATATGCTAGAAATGGTAACAGTTTTGGGCACAGAATGTGCACAGAATTTTCCCCACACAGTTTTCCACTGTTGGTTTACAGCATGAAAACTCGTTGTGGCTTTGTCACTGTTTGAAAGTTGTCACGCATTATTGCTTTCCTGGCTGTGCTGAAATTAGTGGTACCACTCCAGGACATTGGGGGGAGCTCATGCTAACTGTCTCTTCTCTTCCAACCACAGCTCAGTAAGAGCAACTGTCCTTGTCCAGAACGTCTAGAGCTGCCCCTGCCCCTTTCTGTCAGGGTTCTATAAAACTGGATGGAAATATGAACGGAACACAGGAAGGAAGACATGAAGTAAAAAAAAGAGCAGGAATTTCCCTCTACATGAAAGCAGGTATCCAAAGGTCAGAAGGAAAGGTGGTGGAGGAGGAGGAGGATGAGAAGGGTGGTGGCAGAAAGAGGAAGAAATGGTAACCAATAAGAGTGGTGAAAGTAGTGCTGTGAAGGAGTTCGAGATTATCAGGGAGAATGTAAAAGGATGGAAAAAGACATAGCTGGGACCAATAATGAGGAGTGAAAATGGAGCAGGCAGACAAAGGGCTTAGCAAACGACACAAAGGAATTACAGGATGTGACCGAGAAACCAACAGCAGGAGAGATGAACCAAAGGAGTATGGCCTGATCAAGAGAGACTGAAAAAATGAGACCCGAATTTTAAAATGCAGATGAGCAGGGATAAAAGCACCACCAAGGTTTGAAGGTGTGGGAGCCAGCAGGCCAAGGTGCCTGTTTTCAGGATCAGAGATGAAAATTTCATACCAGTAGAAAGATCCTTCATAAAAGATGGTATTCTGGACATTGAAGCTTTATTATTTGATAACCTTTCCCTCCCCAATTTCTCCTGTTGCCAGTCTACCCCTTCCTCACTTCACTCACCTATTTGTGTCTCCACTGCTATAAAAACTCTTGGAAAATCTGATGGCCCTGTTGTATTTCTTGTCCAACTCCTCCATGATGAAGGCCAGGTCAGCAAAGAGGTGAGGAGTGACTGTGAAGCGCCAAAAAAGAGATGGGATATACGAGAAGACAGCCATGAGCAGGAGGACATAAGGGAAGAACTGCAGAGAAAGAAAGAACGTGAGAATGAGGACAAAATAAAAAGGCAAGAATTGACCGTCCAGGAGCACCAGTGCAAGAGAGTAAGGGCATCATGGTGTTCTGGGCAGCAGCTCATTATTTCAGAAACGACTTCCAGAAACCAAATCTAAGTCTCTGAAGGACACGTGCCCTCACTTCAGCACTACACACCTGCATGGCAATATCACTCCTTTTCTCTACTAAAATACAGAGGAGCTGTCACTCTACTCAGGAATTTGCTCAGGATGATGCTCCCCTCTCAGCCTCTTGTCGAGACCGCAGCGGTGGAGCTGGGATTTGGCCCACTAGATTACTCAGCAGCCTTTCTGTTTGGATACATGTCTTGTTCTCACGCCTTTTACTGTACGTGATTTCCCCTATGCGCCAATCATTACTGTTTTTCCTTGATAGCACTGCATAGTTATATGATAGGTCACCACAGTCAACCCTCCCAAGCTGCATGTTGGTCTCTGTGGCAATGCACTGCAGATGAGCTACTTTAGTATTTCAACAATGTATTGCAGTGCACTTTGTCACCCTTTTGCATGAAATGCTAAAAATGCAAAATACATTTACCTAGTTTCATTTTTGCAGAAGGTGTCTTATTTCTGCTTGTGGATGTAATGCAATCTGACCATTTAAATCTACAACATATACAGTAGATCACTGCAGGAAGGAAATTATATTTCCCACTACAAAATATAATTAACTATATAAATGATAAGAATGGTCAGCTTAAATTCTTAGCATAAGAGTTAATTGTGACCATACCCTGTACGTGAATGATTTCCCTACAGTAAGCCACCATAGCTGCAATCTGTCAGTGAGTGGCCATTTTCTCTTGTTCTCCCAAATGCCACCTGCCCAGGTGCCCAGATGCCATGCTTACCTTGTGTAGCCAAAGAGGAGTGCCATGGGGATCTGACTGGGATGCATGTGCCTGCTGTACTGCTGCCCAGCAGAATGAGTCCACATAGGCCGCCTGTCTCCAGGAGAAAGCGGTTGGAGAAAAGCAGCTGATCTGGGTGCCTATGAGTGCAAGCAGATGGAGCAGTTAGTGAAACTGAAAAACTGTGTGCATTACCTACAAGCAGTACATGACTGGGAATAGCAATCCGGCACACAAACACACCCAGTCCGCACGCGCACACACACACATACAGACTCACTTCACCTTGTTAATGTGTACAAAGTTGATGGTACAACAGCTTTCAATAATTTACTGTATGTGTGACCCAATGGTGAGGTGCTTAATACAAGAACTGTGACTGCCACTCACTCTGCGTAAGTGTGCCTTCATACATAAGTGGCTCTCACTCCTTAATGGGTGGGTGCACAAATTACGTTACACTCAATTTTGAATTTTTAGTAGTTTGTGAGGAAAAAAAAAAAACTGGGAGATACTGTGGGTGTGCAAGCAAGCAAGTACTTACAATAGTCTACTGCAACCTGGGGATGGATCCTGCCTTGTACCTGATCCCACCTTGATACACAGTGGCCCTAAAATTAGATTTAGCCCGCTCATTAATGATGACGCTGTAATAGATACCTTTAATAATTGATATATTGCCTCCAGTAAAACTTTACAGAACGCCAAAACGTCCATCAATGTCCCTCCAGTCATTTTACATTTTCATGGAAGAACAACCTGCACTGGCTATGTAGGCTGGCCATGATGCCAAGTCTGTTTGCAATAATTAAACCGTTTTACCCTTCACAAACTGACTGCTTCCTCTCAGGCTTAACACAATCAACATGCTGTAGTCAGTAAACATTTCCAAGTATCAATCCAGAAGCCAATGAGAATTTTTTTAAATGCTAAGTTGCTGGTCAAGTCAATTTTATTCTGGATTTTATACAATATGGGCAATACTACTACACTATATTGTATACAATGGAAAGAAAAAGTAAAGGAACCCTTTGAAAACAAACACATTTACACCAATCAGCCACAATATTAAAACCACTCCCAGGTGAAGTGAATAACATGAATTATCTTGTTAAATCAGCACCTGTCAAGGGGTGGGACATATGAGGCAGCCAGTGAACAGACAGTTCTTGAAGGTGATGGAAGCAGGAACAACATGCAAGCAGGGGAATCCTATTGACTTTAACAAGGGCAAAATTGTGATGGCATCTCCAAAATGGCAGGTCTTGTAGGGTGTCCCTTGTATGTAATGGTTAGAACCTACCAAAAGTGGTCCAATCAAGGACAACCGGTGCACAGACGACAGGGTCATGGGTACCAAAGTTTAGCCTGTCTTATCCAATCCAACAGAAGAGCTACTGTAGCACAAATCCCAGACAACCTTAACTCTGGCCATGAGAGAAATGTGTCAGAAGACACAGTGCTTAACAACTTGTGTGTATTGGGCAGTGTAGCTACAGATCTGTTAGAGTGCCAATGCTGACCCCTGTTCCACCACCAAAAGTGCCTACAATAGACATGTGAGCATCAGAACTGGACCACGGAGCAATAGAAGAAGATGACCTGGTCTGATGAATTACATTTTCGTTTTGACTACGTGGACATCCGGATGTGTGTGCTTCATTTACCTGGGGAAGAGATGGCAGCAGAATGCACTGTGGGGAGAAGGCAAGCTGGCAGAGGCAGAGTGATGCTCTGGGGAATGTTTTGCTAGAAAGGTTTGAGTCCTGTCATTCATGTGAATGTTACTTTGATGCGTACCATCTACCTAAAGATTGTTGCAGACCACATCCACCCCTACATGGCAATGGTATTCCTTGATGGCAGTAGCCTCGTTCATTAGGATAATGCATCCTGCCACACTGCAAAAATTATTCAGGAATAGTTTGAGGAACAGAACAGAGAGTTGAAGGTGTTGAGTGTTGACTTGGCATCTAATTTCCTGAGATCTCAACCTGGGGTTGAATATTTTCTTCTAGTTTTGACTTCTAGTATTTAATGCCTGGCTTCTCTGCAAACAAATGTGAGTAATGAATAAATTAAAGTTTGAATATTTCCTCGCCGAAACTTGCCTTGTTTATTGATAACATCGGCCCCAGTGTGCTTGTTTGACAGACTCATTATTTGTTTGATCTTTTTAGCGATCTGGCCTTGTTGGAGTATGTCTCTTATGCTTGTTCAGGTGCGAGTTGTGCTCATTCTGCTAGAACTATGAAGCACTTTCAGGAGTAATGATGAGAGAGCTGGTGCATCGCTGGACCCTGCTAAGGTATTTTGAAACTGACATCACCAGCCTGTATTGCTCTGTTTGATGTGTGCAGCCCTTTCAAAGGTTATCTGATAAGTCCCAGCAGAAACGCAACTCTTGAAGTGAATCCTTTGCCAAGGTACAGTATTCTGAAGTGTGACCCTTTCATTGGAAGTGCGCAGGGGCAGCGATAGACCCTTGGCCTCTGTAAAGGTATTCTTGCTTGCTCTGTTTTGAAGCGAAGGTCTGCAGCCTTGATCACATTGCTCAATTTCATTTGTGCGCTTCAGATAGGAGTGATGAGTGGATGTCAGAGGGTGTACATGTAAATCAAGGCTAACAAATTAGGCATTTTCATTATTAACTTGTCCTCCAATATAAAAAGTACCCTTCATGGACATTTTTAAAGTGTAAAACACTAGTAAAAGACTCAAAAGTCAAAAATAACATTGCATTCATAATCACTGACCATGGAACAGTCTAAAATGATTCTCCACATGCCTATGTTTGAAATGTATCATTTGTAACCATCTGGCAGTGGCTCTTAGAGGGCTAGGACCACTAGTAAAGAATCAGATATCATAAATGTTATCATATTCATGATCAGCCACCTCAAAATAGAATAAAGAACCCTCCACATGTCTAATATTAATTCCCAGTTTGTAGAAGTTCTCTGTAAAGAAATAACTTTGACCCCTTGTATCCCATTGTATCCCATTACATAGTGAACCCCTGGGGGTATGCAGAAGTCCTTCTGATCATTTTTGCTGCAGACGGTTTACTCCTTATCATAAGGGTGTTATTTCCTGCGCACAATATGTCCCAAAAATGTCCTTATAATGAGTTTGTTTTGGGGTTTAGAGGCACCCCAAAAAGTATGACGTCTTGATCAAGACAAGTCAAACAATGTCTCTTATGTGGGGGTTTCTCATACCAGTGAGTCGGTAGGCACTGGACAAAAACAAAAAACTGAAGTGATTTCAAAGTGTTCACAAGTAATTCTTAAGAACACAATACGATTAGTGTCTGCTTAGCTTCACCAAAAGAGCACAATATTGAAACAACTAGTCCTGAGTCTCCATTTATATCTGAAACCACAGTGAGTTGGGTAAAAAATGTCAAGAAGGGACCCCAGATGCTCCTTGAGCCCTAAAATGGAGAGCCCCATTTGGAGGGTCAACAGTTGACTTGGCATTGGTCCACATTTGCAGAGTCTGATTTATATTTAGAAGCACTAAACTGCAGAACAAATGCAAGAATTTCTTTTTCTGGAGGGCAACAGCTCAACTCATTCCATCTTGCTTAATATTCTAAATTTGCCAAAGTGTATTGAATGATGAACGTCACTTTCAGGTCCGCCTTCTTAGTAAGTGATTAGTTAAGAATGTTGTCTATCTATTTGTGCGCTCATCCTGTCCCTCGTCAGCTAACGAAGTTTACCATAAAGCGTATACAGATGAGACTGGGGGAGAGGACATGAAAAGGAACATGAGGATGACCTACATGACTGTAGGTCCACTAAAAGTAAGTTTGTTTATTCCAACAACAAAGAAATTAAACATCCCAACCCTTCTGACTGGCCCTTTCATAAAATTTAACAATTCGCCTTTCACATACACTAATCACTGAGAGGTACGTTTTACATGATTTCATACTCTCAACAAGGGAACGATTCATTGTGCACAAGAGCAAAGGACAAGGAAAATTTACAAAGAAAGGATTGCTTATATCTGTTTGTGCAAGCCCCATGGAAGGATCTCTTCAATCTGGACAATAAAAAATAATGGAGCCTAATAATTTAAAATGATGTCATGATGGTGCTGTGGTTAGCATTCTCACCTCATTCTGGATTTCCTCACCAACAGACGACAGGTTAGGTTAGACAACCACATTTCCTCCAGCCTAACCCTGAACTCTGGTTCAAGGCTGTCCAACAAGGCTGTCCACAACCAACAAGGCTGTGTGCTGAGCCCTCTACTCTACTCTACTCCCTCTTCACTTTTGACTGTATCCCCTGACATGGATCTAACACAATCAGTAAATATGATAAGCCAGCCTACTGAGAACAGGTCCAGCGCCTAAGGAAGTGATGTTCCGACAATAAGGTGGTTTTGAACATCATGAAGACTAAGGAGCTCATTGTGGACTAAGGGAAGTCCAAAGGCTGTAGACACAACCCTGTTTTCATCAACAGGACTGTGATTAAGCATGTCTCCAGCTTTAAGTTCCTGGACATTCACATGTCTAATGATCTTTCATGGTCCTCCAACAACCGAGGCAGCATTTTTATTGACTGAGGAGGCAGAAGAAAGTTCAATTCTCTCATCAGATTCTACTGAACTTCTATCACTGCACCATCAACAGCATTCTGACCAGCTACACCACAGTATGATACGGTAACCACACAGTTAGACCAGACAGGTTTGCAGATAGTTGTGAAAACAGCCAGGCACATCACTAGTGTCTTGTTATCTGATATTGAGGTCCTCCAGAGCAAACACTGCCTGTGGAGAACATGTAGCATCATCAGGGACCCCTATCACCCCAGCTATGGTCTGTTTTCCTTTTCACATTCTGACAGGTGATACAGGAGCCTACACATCAGCACCAGTAGGCTCAGGAACAGCTTCTACCCCATAGGTGTCACCTTGGTTGAACTCAAATTTCCAAGTGCTAGGCCACCTCCACCTGTCCAACCACACCTTAAAGCCATACATGTACACCTTTGGGCTTGGCATCTTCATAATTATATTTTAACTCTCATTAATCGTTCTGTACATACTTTTGTTTGTACAAACCCATTTCTGCTGTTATTATTTATATTTACCTGGTTACTTCGTCTATTATTTACACTTTTGGTCAGATGCAAAACTGCCCTGCATTTCGTTGTCGTGGTATATAACGTTGAATTTAATCGACCTAATGTTATTACTGCTATGCCAGGTAATACCCTGGTTTTCTATCCCACACCCAGCTGTTGTCTTTCTGTAGTCTGGATGTTCTCCCTATGTGTGCATGACATGTGTTGTTGCCCATGTCAAATCAGCACATCCTCCATGTGTCTGTGTGGGGTTTTCTTGAGTCTGGATTTCATCCCACATCCCCAAAGATGCGATGGTTGTGTTAACTAGTGACATCAAACTTGTGAGTGTGAGTTTGTGTGATTCTGCCCTGTGATAGACTGGTGTTTACTGTCCAGGGTTGTTTCCATCCAAATGAGCATGTGATCAATACAGCCACAGATTGTGAGTAGTCAGGAATCATACTGTACTGGTGCCTTCCCGCCTCAGGAACTTTTTGCAGAAACCAAGGCATTTTTAGAAACTTTGGAACTTTTGTAGCATTCCCACCACAGGAACACAGGCCATTTGTAGCTCCTGGTACTTTTTTCAGCTCCTACTCTAGGATATGTACTTTTCATTCAACCAGAAACTATTGTGGGTGGGGCTTGGGTGATGAATTGTGCGGATTGGTTGACCACAAGAACTGTCACCATCATATAAATCTGTTAGTAGTTTGGACTTGGAGAATTACCAAAGAATCACATCACTTTTCACAGCTGCCTCCCTAGTGTGCTGCATTGAAGCAATAATCCCCCTTGTGAGGTCGTGACTGCTTCAAAGTAACAAAATAGTAGGGTTCCCCATGAACTACCAATCGCATCACACTTCACACCGCATCATTCTTCACAACCATCTCTCTGGTGCCCTGCACCATGCACTGCATTGAAGCAATAATCCCCCTGTGAAATCCCGATTGTGCCACACTTCAAACTGCATCACTCTTCATTGCCACCTCTCCGGTACTTTGCACCATACACAACATCAAATCAATAATCTCCCCCATGAAGTCTTGATCCCTTCAAAGCAAAAAGATGTAGGGGTCTGCCATGAACTCCTGAATGCTCCTCTCTTTGCACAGCATTACTCTTCTAGGCACATTACATACTTTGCATAAAGGTTACAGTGAGGACATGGCACTAGAAAGTGCCCAGGGACCACATCATACAGGAATTCATTAGCAAACACCTTATGTCACCTCAGCAAAGGATGAATGGTGCTGCCAGGTTTATGTCACAGGCAATTTACTGACAGCTGACAGAAAGAAAACCACTGCATAATTGTTGAAGCTGGTGAAAAAAGGCAAGTGATTAAAGGACTTTTTTTAGTTAAAAATAATAATAAAAGTTCCACAGGCTGGTCTTCTTTGCCCACTTAAGTCCTTGAATAATATCATCTATGAGCCAAACCAATTCAAAGAATATCTTTGTGAATGTTTTTATTTACACTGCAGATCATTATATTGTCTGTGGTGGGCTGGCGCCCTGCCCGGGATTTGTTCCTGCCTTGCGCCCTGTGTTGGCTGGGATTGGCTCCAGCAGACCCCCGTGACCCTGTAGTTAGGATATGAGCGGCACAAGCCATCGCGTGGGCATTTTTTTGCATATTAGAATGCCACTCTGTGCTTTGTGGGAAGTTATCATTCACATCATGTAAAACACAGCCTGCTCGGAAAGAAGCTAAGATGTCAATGCAAATAATTGCTTAGTAATAATAACAATGTATACAAACAATGCTTTAAAGTCACCTAGTGATCAAGTACCCTTCTACCACTCTGTAGTGATGTGCGCTAAACAAAGTGCAGCTTGGCCTGGCAGTAAAACTACTGGACTGTAAGTCGTAAGAATGCAAGTTCAGTTCTCAGTGCTATACTGATCTTGTGACATATTATGCTGTTAGTGTTCTATTCTCAAATTTTGTGTCAGTTACAGTCACAAGTGACCAAAAGTAAACACGGAAACTAGAAGTCACAAAGGTTTGTTTGTTGTCACTAGAGAACAGCCTGATCATCGCACTCATTTGTTCATGAGGACAGGGCCTACCTGCATTCTTTCAGAAAATGGAGCAGAGGTGCCACTTACAGCAGATGTGCTATCTTCACACACAAAAATGCACCCTGCCACACATACTTGGAAATAGGAAACCGTACCTCATCATTTCAAATGCACGTGTACGGGTGATATAGTGGCTACCACTGCCTCCTTACTGGTCCTAGGTGTGAACAGGGTGTCCAGTTCATGTCCACGTGGAGTCTGCACATTCCCCTTGTGTCCCTCTGTGATTTTGCCTTCAGGTACTTTGGTTTTCCTCTTACATTCCCAAAGACGTGACGGTTAGTTTAACTAACAATTCCAGGCATTTGTGAGACCTGTGACTGAAAGGCGGTCAGTGCGGTTGGGATAACTTCTGGCTACTCATGACCATGAACAGGATTACGGTGGTCTGAGTACATTTATGTCAATATGGCCTTCCTGTGCACTTATGAGTTTCCATAACACATTCACAATCAACCCTCCCTGCCAGACTGACATGTTTATGCTAATGAAAAAGTGGGGGTCTTTGTTGTGTTCTTTGGCAGCCAGGATCCTGATAGTTACATTACATCAGATGCTTAAAAAATGTGTCCGTTTACATTAAATAGTGTGGCTGTTACATGTAACTGCTCAGAAGAAACAAGTAAAAACAACACCTAATAAGACCCTACTCACTGTCAGGCCAGATGAAAGTGGATTATGTGGAAATCACTCAGGGTCAGTGGTAGCATAAAGAAATGAGGGGCTGCCTAGTAGGAGAAGGAAGTCGGGAGCATACGGTGATTATAGCGTCCATCACACGCCAGTAGAACAGAGTATTTTTTCCGTTTTGCACAACGTGAAAGTGACGTTCCCCATCGTACTGGTTTATGAGACACAAATGCATCTTTTGTAATCAAATCAGGCTGATAAGCCTATTCCAGGGGCATTAGCTATAAGGCTGTACAAACCCCAGATGGTGGGGGCCACCTCAGTGCACACTCTGGGCCAGTTGAAAGATTTCTGTCAACCTAACAGAGAAGTGTGTGGAGACTCAGAATGGAAAAATGTGAACACAACTCACAGGTCTCCAGCAGTTATTTTAATTCGTTTAAATAGGATCATTTAGCATGTGCTTTAAAATACCATAAATGCTAATTCAATTATCATATTGAGGTATGAAAATAAAAAGTTTAATTGATCTGGGACAGTACGGTTTTATCGTTAGTTAATTTAAACGACATCGAAATGAGCCGCGCACTTTGAAACGAGAGCGACTTAACAAAATGGGGTGTCATACTCCCTCTTGTAACCGTTTCGCTTTCTTGTTCATAATGATGCGGATAAGCCAACTGCTGGCGTCGTCTTCATACCCTTGCGAGATTTGTTGATCGTTTTGCTTTCTATTGCACGATGGTCCAGGCCCGTTAGTATAAGTGCAGCGCCACCTTCTCGTTCTTGACAGTCTTGGGCATTTTGTCTACAGGCTAACTAACCGGTGCCACTTCACTGTACAAGCCACGTGCGCTCTGACGGCCCTTTCTTCTCTTCCCGCTCGATACTTTCGTCCCATTTTTAGCAGCGGCATTTCGGCCGCTGACGGACCAATCAAATGTTGTTTATGAGTTGCTTGCCGTCCTCAGTTTGCTTGTCTCATTTGACGGCCTTAACATGCATAAAACTAACAACTGTAAGAAACACAGATGTATCATAATGAAAGCCAACCTAGACGACCTATCCCCCCGAACGCCCGGTTATTACACTGTTCCAGTCCCATGATCAGTCTTTGACCCAGTGAACAAGCTTACCTACGGACACCTCCTGAGCAAAGGCAAGTGAAATCAGCAACAGTGGCAGTCCCACTGCTACGTATGTAACTATCTTGTCCACTGCTAGCTCCAGGCGTAGTCCTTTAAACTTGGACTCCGGGGGATCTTTAAGAAGAAAATCCGTAAAAACGTACTCAGTGGCCAGATGTGCGATTGCCATCACTACGAGCAGTCCAGATGACACTCCAGAAGAGAAACTCTATGTTCCTTGCATTAGATCATTCGGCAGGCCGAAACGTTCTCGCTCGCTACCTCTTCCGGGTATAGTCTTCGTTTTCTTAAGGTAGCTACAATCTCAGTCTTCCTATTTGCAGATCTCTAAATTGTTAATAATCTTTGTCTCTTTAAACGATCCGTGTCGTGTCACTTCAATACTTTTTCTTTGTGACACAAAGAGGCCTCGTTTACACAGATGTATCTTCTGTCAACCGCCTTCATGTCCAGTAACTTGACACTACCTTAAAAGAGTACTCAGTGACTGTAAAATGATCCTTTTGTCCGACATTCTTCTGCAGAGAAACCCAACCCATTCGTTCAAAAGGCCACGCCCACTTCTTAGACGCCAAACACAACAACAGGCGCTGAAGTAAAAATCCGACCGAGATAAAGCTCAGTGTGCGGCTATGGACTTTAAAAGGCTTTGTTCTTTGGAACAGATTTTGACAATTTACTTTGATGAAAAATATAATGGAGGCTATTTTAAATCGCTACCTAAAATGGTCTCTTGATGGCCAGGCGAGGGATTCTGAGTACAGCCTGCAGTGTTTTTTTCTTTTTTAATGTACAGTATGTTGACATACCAAGATTTGATGTTCATTCAAACAGTATCTTTAGATAAAGTGGATGAAAAAAAACATGAAAAAGTGCCCTTGAATTAACGTACTCAATGAAAATTGAACAGATATGCTATGCCATTTTCATCTGGGGAAAAAGTACGTACACCTTTAAATAGCTGGTATTTGCCCTGTTTGGCAGATACAACGTAAGGAAGGCATTTCGTAGAGCTGTCAATGACTCTCACATCGATTACGAGAATTTTTTTTCCCCACTCCTTCTTGCAGAATCCGTTCAGCTGTGCAATGTTTAAGGGGTGTCTTGCTTGTACAGCTCATTTTAAAAATTCCCCCACAGCATCTTGATGGGATTCTGATCTGGGCTTTAATTAAGCAGTTCCAGAACCCTCCATTGCTTTCTTTTCAGCCATTCATTCGTGGATTTACTGGTATGTTTAGGGTCTTTGTCATGCTGCAAAGTCCACTTTCAGTTGATCTTCAATCTTCTGACAGATGGTCTCATTATTCTTGTGCACCATCTGGTATAATTAAGAATTCATTATATTCATTGAATTCATTCACCCATGACGCTGAGTTGCCCACTCCCTGATGCAGCAAAACAGCCCCAAACCATAACATGTCCAGCACCATGCTTTACAGTTGGTATCAGGCTCTCCTGGTGAAATGTTGTCTTTGGTTTTCACCAAACATGTCTTCTGGTACTGTGGCCATATAACTCTATCTTTATCTTGTCAGGGCACTTGATTCCATAAGTCCTGGTCTTTGCTTAAGTGTTAATGGGCAAACTTTAGTCTTGCTCTGATGTTCCTCCTGGCACACATCCCATGGACATCAAATTTGTATAGCCTCTTTCTAATTGTATACTCAGGCATTCTGACATCAACAGTGGATAGAGCTACTTGTAGGTTCCATGATGAAGTTCTTGGGTTCTTAAAGACTTCTTTCAGCATCTGGCATTCTGCTGTCGGCTGAACTTACTGGGGTGGCCTGGTCTGGACAAGTTGGCAGTTGTTTGAAATCTTTTCCACTTGTTGATGATGTTTAGGATTGCGGAAGGGTTGATTTCCAAGTTTGGAGATCTTTTTAGATGCTTTCCCAGTCTCATAGGCATCTGTAACCTTCTTTCTGAAGGACACAGAGAGTGTTTCCAGTCTACGCATGGAGATAACACACACTTCAATAACAAGGAGTAAACCGAACTAAATGTCTGTGGTTTAAAGAAGACGGGTCCCTCCAAGACTCTCTCTAATGATGTTCTGATCACGTACACCTGATCTGGTGCACCTGATTCTAATTTTAGTATCTGAATTAGTGATAAATGTTCACCTACTTTTTTCACGTGCAAAATCTGAATTTACGTTTATTTTAAAACATGTTGTTATTTCTATATGGTGTGACTGAAATGCACGTAAATATCCTTAAATGAAAGTCTGTGCCCTTTTCTCACATCTAAATGGATTTGTACTTTTAAACTGTGCAGCAGAGATAAATCAACAGAAAATGGAGGGAATTGTATATCACCTTTATCGTTAGATACTGTTTAAATGAAGATCAGATCTTGAAATGTCTACATATGTTAAAAAAGCAAAAAAGCATTTCATGGGGTGTACTTACTATTTCACAAGACTGTATTGTAACCTGTGACACTGTTTCTCAGATCTATAGTATCGTTAAGGGAAATAAGATGGCACTGCAGAGAGTCAGGTGTGCACCATTGGGTCACCCGTTTTTTAAAGTAGGTTGTCATGCATGGGCATCGGAGGACTCCTCCGTGGGCTTGGTAAAGGTATGTAATAACCTGCTGAGACGAGAGGGGGGGCTACCACTAATTTTGTCCTATTTTTCTTCTTCCCTCACAGCTCAGAGAAATCACCCAATAACAACAACATTTATTTATATAGCACATTTTCATACAAATGATGTAGCTCAAAGTGCTTTACATAATGAAGAAAGAGAAAAACAACAAAATATATAAGAAAATTAAATTAGGCAATACTAATTAACATAGAATGAAAGTAAGGTCCGATGGCCAGGGAGGGCAGAAAAACAAACAAAAAAAAAAAACTCCAGACAACTTGAGAAATCAAATAAAATCTGCAGGGGTTCCAAGGCCACAAGACCACTCAGCCCCCTCTAGGCATTCTACCTAACATAAATGACCTCAATCAGTCCTCATGGTATTCAGGGTTCACATAGAAGAACTTGATGATGACGGTTATGTGGACTTCTGGCCTTTAATCCATCAATGTAGGGACAGCACAGTGCTTTGATCAGGTGGTGATGGTGGTGCAGGTCATCACCACAGAAAACTGGAAAAAGAACAGAAGAGAAAGTAGGGGTTGATACGAATTTTGGAGCCACCATGGATAATAATGTTAATTAATTGAATATACAGAACATCAGGATTAAACTAAAATGAAGTTATGAGAAAGCCATGTTAAAGTAATGAGTTTTCAGCAGTGTTTTAAAGTGCTCCACTGTATTAGCCTGGCGAATTTCTATTGGCAGACTATTCCAGATTTTAGGTGCATAACAGCAGAAGGCCGCCTCACCACTTCTTTTAAGTTTAGCTCTTGGAATTCTAAGCAGACACTCATTTGAGGATCTAAGGTTACGATTTGGAGTGTAAGGTGTAAGACATTCTGAAATATAAAATGGAGTGAGATTATTTAAGGCTTTGTAAACCATAAGCAGTATTTTAAAATCAGTTCTAAATGGCACAGGTAACCAATGTAGAGACATCAAAACTGGAGAGATGTGCTCAGATTTTCTTTTCCTAGTTAAGATTCTAGCAGCTGCATTCTGCACTAGTTGCAATCAACTGATGTCTTTTTTTGGGTAGTCCTGAGAGGAGAGCTGCGATGATGCGAGTTTGTTGCATGCTCCCGTCTGCTGTCCAGGAGCCCTTAAACCCGACACCGTTGGTAATGCTACCGATGAGCTAAGCAGTGAGGCACAACATAGCAAAGGAGATGGTGTATAAAAGTGCCAAGTGCTTTTATTTAAAATCCAACAAAAACAAAGTATCCAAATGAAAGTGCAGTGCATCAAAAAGTCATTAAATAAATAATCCATAAAACAGTAGTGAAACGTGGAGGTTAAAAATATAGAAAAACATCTTCTTAAGAACAACGAGGGTAAAATAAAGCAGGAAGCATTCTTTTTAAAAAAACAACAACAAGCCCGGTGCCTTATTACCTGGCGGCTCCCCTGCTTCCCCCATCTGGGCTTCTCAACAGGGGAGTCGCCCTTCCTGCAGCTGGCCTTCTCTTCACTCTGCTGTTGGTCGTTTGCCTCTCCGATCCTTGGCTCCGGTAGGCACCACCGAACAGTGACTTGGGATTCCCCAAAGACCAGGGCTCTCACGCTGGGGAAAACCACATCGCAAGTCCCGACTCCCGCAGCCTTCTCGGCCTTACGAGGCCAATCACCCGCCTTCTGGTCACTCTGCGGGAGCAACCACTACTGCTACTCCTCGGGTGTCAGCCTAATACCCAAACTCCCTGATCAGCTGCGCACGAGCATGCAGTCGCTCGCTTGCTTGCTCTCCCGCACCAACTTTCTCCTGCTACTGCAGCTTCCTGCTGTCCTGCAACCTCCGGCTTTCTTTCACCTGTTGTCTCTCTTTTCCTTTCTTTCTCCCTTAGCTGACTCGCGCTTCTATATATCAAGAGGGCATGGCAGCTGTGGCAAATCAGCAGCCCCAGGAACAATCATGGATGCGGGCGGTTTCTCACCTGTGCACTTAAGTGAGAAACGCCTACATCGCGAATTGCCTTGAGAACCGCTTCAGCCATACAACCACCACACCTCCTCACCAAGCTGTGAGCGCGGTGATTATTTTAAAACTGGCCTTTGATGGGAGCTGTGGACCCGCTATACCACAAGAGCATTACAGTACTCTAGCAAACTGAAAACAAAAGTGTGAACTAATTTCTCAGCATCTTTCAATGTTATAAGAGATCTAACTTTTGCTATATTTCTTAAGTGAAAAAATGCTGTCCTAGTAATCTGATTAATATGTGATTTAAAATTCAGATCACAGTCAACAGTTACCCCTAAATTCTTTACCTCCGTCTTGACTTTTAAACCTAATGCATGAAATTTATTTCTAATAACCTCATTATATCCATTTTTGCCAATCACTAAAATTTCTGTTTTCTCCTTATTTAGTTTGAGAAAATTACTACTCACCCATTCAGAAACACAAGAAAGACATTGTGTCAGTGAATCAAGAGTGTCAGGGTCATCAGGTGCTATTGATAAATACAGTTGTGTGTCATCAGCATAGCTGTGGTAGCTCACGTTATGCCCCTAGATAATCTGACCTAACGGAAGCATGTAAATCGAAAAGAGCAGCGGACCCAGGATAGAGCCTTGTGGAACACCATATAGAATATCATGTGTCTTTGAGTTGTAATTACCACAACTAACGAAGAATTTTCTACCTGCCAGGTAGGACTCAAACCAATTTAAGACACTGCCAGAGAGGCCCACCCATTGACTAAGGTGATTTCTAAGAATATTGTGATCAATGGTATCAAATGCGGCACTCAGATCTAGGAAGAGGAGAACAGATAAACGGCCTCTGTCTGCATTTACCCGCAAGTCATTTACTACTTTAACGAGTGCAGTTTCTGTACTGTGATTTGTTCTGAAACCCAACTGAAACTTATCAAGAATAGCATGTTTATTGAGGTGGTCATTTAGCTGCATAATGACTGCCTTCTCTAGGATTTTACTTAAGAAAGGCAGGTTAGAAATAAGTCTAAAAATTTGAAAAGCAGAGGGGTTGAAATTATTTTTCTTGAGCAGGGGTTTAACAACAGCAGTCTTAAGACAGTCTGGGAAAACCTCCGTATCTAATGACGAGTTCACTATGTCAAGAATATTATCAATTGGCACAACAGATACTTCTTTGAATAAACTTGTTGGTATTGGGTCAAGGACACAGGTGGAGGGTCTCAGTTGAGAAATTATTTTATATAAATCAGGTAGATCTATCCTGGTAAAAGAATTTAATTTGCTTAAAATGGAATACCAGGGCTTAAGAGGATCAGTATTGGGGAGATGTACTATATTATTTCTAACATCATTAATTTTTTGATTAAAAAACACAGCAAAAGCCTCACAAGTTTCACTGGAAGTTTTTTGGAGGCATTCCATTGAGTGACCTGGGTTTAGCAGATGATCATCTGTAGAGAATAAGATGCTGGGATTACTAGCATTGTTATTTATAATTTTAGAGAAATAGCAGCACCTCTCAAGATGGACTATGTTGTTGTATTCTGTTATTTTAACCTTCAATATCTCATAGTGGATAATCAGTTTAGTTTTTCTCCATTTACGCTCAGCTCTCCGGCACGTTCTCTTTTGATCAGAAAATTAGGACACTTCATCCCACCCCTTCCTAACCCTAACCCCGTTCTCCATACAGGATGAGAAGCCTAAAGAAGAGTCGTCTTTTGAAGGCCAAAACAAGCTGCAGAGCAGACCACTAACGTGAAAACAGTTTATGAGAAACCCCTGACCAGGGAGCAGTACAAACCGTGCTTTTTCATTTCCATTTTTCATTCTGTTTATTTCATCTGGCAATGAATACAAGGGATTGCCCAGTTAGCATTCCAAAAATCTTTCCAATTTCAGTTTGTTCTTCCACTGCCTGACCCCAATGTACATATTCAACACTAAAGTGACATTGACCTTCCTAAGGTGGCATCAAAGATGTTACAAAAAAAAAACAAAACACAACACATAAATTATTAGGAAGGTTGAGAAAATAATAACAGGACCTCAAAAAATCCTCAATTCAAGTACAATATATAACTATTTATATCCAAATAAGCCAAATAACCCACAACAAAAGCAGATCTTGACACTTATAAGGAAAGATGGCATCCATCAAATAGAGTGAAGCAATTTTTATTTTTTTGGCTGAGCTTTTCTACTTTAGAACAGATGTGTTTTAGTCTGATTTCTTTTCACTTCTTTTCGGCCCATGTTTTCTTTTTGGCTGGTGTGTGGCAGAATTAATTTGGTTCACTAATGTCTCCTCATCATACACATGAACTTTTCTCAAGACTTTGAATTTCATTGATTTTTTTTACAATTTCTCTTTATGTTTATTGTCTGTTTACACATAGCTTTAATTCTGTAATTCTTTTTTTAGCTCGAGGTGCTGCTATTTTAGTCCTTATTTCAGTCAATGTATTGACCAACTTGTTTATACTCCTCAAGTAATTTCTTATTACATTTTGTAAGATTTCTAAACTCGCTTGGGACTCCTCCCAATGGGACGACATGTGCAATGACCGCGTCTGTGGAAGACAATTTATCAGCTGCCAGGGCAACCACGGGTTCCCAACGCTGCAGCGGCCCAACTAAAGCAGATCCGAGTCGATCGCGGTCACACTATAAGCTCTTGCCGTCGATGGATGATGCAACCGACATTATAACTACAGGGAACAGTATTACTTGACCACAACCCTGACTGACTGCTGTGTCTGTGTATAGGAGAGTGGTAGATCCCGCTACAATAAATAACTGTGCTGTTCCTGTTTCAAGTTGAATAAAGCTGGTTTTGCTAAAGTACTGAGACTCAGCCTCGTGTTTTGGGGTGCAAAACAGGGACTCACACGTCACAATGTTAACAAAATTCTTACTAATAGGTTAAGGTTTGGTCTACAATTTGTATTCTCCACCCTGCAACAGACTGACACCCCGTCCAGGTCTGCTGCCTCCTTTGTGCCCAAAGCTGCTCCCCGAGACCCTGCAATTGAATTAAGCAGGTCGGGTAAGTGAATGGATTGATGGACTTGTCCATCATATTATGCAACACATGCATTACACACTCATCTGCTGCACTTCCCATTATTTTACCATGTAGAAGTCTTCAGCAATTTTATTTTGTATTGTATCAAATGTGTTTATGCATACTTAGCTTTTGTATGTCTTTTAAGTTTATAGTAAATTTCCTTCAATGTTTTGAGGATTGGCTTCAGCTCTCATAATCCACCACCATCTTAAGCAGATTATGTGTTGATAATGGACGACCAGTTCAGTGGAATCAGAAAGTACTCACATCCCTTCACTTTCTGCACACTTTAATGGGTTATAGATTTAGCTTTACATGGATACATTTGGCAATTTTGCGATCAGTCTGCACTCAAAATTCCATAATGACAAAGTGGAAACGTGTTTTCAGAAAGGTTGGTAAATGTTTTAAAAATCAAAAACTGAAATCTTATTCATATAAATATTCAGCCCCCTTTGCTGTGGCACTTTACACTTTGGTCAGGTGTGTCCTGTTTGCTTTAATTCTCCTCGACATGTGTCTTGAACTTGATCGGAGTCCACCTGTGGTAAACTGAACTGATTGGACGTTGCTGAGAAAGGCACACACCTGTGTATAGAGGGTCCCACAATTCACACTGCATATCAGGACAACAACCAAGCCATGAAGTCCAAGGATCTCTCAGAAGACCTCCATGATCAAAATATGGTGAGACACAAGTCAGGGCAAAGGGATAAAACCATTTTGAGTGTTCCCAGGAACAAAAAAAGTGGAAAATGCATTCATTTAAAATTAAATGTACAACACAATAAAGTGTGCACCAAGTGAAAGCGTCTGAATATCTTCCGAGTCCACTGTAGATTAATATTTTACTTTTGGCCCCATGGCCTCTGTATACTTCACTACATTTCACCATCTGTTCTTTATATGTTTATTTTACTCTCCTCATTTATAATTTTTGCAATATCTAGCAGTAGTCACAAGTTAATTGATTCATTACAGATTTGTATCTTTCATAATACCACTTCAACAAATTTCCTCACCTTTTCTGACCCTTTCACTTCTTTATTCAGTTTGATATCCTCTGCTGTTGAAGTATATTTTATTAATAGTAACTGATGAAAGCTTGGAAAATTTTCCTTCCTCTTGATTTTGAAATTTCTTGTTAACTTTTTTTTCACAATTGCATTTACCCAGTTCTCAAAATTATATCTCAATGAGGTGCAATAAAGAATTTCCAGGATCTGTCTTCATGCTGAGTCTTCCTGGCATTCAATGGTAAAGTTTATGAAAGTTGTCTCTATGACGGTGAAATATGGCTGATTAAAGCAAATCTTGAAAGATCAGCAATGAGGACGATCAATTGGATGTGTGAAGAGTCACAGAGTGAGTGGATGATGAATGCCAAGTTTAGAGAAAGATGCACTAGCAGTTGTGCCGAAAACACATGGAGCCAAAAAAAGCAGACAATAATGAAACGGTACCAGTCAGCTCCAAAACTCCCTAGTTGCTTCCAGGGGCCACCTGAACCTAAGAACTGTGAATAACGTATCCGAGGATGAGCCAGATAAATGAGAACACACACAGACACAGAGTCAGCAAAGGGCTTGGTGCAAAGTGATTCAAGTGCTTTTATTAAAAGTCTCCAAAAGTGCAGTGCAAGTTCTTCAATAAATAATCCAGAAAATCATGTGAAAATTTAGGAGCAAAAATTCAATAAACAAGCAAACAATAAAAACACAGTCATCGTGTCCTTGCTCTTTTTGATCATTCTAACCGAGTCCAGCACAACTTCCTCTCTCAGGTCTCCCCAACTCATATCATGGCTTCCTCAGCCAGTAGAGATACCAGCCACTGCAGTCCTCGCTTGTGACTCTGTCTTGGCTGCCTCCGTCGGTGTCTGCTAGGCCGCTCAGTGTCGGCTGTCCCCAAGTCTTCTTTCACGCACTCCTGGTCTCCCTTATTTGCACGTAAAGTTTCAGGTTAACAGATGCCTTAACAGGTGGACAAAGACGGAAGTGGAATGGATGAGGCCAAGAAGGAAGCCAAACAAGACCTGGTAGGAGGTGGTGCCAGATAATATGAAAAGATCTGCCTCACCCCAAAAAGATGCCCAAGACCACGGAAAATGGAGGACAAAGATTTGGGGAAAACTGGCCAACCTGGGTGAACCTGGAATATTGCACTTAAACAACTGAGAATGTTATTGTCTATTGTAAAATAAAGACAAAAAACACGGTCAAAGGTTTGGAGGGATCCTCCATATACTGTAGTACAAGCAAAGGAATTGACATCTTTACAGACTTAAAAGAAACTGTTGGTGATATACAGTATATATATTAGTAGACTTCAGGAAGTGATGTCATGGCTTGAGGATTGGAACCAGAAGTGATGTTCTTCAGTTGTTCTGCTGGGAGAGAGGAAAAAGAGTTAGAGGGCAGTGCCATCCCCTGGTTCTGCGGGTAACTGCATCTATTTGAGCCCGTAAACTGTCTCCGAAACGCACTTGTGTGACACTATCCATACATCCAGTTTTGGTAGAATCCTATGTGACCTCAAATTCAGATTAATGCACTCTTTCAAACTTACATCGACAGAGAGCTTGTTTCATCTCGTATATTCCCTCTGTTGCTTGTCTAACTGTTGCTACTGATGGCAGGACAGATCCCCAGTAGCAGATTTTGAAACGCCAGTGCAACCTTCCTCACCTCAGCTGCTTGTGTGTGCACAGGTGAGCTTCAATAAAGATTCAAACCCTCTATCGTATGTTTAAAAAATATGAACTACAATCAGCCATTGACCTTTCATAACCAATAACTAATAAACCACATCAATGGGTGCAATTTTTGAATCACTTCAGCTTGAATCTTCCATTTCTGAAAGCCAATCCGGCCAGCACAAGCCCCTCTGGAGTCAGTTTTTAACTACAAAGCTCCTGCTCGACTAGCAGGACAGGAAACAGCCAGGCGCCAACCCTGCAAGGGGCAACAGTCTATGGAAGGCACTCCTCACATACCAACTCAATTTATAATCTCCAGTTAACCTAACAGGCGTAACAGAGAACTTGGAAGAAGATTCCTGCTGGTGGCAAGCAGGTGCTGGTTTTGAACCCAGGACACTGGATCTATGAGGGAGCAGTACTAACCACTGAGCCATTATGTCTCACTTTCAAATGCTGTTAATAAAACACAATTGAAATTACATTAGGCCACTTGCACAAGCTTGTAATAGTTATTTTTTTCTTCTGTTTATTTATCTTTTTGTTTCATCACTACCATTTTTCTGTATGTCCTTCTCTAAGCAGAGGTCCTGTGATAACTTCTCTTTTAATTCTTTTTATTTCCCTGATCTTTTTAAAACCACATTTCTTCATTATATGCAGCTGTTCCGACTTTTCTGTAGTTCCTTCCATTCACGTTTCTCTCTCAGTTCCCCTTTCTTATTCTATGAATGAAACACTTTGGCTTTTCACTTATTATACCTACATCACTCCCTCATATCCCCACTCTGCTGTTTGATTGCCTTCTGAAATTCATCTTTTTCCAAATGCCCCCAATTCCATTTTTGAAACCATTTCCTTTTTTTTCCTCTTTATTATCCCTACCTCCTTCAAGGAGCGTCACTGCCATCTGATGACCGATAAACTGCAGACTGTAGCCGATGTTTTATTGTATACTGCATGTCTTAACACAAAGCCAATTTTCTTCTCACTCCTTTTCATGTCAATTCTTTCTTTTAGTTTATTTTGTTAATTTTCCTGCACTTATCTGTTAACTTACAGCGTAGTATTAATTTAAAATATTTTAAAGTTTGTTTATGTTTACTTTGTATTAGACAGTTGAAATTGCCAATGATTATTAATTTCTTCTGATTCTGTAGTTTTGAAACTAAACACAGCCACCTTTATAAAATACAGTGCCTGTCTCTCTGTGGTCAGCACGATGCCAAGGCACTTTACACATAAACAGGACAGGCGTAGTGCGGACAGGTCATGTTAAAGCACAAGCACTCAAGAATGGAGAAGGCTAACACCCTTTCCAGGACCCCCACAAGTTTTGCCCTTTCCAGCCCCAGATTTGTATAAATAGCGCGAGAGCCAGAAGTGGGAGTTCATTCTCAGTCTTGTGACTACTGGAGCCGCATAAGCCTGCAGAACACTGAATTCCAGAGAATGAAACAATACCTCGAGTTACGCTGTGACTTTTCTTTATGAGCGTTGCTGCTGATAAACTGGGATCTCTGGGGGGGTTGCAACAGCTCATCGTGTCTTGTCCCATTCCCCCCCACACCAAATACTGCCTGTGATTTATATTTGGGTCCCAGTCAACTTAAGTGACTTGCTCAGATCATATAGTGAGGCAGATGCAGGTCTCGGCTGGCAGCTTTGGGGTTTAGAGTGCAGTTCCTAATCCATTATGCTGCACATATTGTTAGGAAAAGTGACTCCCGAGTTTTATTTTCATTTCCATTTATTCTGTCTGTATAATTTTCAATTTTAATTTTTAATATTTCTGCATTCCTATTTTAATTTGTAACTATTGGCTACTCCTTTCTGCAGCTTCTCTTGATTTCCTTATAGTATATTAAAAAAGTGCTAGATTCCTCCAAGGAATAGTCTTACCACCAAAGGGACTCAGACAGAAAAATAAATCTCCTCCTCTTTCATTTTTCAATTCATTTTTTTCTCTTTATGTACCTTACAAAAAGTTCTTTCTTTCTGTTTTGTCTTGGTAGAGTAATATATATTGCTCTACTTTCCCCTATTGTATTATTAATATGTAGCCTTAGAATGCCTAATCTCACAAACTTACCACTGTTTATAAGGTATTATTGTATATAACTTATCCCCACCTTCCCTTCTATATCTATAACCTTAGGCAATTAGATGCAGTAAAAAAACAAGCAGAAGTTAAGTTACAGTTTAAACAATGTATTAGTATTATTGATAATATTCATAAATAATAACAAAATGCAAAGTACATTTGAATATTGGCAACCATACAACCTGATTAAATGGTGATATGTAGTTCAGGCGGAACACAGTCTTGTGGTTACTTAAATGTCTCTAGGTAAGGCATCATTGGTGCTCAGCTTTCAGCCACGTGTCTGTTCAAAATGGCTGCTGAGCTGTGCTGTTCATTGTGTTCTCTTCATCATCACAGGTTAGCAAGAGAGATGCTTCTTCATCATATGTTGATTGGTAAGAGAGAGAGTGTGAGGTTAAACAAGTAAATATATAGATTTTCTGTCCAACCCCTACAGCCAATAGGGCGTTGTAGTACTTAAAGGCTTCTGAACCAAGCCAAGTCCAAACAGCCATACTTCAGACCAATGGGGGAAATAGAACATCTTAACACCTGCCTATTTGCGGGAGTAGAAATGACTTTAGCAAAGAAACACTTGCCAAACTGGTTTAAAACACACATCCCCAAATCCTGTTGTAAAATTCAAACAGACCCATTCCTAATTGGGGGGGAGGGGGAGACACTAAATTACATTGCTTTGCCCAAATTAGAAATAAAAGACATACAAAACATTTATCAAGTTATATGTAAAATCTCACATCACAACACTTTCTTTCTTTCTTTCTTTCTTTCTTTCTTTCTTTCTTTCTTTCTTTCTTTCTTTCTTTCTTTCTTTCTTTCTTTCTGATTCCATTATTATTCTGTTTCATCTCTTCATTTTCCTTCCATTTATCCAGTCCTAATGTTGCTATTTGCTAGTTTTGTTTTAATCTGGTTTTCCTTCCTTTCTGTTTCGATTCTTTAATTGATTTTAACATTACCAAACTACCAACTTCTTTTGTTAAATCTCAATCTCAGCTTCTTCTGATCTTAGGAGATTTTTTTTATTATTTTGTATCCATTTTCAGGTAGTTTGAACAATTTGTTGCATCTTTCAGTTAAATATTTCTTTGGGACGTTGTCCTCTACTCATTACGTGTATTCAGTTTTCTTAACATAAACAGAGTGAACTCAGACCTGTGCTAATGGGATGCAGACAAATCAGTGGCAATTTCCTGCATTTTTTCAGTCAGTCCCTAGAAAAATGTTAAATGGGGGGTTTACTGTTTGTTTCCTGGTTAAATTTGTAGAATGGGTTTAGGAAAGAAAGCAAAGGTTTTTGTGTTTGTTTTTTTTTAATGGTGGCCCTGTTGTTAGTGCTAGCTGTCCCATCCATCATCCACACTGCCTCTCTATCAATGTCTCTGCTCTTGTGAGTTGAGAGTTTGTTCTTTTTTGTTCTGATTGGATTCTTGCAGTAACATCTGGGTGTTAACTATGAACACTGTCATGTCTGACTTGTCCTCTTAGTCCAAGATGGGCAGTCTGTAGTGCTTAAATTATGAAAAAAAGCAGACAAAGCAGAAGTTAAGTAACAACCTTTTGACTTCCCTTTGTACTGCGCTGCACTTCCACTCACAATCAAGCCTCACCCAACACTCCCCTGCACAAGATACCTCCTTTTTATAATAAAGTAGACAGAAGAAGCATTCAGCATTTCAAGAATTTGTTCTTTTTAGGACTGTTTGAAATTCAGAATTGCAATAATTCCTTGCTGAGTTGTAACCCTGAATGCTGTCATGTCTGACTCATTCTCTTAGTTCAGGGTGGACAGTCTGTAGTGCTTAAATTATGAAGAAAAGCAGACAAACCAGGAGTTAAACAACAACTCTTTTATTCTCCTTCGTGCTGTGCTGCACTGCCACTCTTGATCAAGCCTCACCCAACATCACCCTGCAAAATGCGCACAATACTCCTTTTCATAATACAGTAGATAAAAGCACTACAATGGTGTTGCCCTGGTAAGTAATGTTAAGCTCTGGTCATTTTGTCTACTAGTTTGGCTTCAGTCTGTTTGGATGTTTCACTTGCTCTGTGCCAGCAGGTGGCACTGGTGTGCAAACAGGAAAAAAACCCAACTGGGACCCTCATGGTCAAAAGTAGTCTATCTTATCTATGTGGTCCTAGAGAGCAACTACGCAAAATTTAGTCCATATTGGTCAAAGGGGGTAAAATTGTATGAGGAACAGACAGACAGACAGCCATTGTATTTTACATGTATACAAGAGGCGTTCCAATATAAACAGGAATTTATGAGCTACACTTTATTTATTGAATACAATGAAACGAGTTACACACTATTTTTCTATGTAATCTCCTGCCATTACAATACCCTTGTTCCAGCACTCAGGAAGTTTCTTAATCCCAGAAGAGTAGAAGTCTTTTGACTGCATGTTGACCCATTCTTGCACAGCGTCAATAACCCCTTCATTCGGCTTGAATTTCTTCCCTCCTAAAAATTCCTTAAGTGGACCGAAGAGATGATCGTCCCTCTCTGAATGACTTGCACCAATCATACACTCTACACTGAGAGACAGAGACACTCATCCCCAAACTGTTTTTTAAGTCTCGAATAAATCTGAGATGGAATGACTCCTTCATTTGTCAAAAACTGAATAATAATGCACTGCACAACACTACTGTGTACCTCCTGCTCCGACATGTTGATTACAACTGCAGCTAGCACTACTAACGACAAGTTCAAACATGAATGTGTTTGTCCAATGAGTCAGGCCTGCCTTGCACTATTTAAAAGAACAGAGCATGAAAATTCCTGTTTATAACTCAATGACCCTCATAGATACAGTATGCTTTATGCTTTCATTATTGTGTTGTATCGGGGTCTGTTAGAAGAAACACCAAAAACGTCTTTGTTTCCAAAAATTTCTAGCAGAAAGCGGTTTAATTTCTAGTTAAACTCTGACTTATTTGTTCTACCAAAACAGTAGTATCTTAAAGTTATAAAAAGTTACCCCAAACTGGTACCTGAAAACCCCGCAGCCTCTAGACTCTGACATGCAGGATAATCATAGATGCTGACCGGCTCAACCTTCTGAAATGTGGCCCTCCTCAACCCTCTAACCTTAAACTTCACTTGACATCTGGAGAAGATAACGGCTGGAGCACTGAGTGCACTCAGCTAACAGAGAGGGGCTGGACAGCGAGTCCTAACTGCTGCAGCTGCACTCCCTTCTGGGATTTCACATGAGGTTCTCCTGGCAGATCCAGATGTGGATTGTACACTGCATGATTATTTAATACAAGCAAAGTATACACTTTTTATTTGTGTTATGAGTGGTTTTGGTTGCAGTTGTTATTTTGTCACTGTTGTAGATTTAAGGTAGTGCTGTAAATGTGAATCTTCTGACAGTAAGCCGGGTGCATTTGTAGGGCTAGCACTACCTGCTGGACACAGGGCTATTGTGTGTGTGTGTGTGAGTGTTTAATAATGGATATTGGAAGGTTGGCATCATTTGTGGTTATATTGAACTTGACATCGAAAACACATTGAACTGCATATATAAGCCTTTCACCGTCTCTATTAAATCCTGCAATTTAGTATCAGTTTCTTTCCGACCATTTTAGGACCATGCAAATCCATTAGGTGCCCTGCTTTTGAAGCATCCACCAAAAGAATTCACTTTTAAGTGCCAGGCATCATAATTTGTCCTTCACAATATCAGGCGTTTTATATAATTCACCTTCAAGCTGAAACTGACCGTGCAAAAATACCTAAAGGTAATGTTTTACAGTCAAGGTTGTGGGAAACACCAAGTTCTTAATCAGATGTAATTTTTTTTTCCTGCTTCTGTCAGTTTATAGGCTATACACTTGAAAAAGCCTGTCCTCACAATATTAATTATTAAATCATGTTTTATTTAATTGAAAATCATAAAATGATAAACAATTGAATGAGATATAAATTTAAGAAAAACAACTTTGGATGTCCAGGTCTAAGAATCCACAGGATCGGACTGCAGAAAAATCTAATCATAACGTAGCTGAAGAAGCTTAGATTCAGCTACAGGCCATAAGGATTAGCAGCAAAAGACAGTATGCCAGCTCAGGTTATTAAAATTATTATTAGCCAGTTAAAATACCTTGAAAAGATAATATTTTAGTAATACAAAATATACACACCAGTAAAGACAAAATATTTTAATATCCACTGACTAAAAGCTACTATGTCGTGTCGTATGATCATTCTTGAACAAGTAGTGCTGAATGCTGACTGTGCTAAAATCTTTGTGCTCAAACCTGATCACTCAATACAGCTGGAAACCAAATGATAATTTGTCACAGATTTACATCTTTAGGGCATCCCAATTGTGTGAAAATGAAGTAATCTTGATGCTTTCATGCTCACATCATTTATAAGAATGCATTGAGACTTTTGTCTAATGAAAAGTGTAAAGTGGATCTGGCTCACAGTCCCCCCCCCCCCCCCCCCATTCAAAAGCTGAGGCTGAGGGGCTAACACTAATGCTAATGACAGTGTGGCATTCTCGTGTTTATCTTGTGTCAAAGAAGGAGGAAAAAAGTCTTTGTTCAACAAGGAAGAAGGTGATATGAAAATTTAATTTTAATAGAACTCACATATTATCTAATCTCAGAGCTTATCTGACACATAACATATGCCACCTGTAAATGTATTGTAAGGTAAAAGTGAAACACTGCTCTGTATGATTGATAGTTACGGTCCATCAAGAAACACTTTTTCAATACCTTCAGAGATTCCAAGTTTTTCCTCAAAAGACACATTCCACAAATATTCCAGTCCTCTTATGGAATGTTACTTTGTCTATTCATCCATCCATCCATCCAACATCTCCTAACTCTATTTATTCAGTATTAAGTCCCAGGGAACAGGGAGTTTGTGCCACAAGACAGAATTCATACCCTAGATGGAGCCCCACCTTGTTACATGTCATACTTAAGCAGTAGTAGTAGTAGTATTGTCACAAGTATAGGGTCAGTCTGGAGAGGCCAGTGAAGCAATCCTGCATGTCTTTGATAAACTGAATGAAATGTCATGCAGACACAAGGAGAAGGACATACCTGCACACACATAAAGCGCCTGGGTTAAGATTTGAATGCAGTACTCTGGAGCTGTAATGCAGCAATGCTAATGTCAAGTGCCCGACTCTCTTTCATTTGTTGGTGTAACTTATCACTCTGCTTGCTTATTTTAATTCAATTCTTGAATGAAAAAATAAAAAGGTGAAAGTAAATGCACAGCAACATCATTAGTGTTATACTAACATTTAAAGCTTATACTAACAAACAATTTTTTTTTCCATATTGACCCTTTAAGTCATTGATTTAACTCTGTAAATACTCTTATACACTGATAAGTTTGTTTTTTTATAATGCTAATCCTTTATGCACTAACATTTCTTTCTTTTTTTTTTTTTATTAATTTTTATTGTAATCATTCCATACAAACAGATCAATTTATAACCAAACAAATTAAAGACAAATCAGACCCCACCCCAGAGAAGGAGAGCTTAGCTAAAGGAGAATTGCTTAAGGCTTTTTAATAAGGCAACAATAAACAAAAGAAAGGGAGAAATAAATATCTATGTAAATAAGAGATGGAGAAGGGAATTAAATGCGGTAATAGTTATTTCTCTTATTCTAAAATAATATTGATCAGATCCTGCCAGGTTTTGAAAAACTTTTGTACAGATCCTCTAACTGAGAATTTGATTTTTTCCAATTTCAAATAATATAAAACATCGGTTTCCCACTGACTTATCAGAGGAGAGTTAGGATTTAATAGATTTAACAGAATAAGTCTGCATGCCAAAAGTGTAGTGAATGCAATCACCGTTTGCTTGTCCTTTTCCACTTCAAGTCCGTCTGGAAGAACACCGAACACAGCTGTTAATGGGTTAGGAGGGATTGTGACCCCAAGGCTGTCTGAAAGGCACTTAAAAATTTTTGTCCAAAATAATGTTAATTTGGTGCAGACCCAGAACATGTGACCCAGTGAGGCAGGAGCTTGGTTGCAGCGTTCGCAGGTTGGATCTTGTCCTGGAAACATTTTGGACAGTTTTAAGCGAGACAGATGAGCTCAATACATAATTTTTAGTTGAATAATTCTATGCTTTGCACATATGGAGCTCGAGTGAATTCTCTGCTTTGCTACCTTCCACTCCTTTTCTGATATATTGATTAAGAGATCTTCTTCCCAATGTCCTCTTGGATCTTTGAAAGGTAGGGACTCTAATAGGATTTTATATAATGCGGAAATAGTGTTTATTTCCTCGAAATTGAGCAGTATTTTTTCCAGCATTGTGGAGGGTGCGAGGTGGGGAAAATCGGGCAATTTCTGTTTAACAAAATTTCTAATTTGAAGATAGTGAAAGAAATGTGTAGCTGGGAGGTTGAATTTGGAACGTAATTGTTCAAAAGATGCAAATATGTTGTCTATATAAAGATCTCTGAGCATTTTTCTCCCAAAACTTTTCCAGGTATTAAAAACTGGATATGTTTGCAAGGGTTGAAAGAGGTGGTTTTCTTGCAGAGGTGCCACCGATAAAAGATTTTCCATCTTAAAATGCTTTCTAATTTGGTTCCATATTCTGAGTGAGTAAAGCACAATTGGGTTATTAGTATATTTGCGATAACTTGCATTTATTGGAGAGCAGAGCAGGGAGTATAAAGAAGTACTACAGGATTTTATTTCTATTGCGGACCAGGCCTGTGTATGTTCATTTATTTGTGTCCAGGTTTTAATGGCTTGTATGTTTGCTGCCCAGTAATAAAACTGAAAATTAGGTAGAGCCATGCCACCTTCTGCCTGAGGTCTTTGAAGGGTCGCTCTTCGGATATGTGGGTGTTTTGAGTTCCAAATGAATGAGGTTATTGTTGAATCTAATTGCTTAAAAAATGATTTATTGATATATATTGGAATGTTTTGAAATAAAAAAAGAAGTTTAGGAAGGATATTCATCTTAACAGCGTTAATTCTTCCGGCTAGAGTGAGATGAAGGGTTGACCATCTATCCAGGTCTTGCTTAATTTTTTCCATACAGACAGCAAAGTTTTGTTGATAAAGAGCTTTATGTTTACTTGTGATATTTACCCGTAGGTATTAAAACTGATCTGCTATGGTAAAAGGTAGGGTGTCCAATCTAATATTATATGCTTGTGAATTCACTGGAAAGAGTATACTTTTATTCAGATTAATTTTAAGACCAGATATCTTTTGAAATTCTGATAGTGCTGTTAGAACTGCAGGCACAGTGTTTTCTGGGTCTGATATATATAAAACCATATCATCTGCATATCGAGAAATTTTCTGTTCCAGTCCTTCTCTGACAATCCCCTTTATCTGATAAGAATTTCGGCAGTGAACCGCCAGTGGTTCAATGGTGATTGCAAACAGCAGTGGTGACAAGGGACATCCTTGTCTGGTGCCACGTTCTAGCTTAAAGTAGTCTGAGCAAATGTTATTAATACAAACTGAAGCTTCTGGATTGGTATACAGTAGTTTGATCCATGCACAAATATTCGGGCCAAACCCAAATTTCTCCAATGCAGTGAAAAGGTAGTTCCATTCAATCATATCAAATGCTTTTCCTGCGTCTAATGATAGTAACATCTCTGGGGTGTTTGATTTTGCTGGTGAATATATAACATTAAACAAGCGTCTGAGATTGGAAGATAGATGTCGGCCTTTAATAAATCCAGTTTGATCTTGTGATATTACCGAGGGCAGCACTTTCTCCATCCTTCTAGCTAGGATTTTTGAGAGTATCTTAACATCATTATTCAGGAGTGAAATTGGTCTGTATGATGCACATTGTAACAAGTCCTTATTTTGTTTAGGAAAGACGGTGATTAATGCTTGTCAAAATGTTTGAGGTAGTATTTGGTTGTCTCTAGCTTCTGTAAACGTTGCCAATAAGAGGGGAGCTAGCTGAGTGGAGAATTTCTTATAAAATTCTACTGGATAACCATCAGGGCCTGCTGATTTCCCGCTTTGTAGTGACTTTATAGCATCTAGTAATTCTGTTAGCGTTAGAGGTTTATCCAGTTCCTCAGCACTTAAAGCATCTATTTGTGGTGTCTGTAATGTATCCAGAAATGCATTAGATTGTGTGTTGTCTTCTTTGAGCTCAGTAGAATATAAAGACTTATAATAATCTCTAAATGTGTGCATTATATTTTTATGGTCAATAATTTCTTCTCCATTCGTGTTGGTAATTACTGGTATTGCATTGCGAATTTCTTGTTTGTGAATTTGTTGAGCTAAAAGCTTACTAGCTTTTTCTCCGTATTCATAGTAATGATGTCTAGACTTATAAATAAGTTGTTCAGTTTCTTTAGTTGTTAAGATGTTAAGTTCTGTATGCAGGGCCTGCCTTTTCCTGTGAAGAGCTTCGCTTGGACGCCTGGCTTGTTCTTCATCTATTCTAGTAATTTCGCTTCTTAGCTCTGATATTTTCTTGGTTTCTAATTTATTTCTGTGGGAAACAAATGAAATAATCTGTCCTCTTAAGAAGGCCTTTAGAGTATGCACTAACATTTCAAAGTTATTAGAGCAGGTCAGAACAATGGAATGCAGAAGATTTTCATTCCTCACCTTAAATCTTTATTCTATTATCCCTTTTTATTTCTTACTCATGCTCTGGGGATTTGAAGGAACACTATTTTATTTTATTAAGTAGAAGTGTATTGTTTTCATATTGCTTAGTAAAACATATTATCTTTATGATGATCAAAACTAAAATAATGTATCTAGCTGCTTACTGAACATCAGGCGGAATGTCAAAGGAATGAATCTAACAATAAAACAAAGCAAAGTTCAAACTCATCTCTTGAACCTTCAAGGCTTTGCTAAACAAAATGGCTGACTTTTCTAATCTTCCTTTAACACCAGGGTTATATTAGATTAGAGATTTTTATCATCACATACTCTGCACAAGCATTGTGAAATTATTGTGCAACAGTTACGGTGATGTATAAATAAATACAATACATACATAAGAGTGGGCGGCACGGTGGCGCAGTGGGTAGCGCTGTTGCCTCGCAGTTAGGAGACCCAGGTTTGCTTCCTGGGTCCTCCCTGCGTGGAGTTTGAGATCCTAAATTGTCCCTAGTGTGTGCTTGGTGTGTGTGTGTGCCCTGTGGTGGGCTGGCACCCTGCCTGGGGTTTGTTGCCTGCCTTGCGCCCTGTGTTGGCTGGGATTGGCTCCAGCAGACACCCGTGTAGTTAGGATATAGCGGGTTGGATAATGGATGGATGGATGGATGGATACATAAGAGTAGCATAAGTTAAATAAATGCAAAAATACATAGATAAATGAAACAAATAAGAGTTAGTAAAGTAATGTACACATAAACTCACAGGTGGCTACAGTACACAGTGCACAACAGGCAGGATCACATTACTGGCAGTGCAGTGACCCTATGGCCTGGGGGATGAAGCTGCTCCTAAAGCTGTTGGAGTGAGTGGTGAGGCTCTGGTGGTGCTTCCCAGAAAACATAAGTGAAAACAGGAGATAAGCTGGCTGGATGTCAATAGAGATGATGGATTCAGATCCCCTTAGACATCTGGTTGAACAAATAGCATGGACCTATGGAAGATCAGTCCTGGTGATTTAGAAGCTGAGTCGACAGTCCTTTGGAGGAGTTTGCAATCCTTGCAAGCCAGGTTACCAAACCACACCATGGTGCATCCAGTCAGGATACTTTCAATAATGCAGTTGAAAAATTTATTAGTGCTTTGGTTCCCATCCTAAAGCTATTTAGCCTCTTCATAAAATTGACATTTGTTGAGCCTTTTTGAGCATGCAGCTGGTGTTGACTGAACACGAAAGGCAGTTGTTGATGTGGACACCCAGGAACCTGAAGGTGTTAAGTGTCTGGACAGGGAAGCCGTTGTTATGGAGTGGAGATAGGACTGCTTTAATTATGGCTAAAGTCCACAATGACCTCCTTTGTTTTGCTGACATTTATGTTGTCATGATGGCATACACACTGTTTTGCTATATGGTTGCGAGACGGATGCTATCCAGTGACCTGAGATGAAGACTGGATTCCTTTGGCACAGTGTATCTTTGGAGAATCCTTGGGTATCGCTGGTTTGACTTTGTGTTGAACAAATGGTTGCTCATGGAGTTCCAAATGAGGTACATTACCTGCATTGTAACTGTTTCATTGTGTGGTGGGTATGGCAACACTCTGTACCAGTGCATGCTCCCAAACCTGACCTGACCTGACCTGATGGTAGCATATAGTCAAGTCTTTTATCTCTCTCCTGTAGCTAGCATCCTCATTGATGTTGATAATGCCAATCATAGTAGTGTCATCACCGAACTTGGTGATTCTGATGCCCTCATGCTTTTCTACAAAGTCATAGGTGAATAGACTGTATAGCACTGGGCTCAGGCAGTCCTCATTGACTGTGATCTATTTCAATTAAGGCAAACACCCAGCCACAGATGGAGCTGCTCAAATAAATATCTCTGAGCCTTAGCACCAGGCTAGAGGGCACAATAATGTTGAAAGCAGAACTGTAGTCAATGAATAGCATACTGACATTGGTGTTTTTCCATTCCAGATGTCCCAGAACAGGGGTCGGCAACCCGCGGCTCTGGAGCCGCATGCGGCTCTTCAGCCTCCTTGTAATGGCTCCTTTTGGCCTTGACAAAAAAAAAAAAAAAAAAAAAAAAAATGAATAACGGCAATTTCTTAATTTAATTTGTATATAATATATGTAATATATATAATGTTTATTTACTACTACTACTGTTATACACTTTAACATCTAATTTTTATTTTTATTTATAATTTGTCAACTAAAATATGCGTCACATCTACGTCTATAGCCCTCGCCTTTACCTGCAGGTGGCTTCTGGAGTGTGCGACCCCTGCACTAACCATGAATAAATCCCAAAAATGAAAAATCCCACAAGAGAACAGAGAGTTTAATTCTGCGTGGACAGAAGCATTTGCCTTCACCGCCAACGACGCTGGCTTACCGGTGTGCTTAATATGTGGCGATAAATTATCGAACAACAAAAAATGTAACGTTGAAAGACATTTTCGAAACAAGCACTCAGCATTCACTGAAAAATACCCAAGTGAAGATGAGCGAAAGAGAGCAATTTCGGAACTGCAACGGAAAGCTGAACAGAGCAAACATACTTTCAAAAAGTGGATCACTTCTCCACAATCAACTACAGCTGCTAGTTTTGTGGCAGCTCAAGAGATCGTAAGGAGGGGTAAGCCGTTCACAGACGGAGAATACTTGAAAGAATCGTTCATAAAAATATCAGAGCATCTGTTCTCTGACTTTAAATGTTTTGGTGTTTGAGCGCATGATGACAGTGTTTGCCAGAGATGTACAGAAAGGTACACTCTCTCACTTCCCCTCCCTGAGAGAGTTCAAAGCAGTGAACATTCACATAAATTGTGATTATTTCCACCGTACAATTATTGCAATGCAAGCTGCATTTAGAGAAAGATTCAGTGAGTTCAGAAAGAAAAAAAACACTCTCTCCTTCCCTGGACATCGACCCATCCCTGCTGAACACATCCGCATTCACAGGAGTAAGTAAGCCCGATCTAGAAATTGAACTGGCCGCATAGCGGATAAAGATTTATGAGTGTCCAAGTTCAAATGCCTGACAGCGGATCTTGAAGAAGTCGCCCGTCAGAAGGCTACTCTCGCTAAAGAGCACAAATGGACTGATATTGAAAACCTCCCCAAACCCGACAAACTTGTTTTCAATACATGGAGTGCCATTCCCGAAACATATATGAACATGAAAAAATATGCATTTGGAGTCCTGTCCATCTTTGGCTCAACATACTTATGTGAGCAAGTTTTCTCAAGAATGAACTTCATAAAGTCCAAATATCTCTCACACCTCACACATGAGCCTGCAGTCCTGTGTGAAGGTCAAAGTCACATCGTATAGCCCCGACATAGAAGAACAACAACATTTATTTATATAGCACATTTTCATACAAAAAGTAGCTCAAAGTGCTAGAGATGATCTGCAGCGAACTTCAGAAACAGAAGTCACATTAAACAGGTGAGAACAATAGCATTTAATAGGCTAATATTTAAAAAAAAAAAAAAAAAAAACACATTTATTTCAGACCCGGAGCTGATGTAGGTTTTTTTGTATGTTCAGGTGCTTCAGTTGATTGCTGGCTGAGAGGGAAACCTGAAGAGGATGAGAGCACACTGAAATGGAATTTTATGTTTACTTTTTTAAAGCTGCTAAGCTACAGCTAAATGTTTTATTTATATTAAAGTGGGCTAGTTTTTATTTTAATTTTATACAGGTATAGGAAGGACTCAAATAGGCCTGCAGAGTTCAGTTAAATTTATTTCAAAGTAGGCCTACACATGCGCACTGCACTTCTGTTTGTTGTATTCCGTGGTTGTAACATGTAAAATCTAAAAAAAGATGAAAACTTTTAAAAGTTTATAAGCTGTGTTATGTTTTGCGGCTCCAGACTATTTTTCTTTGGAGGAAGAGGGAGCAAAATGGCTCTTTTGATAGTGAAGGTTGCAGACCCCTGTCCCAGAACAATGTGCAGGGTGAGGGAGATCACATCATTCATAGATCTGTTACGCTGGTATGCAAACTGTAGCAGATCCAGGGTAGCAGGGATGTTGTGGGTAATGTGGATTATGATCAATTTTTCCAGACACTTCATCACCATGGAGGTTAACACAATGGACTGATAGTCATTCAGGCAGAAAACAGCAGATTTCTTTAGCACAGGCACAATTGTGTTTTTCTTGAAATACTGTGGCACAGTACATAAAGACAGGCACAAACTGAAGATGACAGTGTACACATGTGACAGCTGGTTGCCATATGCCTTTAAGACTCGGGATGGGATGCCATCTAGGCTGGCGGCTTCATACCAGGATAGTATCTGATACTATCAACAATACTATTAATATATTGTTAGTTATCTCCAAACATGAATGGTTTCCTCAAAACAACACATCCTGAGATAATCTGAGGCAGCAATGGGAATGGAGGCCTTTGATTAGAATTTTAGCTAATGAACTGAAATCAATTATCTGTAAAACACACTCCTCATCAGTTTGTGTCAACCACAGTCTGATTCTACTTGAAATTGGACATGTTTATTGTGGCATCATTTTGTTCCCAATGCTACAACCTTGTTATACAAAGATAAACAGAAGTGTGCAGCATGTGATGCTAACACTGAGATGGCATGAAGGTCAGCACCTTGCACTTCCTGGTTATCTGAAATTGTGGATGTAAACTCCACACTTTGGTATCTGCATTTTTACCATAATAAGACTCCTGTGCTTTGACAATTTCAATTATTGTTTTTGGGTTAGTGAAAAGGTTTTGGTAGAGGATCTTGGCTTGGGTAATGACAATGTCTCTTTTTCTGGTTCCTTTGATTTGAAAACTGCCTCCTTGTCTTATAGAAAGAAAAACTTTGGACTTGGCTAAAGACAAAAAGAGCTGTCACAGTCGCAGTGTGGCATTATGCAGCCGTATTGCTGTTGGTATGAAGGAACCCTGGAAGCGTTACTTAACACACTTCTTTCAACTGAATAATTTATTGGCTGAAAGTCCTCAGTGTTAGTGTGTCAGTGAGAGAATGTGCAGCATTGTTCATAATGGCACTCAGTTTTATTTTAATGATCTCCTTTGCTATGATCTCCAGGGGTCCAGAGTGTGTCCCATAACTGATCTTCCCTTTTAAAATAGCTTGTTGATTCAGTAGGCCTCACTTAAAGTGATGTTACCAGCCATGGCAGAGTTGCAGAAGATGTGGAGGATGTCACTACCCATATTAAAGGAATGCAGTCTCCTAAAAACAAGAGACTCCTCTGCCCATTTGTATATAGTTCCTCTGTGTTATGAGACCCTTCCAGCCTGTCATTGATGTGGACCCTCATCTCAATAACCACTCTCTGAAAAGTGACCTGACATAAAGGTTCTTTGTTACGGTGAAAGTCAATAACCAGTTCCTTTATTTTGCTGATTTTAAGTGGCACACAACTTCTCCAGGAGTTATCCATCGGACTCCTATACTCTATCTCATCTCCTTTTTTCAACATACCAGAATCTTCAGATAATTTCTGCATGTGACATGACCTGGTATTATATTTATAGTCCGAGGTGTACAGAACGAAGTGGAAAGGAAACAGAAATGTTCTTTGAGGTGCTCCAGTGTTGTTTACATCCATATCAGAAACACAGAACTCGAGGATGGACCTGTGGTATAGCGGGTCCACAGCTCCCGTCAAAAAGGCCAGTTTTAATAAATAATCACTGCACTCGCGGCTTAGCAAGGGGACGTGGTGGTTGTGTGGCTGAAGCAGCTCCTGGGATGATTCGTGATGTGGGCGTTTGTCACCTAAGTGCACAGGTGAGAAACCATCCGCATCCGTGATTGTTCTCAGGGCTGCTGATTTGCCACAACTGCCACGTCTTCTTAATAAATAGAAGCACAAGGCGGCTAAGGGGGGAAAAGAAAGACTGAAAGAAACGGAGGATGCAGGAGAAGGCAGGAAGAGAAAGCCGGTGTGGGAGAGCGAGTGAGCGAAGGCTCACATGCAGCTGAGCAGGAAGCCTGGGTGTTGGGCCGACACCCGGGGAGTAGTCGTAATGGTCGCTCCTTCTGAGTTTATAGTGAAGAGCGAGAGTGACCGGAAGGTGGATGACTCTCTGTGTAAGACCGCAGAAGGCAGCAGGAGTTGGGACTTGGGACGTGGATTCTCCAGCGTAAGAGCCCTGGTTGTTGGGAAATCCCAAGTCACTGTTTGGTGGAGCCTACCGGAGCCAGGGATCGGTAAGGTGAACCAACCAGTAGGACAGTGGAGAGAAGGTCAGCTGCATGTAGGGCGACTCCCCTGTTGAGAAGCCCAGGTGGGAGATGCAGGGGTGCCGTCAGAGGAATGGAGACACCGGGCTTGTTTTGTTTTAAAAGACTGCTTTCTGCATTATTTTAACCTCGTTGTTTTAAAGATTTTTCCTAATTGATTTTAACCTCCACAAAGACACTTTCTTTTTATGGAGTATTTATTTATTTATATAACATTTCACACTGCACTTTTGGACACTTGTTTTGGTTTGTTTATTTTAATAAAAACACTTTGCACTTTTTATACCATCCTCTTTGCTCCATTGTTGTGCCTCACTGCTAGCTCATCGGTAACATTACCGACGGTGCAGGGTCCAAGGGCTCCCGGACAGAAGATGGGAGCGTGCAGTGAACCCGCTTCGTCACAGGACCCTATCTGGTCCTGCAGCTTTTCCTGTGTGTAGCTTCCTCAATTGTCTCCTTACTTGGTCTTCAGTTACAGACAGTACACACTGATGGGCAGAGGTGGACTTGTCATTGGCCATTCCAGTTTACATGGTAGGAGCTGTTGATGTAGTAGGGATGGTGTGAGGAACGGATTTTTAGAAGAAGGTGGTGGAGATAGTGGAAGGAGTGAAAATCGATTACAAATAGGTTCAGGGCATTAGCTTTGTCCACATTCTCTTCTAGTGCCTGAGCTGTGGACTGTCTGACTCCAGAAATTATTCCAGGTCCATTCTAAACATACTTCATATTTTGTTGTTGTTGCTCTAATCTTTACTGGTTAAGTTTAGTCTGATATCTTTCCGATTTCCATTCTTACTTGTTGGCTTTGTTTCTAATTAGTTTTCTATTTTTATCAGTGATATTTGTTTCTTATGCTCTCTGTTTCTTCTCGATTGATTTCTTATTGTTAATTATGTTTCCTTCTGGTGTTTGGTTTAATAATGTTTGTCTTGTTTTTTTTTTTATTAAAGCTGATTTCAATTTGCTCATTAATTTTTTCTATTTTTGACTAGTAAAGGTTTAGGTTGCATCCATATGTCATGGATGTAATGAGTCTATTGTGTGTGTGCGCCTTCAGGAGGCAAATCTCAACTACAGGCTTGCATTTCGTCCTCCCTGTTTGCCATTGTTTTTGTACCATTACTCACAAAATATAACTATTCCAAATATCCAGTGTTTCTGAGAAAAAAAAAAGAATCTGGTGTCCTGACAGGATGCACATGGAGTCGTTAATGTCATTTGCACCCAGTCGAACATGGGAATACAAAGTGCCTCTTACAAAGACTCATTTCATGAGTATGTAAGGAAAGAAATTAGGTGTGACACCGCCGCTTACATGTGTCCTTCTTCAGCCTTTAGATCAGAAGAAAGTGAGCCAGAAGAAGAACACTGACCCACCAAGAACTCTCTGCCTAGCCCTGTGTCTTCCAACAGAATCATCCAAAGCTCCACTGTAACAAGACAATGCCGTCAGTTAGACTGGGCAAACCAGTGCAGCCTGACTTATAATAATAATAATAATAATAATAATAATAATAATAATAATGCATTTTATTTACAGGGGAACTTTACATTAGCAGTAAATCTTAAAGTGCAACATAAAAAGATTAAACAAAGGCAAGGCAAGGCAAGATAAAAACAGAGATAAAACAACAATAATTATAGGATTCTTGTTAGTAAGCTTTCCTAAATAGAAAAGTCTTTAGCTGTTTTTTAAACCAGCCCACCATCTGCTATGTTCTTACGCTCTCTGGTAGGGCATTCCAAAGCCGGGGAGCAGCGGCTGCAAAGGCTCGGTCACCCATTGTATGAAGTTTGGTCACAGGGGGGCGAAGGCGGTAAGTATTTCTTGTAGTGGATTGTAATATAAGGAGTTCTTTAAGATATTGTGGAGCATTTCCATGGATACACTGGTGAGTGAACAGACAGAGTTTGTATTTGATACGGAGATGGATAGGGAGCCAATGAAGTGACCGAAAGATTGGTGAAATGTGTTCATATTTCTGCACCCTCATCAGGATTCTTGCAGCACTATTTTGAATTTGTTGTAGCTTTTGAAGGCTCTTGTTGGGTATCCCGATGAGGAGTGCATTACAATAGTCCAGTCTGGATGAGACAAAGGCACGAACCAGCCTTTCAGCATCACAGAGGGAGAGGTAGGGACGGAGTTTGGCTATGTTTCGCAGATGAAGGAATGCAATTTTACAAAGATGATGGATATGTACATCAAATGACTTGACGCTTTCAAATTCTTTACTTCCTTTTCAGCCCAAACAACAGCTCTTAAATGAGGTAATCCATCACAAGTAAAGAGAGCTGTGTGTGGTTATCATAACTGATTGAAACAGAAGATGTCACAAAACAGCACTTGTTCATGACAGCAGTAAACGAAATACACAGTTAATGAGATATGGCTCAGCATTTCAGCTTTGTTAGCTGCAATTAACTTTCATATACAGCTGCTACCTCATATCCAAAGACAAAAATGTTTGATTTCTAGCCTGTTCTGTTTCTGTGCAGTTTGCATGGGCCTCACCATGTTCACTGAAGGTTTCTCTAAGTACAGTGGTTAACCGCCATCTATAAAGTATGAAGGAGTGTTTGTGATTTTAGCTTTGTGCTCAGTGCTTCCTGAATAAGTTCCAACAACCTTATGAATGGGCAGTACAGTACACTAGAACCTCTGGTCACGAACGTTTCCGAACACGTACAAATCAGGTTACGATCAATAAGTTTGCCAAAATTTTGCATCTGTTCATGACCACACACTCTGGTGGCAAACAAAAGCACTGGCGGCCAGTTTCCCTACGCACGTTCGTACGCGCCAATGATTTCCCATTCTCCATTTCCCATTTTCTTTTGTTTGTGTATACAGGGCCTAACAAAGCAGCTGATGTTGCAAAAGGAGTTACAATGTTAACCAAGCAGAGGCCTCAAGTGCTGGAAGAGGTGGAAAAACTATTGCTAGTGTGGTTGAATGAGAAGCAACCTGCAGGGGATAGCGTAAGCGAGCGATCATATGCGATCCTTCTTCAAGTGGCGATGGTGAGGAATTTAAAGCCAGTAGAGGATGGTTTAAAAAGTTTCACAAGAGAAGTGGAATTTAATTTTTTTCCCTGTGCTTAAAACTCATAAAAAAAGTTTACAGCAAGCAGTTCATAAGGGTCTAGCGCAAACTCTTACAATGTTAAGTTTTCTCTGTTGTTCAAGGTTTTCTCAGTGTTATTCAATGTTTTTACATTTAGTTTACTATTACACTGTGCATTCTATGGTATAATTAACTATTTTTGTGCTTAAAATATATATATATATTTACATACAGTTCATATGGTCTGGAACAGATTAATTGTATTTACATACAATCTTATGGGGAAATTACATTCGGGTCGCGTCCAGAGTTTTGGAACAAGTTACGGTCGTGACCAGAGGTACTACTGTATATTCATATTGGGTGGTGCAGTGGCAGTGCTGTTGCCTCACAGTAAGGAGATCAGGGTTCCTATTTCTGGTCCTCCTTGCATGGAGTTTGTATGTTCTCCCTGTTTCTGGGTGGTCCGAGTTTCCTCCCACCACACAAAAACATGCAGGTTAGGTGGACTGGTGGTGCTACATTGACCCTAGTGTGTGTTTGGTGTGTGGGTGTTTGCCCAGTGATGGACTGGCACCTTATGCTGGCTGGGATAGTCTGGATTAAGCAGGTTAGATGTGTGTTTGTATTATTTAGTGTACCGTCATGTCTGATGTCAGTCTAGTGCAGTGCTTCTCAACCTTGGTTCCTCTGAGGTTTTTATAACTTAATTACAGAAGCTACTTTGATATCCTGGATTCAGCACTGGAGTGTTGCCATCAGTGAAGGCCAACTGTTGAAATGCAAACGTGCTTTACATACAACAGTCAAGTGAGCGGAAAAGGCACAAGAATCATGGAGGGCAGCCTCAGCAGTCAGGTAACCTTCAGAAGAGTAGCCAGCACTGAGACCTGCGCAGCTTTAGAAAGTGAACTGTGTGTGTCGTCAGGAATCTCCACCATGAGAACATCACGTCTTTAATTGGAATCATGTACAACACTCACGTTCTTGAAGTTCTTTAGTGTGGCAGGCCACCTTCTTTCACTTTTTCTAGTTGAGTCATTAAGTGTTCTGGCTTCAGCAGTGCGCTGTGCGGAGCGGATTAATGTTAGGCATTGTTTCCAGTTCAGTTACTTTATTGCTGCCTTATTCTCTGTTCTGTTTGCAATTGTTAAATAAACTGCAGCCACGCACTTGTTCTGCTACATTCTTCCCAAACCAAGTATTGCATCGCTAGAATATGTTATATACTGTACAGCCCGCAAGGCCTGTCAAAAGATTTCTCAAAGACCTTGTTTAACATTTGTTTCGTATATAATTTATTTGGATTACATTTACACTGGTCATTAAAGTGTGTCTCCATGGTCCCCTCCCTATAAACCTCACACTGTTCTAGCCATAAGGGACGCCCGCACTACTGAACTTTCTATCCGAGTTGTACCTTGCTGCTGTATTTTTGGTCTTTTGCCTGGTGTCTAGACACAGGTCACACTGCCATCATCCCAGCAGGGACGTGCGGTCAGAGGAGGTCCTCATGAAAAAATAATAAAAAAAAACTAATAATGATAACATAAAATACATTTGTCCACTGGTCTGTGCTATAAATTTGTTTTATCTATGATTCCTATAATTTTGATAATTTTTATAGTCAAAATTGCTGTATTGGCTCATTTCCTGATAAAATACAGGGGAAAAATGCGAGATGCGGTAGCGACAAGACGAGACTCACCTCACCAAGGACTGCGCTCCCCTCACACACTGGGTCGATACATGCAGTTGGCACGTGCCTGTCGCTGTCTCTCTGTATGTCGCCAATATAATGCTTGCAGACACGTTTATTATTCACCGTGACAGTCTGGCTAATATCTTTAATGAATGTCTGTGACATATTTAGTCTTGCTGATCGGATATAAAACCGCAGTGAAAAGGCACAAGGTGAGGCAGACAGTACTGTGGTGCACTGAAGGGGGCAGATGTGAGCCCAACAGGTGCTCTTTGCTACAGTTCTTACACAAAGGCACCAATAAGTTAGTGATATCAGAAAGTCAAGTGCATGGCAGTGGTCCGTTTATTTTTATTTTTTGTCCCAACTGCAAAAATGAAAGATTAAGACTTTTAAAACTAAAGGAAAATAAGGAGGACTTTTACAAGAAAGTGATGGAGATTTTCATGGAGAAGGTTAGGCGCATGGGCTTCATTTACAAATAAAGTTAAGACTGTAAACAGTTTTCAATTTTATAAAAAATGGGATCAGACTAAGAAAAAAAATCCAATATTTAAAAACTAAATTTTGACCTTAAATAGAATATTCTTTTGTTTTTTTGTGTTAGCCCTAGTGTGTGCTTGGTGTGTGGGTGTGTTTGTGTGTGTCCTGCGGTGGGTTGGCACCCTGTCCAGGATTGGTTCCCTGCCTTGTGCCCTATGTTGGCTGGGATTGGCTCCAGCAGACCCCCGTGACCCTGTGTTCGGATTCAGCGGGTTGGAAAATGGATGGATGGATGGATGGATCCTTTTTTTGAACAGTCTGTATTAAAATTAACTAAAGCATCAGAATTTGAAAACAACTAAATATTTCAATTAATGTCAAAACTGAAATCCATTTTTTTGTTCACCACTCTGTACTTTCATTTGTATTGAATAAGTATGAATTGTGGAATTGAAACAGAAAATTTAGAACACATGGAGGGCAGAGTGCTCTCTCTGTTCTCTCTCACCGCTATACATATAATGTTCTTTCTTAGCCAAATATGTGCCTTATCTATCAGTGTGTAAAGAATGGTGATGAGACATGAAACATAAGCAGTAGTCAATGTGCATGCTGCCAGCTGAATAGTGAATAAGCTGCTCTTTTGGGTTCAGATATTTGTAAATCTGACTCTGAAGGAGTCGGTGCCTTACCAGCCATGAACCTCACCACACGTCACTGCATCCCACTTCACTTACCCCAGTTTCTGCACCACCGTACATTGCAATGACAACCCGCCCTCTGTTTTCTTCACAGACAAAAACTGCCCAGACTACACCACATTTGAACTTGGTTGACATGCTCCACACTTGTCTACCCATTCATAAGAAAATCCTCCCATTTCCACTCCAGGCGAGACTGCAGCCAGCAGAAAGGGGAGGAGCTGGATGTTTGGGGAGGAGCATTTTCATTGTTCATTCTTTAGCAGACTTTCTATAGCAAACATTTAACAGCATGTTTTTTGCCAAGACCTGTCCACCTTTTGTAATGTATAATGCTGTGACTTATTCGGTTTATTATACCACTTTACACTTAATCACTTCCCACCCTTTCCTTCCCTTACATTCACCCATATGCAACTTCACCAATTCTAATATTCATTCTAAAAAGCTTTGAAATCAACATCAAGTTACTATCTAGGTAAGTAAACGTCGCAGACAGTCTATCGCAAATAAATAAATAAATGTATTTCATGGTATGTCATGTGTCAATCTGTTTGAGATTCAGAATTAGAACACAATTAGCCACACAAACGCAAAATAAATTTAAACTATTTTCAATAATGACTTCACTTGTCTCCCAATATTTACTGCTTTACTTTATAAGAAATTAATGGTCTTTTTGACTGTGAGACAAATATCTGTGTTTGACTGTATGGTGATAATAATATAATTTATAGCATATACTCAAAATATAATCATAATTACAATTAGGTCACTAGTCTCTTAAAAACTATTAGGATGGTTGACGTGTATATACATTAATTTTTATAAAGTTAGAAATTTTGGTCAACATAATGTACATATACTAAGATAATTAGAAATAACTTACTATACTGTACGTTACAAGATTGCAGCAGATTAGGGTGAAACAGGTTAGATATTATGTGCTGTAAGTATGAAAAAAATGAAGCATAAATTCCATGTAATACAGTAAATGAGCATCCACCTGACATCAACATTCAGCTCCTCCCAAAAGATCCAGCTCCTCCCTGCGCCACAGGCTGCAGCAAGGAGTACTTGGTCCAGCCCAGCCCTTGCCTTTTTAATTCATCCAATCACCGTGCCACTCCCTTTTAACCACTCAGTGTCAGTCTTTTGCATGTCTCCCTGATTTACATGACAGGTAGCTCTCCATGGTGCTGTCTGTCTCCCTGGCCAGATCCAACATATCCATGGTTTTGGATGTAGGATATAATAATAATTTCTTCTTCTTCTTTTGGCTGCTCCCGTTAGGGGTTGCCACAGCGGATCATCTTCTTCTATATCCTTCTGTCCTCTGCATCTTGTTCTGTTACACCCATCACCTGCATGTCCTCTCTCATCACATCCATAATTCTTTAAATTTATATAGTGCTTTTTCACTACTCAAAACACTTTACATAGTCAGTGTGGAGCCACTTCAACAACCAAGAACGTGTAGCATCTACCTGGATGATGTTATGGCAGCCATTTTTGTGCCAGTACACTCTGCACACATGAGCTATTAGGTGGTGAAGGAGTGAGAGATAGTTAGCTAATTAGAGACAGGGGATGATTAGGGGGACAGAATGACTAGACCATGGAGAGCAACCTAGCCCAGACATCAGAAAACACCCTGATCTTTACAAAAGATGCCCAGATATCTTTTATGACCACAGAGAGTCAGGAACTTGGTTTCAGGTCTCATCCAAAGGATGATGTTGTATTTACAGCACAGTGTCTTGATCACTGCACTGGGGCATTGGGATCCAGACTCAGAACACAAAGTAAGCACTCCTAGCTGGCCTCACCAACATCTCTTTCAGCAGCAACCCAAGATTTTCCTAGATGGTGTCCCATCCAAGTACTGACCAGACCCAAACATTCTGTAACTTAATTTAAATCTAACAGTGAAAGGGACGAATGGTACATGTAATTTAGTGGAATGTGAGTATAGGGAAGAGTCAGGATTGATCGATCAGCTTATGGGTCAGGCAGGACATAACAGGCCAAAGCAATGTGTTGTGCACAGATTCCATCAATCCATACAGTTTAAAACAAGTTTTGTTTCTGGTTATGGTCACCAAATTCAGGGTCAATCAGGTAAACAATAAAGTTTATAAAAGATAAATCAGCTGCCCATCTGAGCCATCATCTGATCGTATTACTAGGATGATCTGCTCACAGCCAGAAGTAAAACTTTTTGTTCTGCCCCAATTAACCATTTTATGAGCCAATATAATGTTTTGTTTAATCCCATTCATGTTTCTAAATAAGAAGTTTGAACTTCCTCATAAGTTGGCCCAGCACAGAACTCCCAGTGCAGCCGACTTTCTGAAGCTCTGAGTAATCCTTCTGCTTTGAAGGGATTTGTCTGGCGTGGCCTCTCAACAGTTACATTTCTTGGCTTTATTCATGCAGCAGGCTTGATAGTAAGGTCACGTCTTTCCTTCAGATTTTCTGTAACCCTTGATTCCCAGGCAGGTGATGCATGTTTCATAAGAAAGAGTTCGTTTGTATTAATACTTAATGTGAACCCAGTCAATAAAAAGAATTTAGAAATGGAATTCTAAGCCTTTGAAACACTTTCATTAAAAAAGTGTTTTTGTATGCACATTTTAATTCTTTACCTGTACACTGAGTGGTATAAAAATATTTGACATCTCTAGGAGAATAAGGAAAAAGATCAGAAGAACTTCAGATCACTTTAGTAAAATAGTAAATGTTAATCCAAATAAAAATGTACAAAACCATTTTCTTCACTCCTGTTTTTTACAAAGACACCCTGCTCCTCTTTTTCATTTCCTACAGTAAGCGCTGTTTTACTTTGCCAGTCCCGTCTTTGTCTCTTCTTCCCTTCTAAATCATAATTCATATTGTGTCAATCTTCTAGTTGCATACTCTACTTATTCCTATCTCCTGCTAACTATTTTAAGTGTAAACAGAGCAAGAATGAAACGTACTGTTTGTGTCTTGTGGTTGACCAGTCAGATATGTGTTTTGTTGTATGAAGGACCTAGACACCTTCAATGATAATAATAATAACAATTACATTGATATAGTGCTTTTCAAATTCCTCAAAGTGCTTTACATAGACAATGGGGAATGAGTTCAGCCACCACGAATGTGTAGCATCCACCTGGATGATGCAACAGCAGCCATTCTTGCACCAAAGGGGTGAGAGAGATAGCCAATTAGAGACAGGGGGCCAGAATGACCAGGCTGTGGCGGGCAATGGAGCCTGGAAAACAATAAATATCTTACTCTTTTTAAAAGATGCCCAGGAAGCTTTTATGACCACAGAGGGTCAGGATCTCGGTTTTATGTCTCATGTGAGGGATGGAGCCAATTTTAAATGCACTGAGGCATTTGGATCTACACCCAGAGATAACAGAAGGCAGATGGTATGACTTGCATCCTAAGTGACTGCCCCAGAAGTAACAAACACAGAAGAATAGTAAAGGGGGCTGATAAGGAACTTAATAGAAGTTCCTGAGACCCTTAGAGAGCAGTTACGGTATCCTTTCTGTTATGTATGGATGCCTGCAGTACACCAGGGTTATCTGGGAGGTTGTGAGGGCTAAGGAGCACATATCTGACCCTGGAAGTGATTGGGGCACTTTGACTGTATGGGTCCCTCCAGTCAAAGGCGTATTGAACTTGTAGATGGAAGGTCAATTAGAATAAGGGCCCTGCAGGTGGGAAGAATAGTAGCCAGAATCTGGAGAAAGCGATGGCCAGTAAAGGAGGGGTGTTTTATAGCAGGTCTTAGTGGTGAGCAAGTAAGTAAGCCAGCCATCCCTTCTGATAGGACCCTGCATTGGAAGGCCAGCTTTGCTTTCTGCTCTGCTTGTTCTGTAATTTGTATTCTGGATGTGCTCACCCTTCCCTCCTGCTTACGATTTCTTAAATAAACACTTCATTTGGGGTACTTTGGCTTTCTTGGTGTTACTCAGAGTTCAAGGGGGAGAATCAGTTTTGCCCTCTTTAATTAGTGCACCGTAAAGCCATTGAAACCACAAATCACACACTGACTATACTCCTATACTCCTGTACTATCATTAAATTTGCAGATGACACAACCATTATCATCTGCATATCAGATGGACAGCCCTGACATCATGGTGTCGGGACAACAACCTGCTGCTCAACATCAATAAAACCAAGGAGTTCATTGTGGACTATAGCAGATTGCAGGGTGGTGCACTTGCCCCATTCACATTGAGGGAGCAGAGGTGGAGAGAGTCAGTTGTTTCAGATTCCTGGGGATCAATGTCCATGAGAATCTAAGCTGGTCGCACCATAGGTGTGATCACAAAAGCAGCAAGACAGCGGCTCTTCTTTCTACGCTGGCTCAGGAGGTTTGGCATGGACTCCAGAATACTCACCAATCTCTACCGATATACCATCAAGAGTATTATCTCCGTCTGTATCACAATCTAGTATGGCAGTTGTAATGCTGCTCTGCAGAGGGTGGCCAGATTGGCGCAACATATCACTGGGACTGAACTAGCAGCCATTCAGGCTCTCTACAGACAGTGCTGCAGGAGGAAGACACAGCGGATCCTCTCTGATCCCAGCCATAGATTCTTCATGCTGGGATATACGCAGGTGGTACATGTGCATCCAGACTGGCACCAGCAGGCTCAGGGACAGTTTCTACCCACAGGCCATCAGGCTACTGAAGTGCTGAATTCTGATCACTTTGACATCAACGGTCATTTTAAAAATACTAATCACTCTTAGACTTACCTTCTGTACCTAAGTTGGAACGTACATACGGTATACATGCCCTACACTCCCTTGCTCTACAGACATTTCATATTTTACTATCCACCTTACTATTTTATTATTACTTTTATTATTTGTACTTTTTTTATTAATGTTAAGTATTACTCTACTGTGCAATCTGGGGGGGGGGCTCTGAGCCCAAGAATTTCATTACTGGTAATGATGTTCCATTGTTATCTATATATGACAATAAAACGTGAAACATTCAGTAGTTCTAGAGGAGTCCATTTAAGTATCTCTTATAGCTTAATGTGCCGCATGTGTCCTGACTGATCCTGAGCTTTCCTATTTCCTAGGGTTAGGTCTGCACTGATTATCATTTGAAATCCTAACTGGCCAGGAAGGATTTTTATGTTGTTGTGGCTGGCGTCAGCTTTGTCTTCATCCAGGCAGGTGTTACACCACTGGCTTAGCAAAAGTCGAAATGGAGAGCAGGACTGTCATCAGTCAGAAGAAATGACACTGCAATGTGCCGGCTGTCTGAATTGTATTAATAATTTATTCATAATAAATATTCAAACTGAAATTTCATCATCTGACTGAGCATCCTTTGTCAAGTTTAATCTGATTTGTGTGACTTAGGTTTAAAATGTAAATCAGAAACAATTTTCATTGATTCCAGCAATTCCATTGTTTTATTTGCCTCTTTAAACAGAATATTTTGGCATCACTCAATAATTCATCCATCCATTCTCAAAGATTTCAAACTGTAATATAGGATTATGAAACCTTAATAGGAATGCCAGTCTCTTTCTTTCAAATAGTGCCTAACACTTTATGAAGAAACACAAAGAAACTCCATCTCTGCTTAATCACATAAAGTAATGTAAAGAGCTCTCAAGTGCCTAGCCAGATATTGAATTATGAAACTATAAAGTATAGAGGAAGAAGCAAGAGACAGCTAAGAAGGGAGCGTGGTCACAAGAGAATTAGTCAGCTCTAAAATAAATCAATAAATATGAGAATAGTAGATCTAAAATGAAAGAGTCCACTCCATTACTTGGTCCATTCAAACAAAAGAACGGCCACAAATAAACTGATCTGTCCACAAGTCCTTGGACCGTGAGAGGAAAATGAAGGTTCAGGAAGAAATCCAAGTGAGCACAAGAACAATCTTTGAAGAGTACACAACAAACAGTGTGGTCTGGGCCCCTACAATCCATCGATCAGTCTTTGTTTTCATGCCTTTGCTTTGGAGTGTATTGAACACTTTATACCACAGTATGGTTTGGGTGGTATACTGGCTAGCACTGCGGCCTCATACCTCCACAAACCACAGTTTAAATTCTGCTCATGTGGAGAGGACACATTCTCCCCTTGTCCATGTAGGTTTTCCCCAGATACTCCAGACCTCCTGCATCCCACCGATGTTTGCCCAGCTTAGGTTAATCTCTGATACGAAACTAGCATGGTCTGAGGCAGTGAGGACACTTCTCTAGTGCATTCAACACCATGAACCCAAACTGCGGGAGGAGAAACTCCGGTCCGTGAGGGTTGGTTCTACCACTGTGTCACGCATAATGGACTACCTAACTGGTAGGCCACAGTTGGTGTGGCTTAAGAACTGTGTATCTGACAGGGTCATGAGTAGCACAGGGGAACTGAACTGGTTTGCTTTCCTGTTACCCTGTACATGTCAGACTTTAGATTCAATACTCAATCATGTCATCTGAAGACATTTTCTGACAACAGAGCCCTAGTTGGGTGTATTAGCATTGGGCAGAAGAATGAATACTGAACACTTGTGGAGGACTTGGTGCAAACTGAACCACCTGCAGCTCAGCATCAGCAAGATAAAGGAGACAACGGTAGCCATCTCAAGCCCACTCTGCCCCCAGGTTCTCGTTGATGGTGAAGATGTGAAGGCAGCAAGGACATGCAAATTCCTCAGGGTGCATCTGATGTCAGAACTGACTGGAGTGCCCACACAAAGTCTGTGTACAGTACAGGAAGGGTCAGAGTTAACTCAGTTTCCTTAGAAGGTTCAGCTTGTTCGGTGGATGTAGGCCACTCTTACATGATTTCTACCAGTGGGCACTGTGTTTTTCTAAGAGGTAGTGTGCTGGAGAAATGGTATTAGTGCAGGTGATGCCACCAGAGTAAATACACCGATCAAAAGGACTAGGACTAGTCAGGCTGGACTCACTAGAGGAAGTGAGGTCAAGAGGTCATTTAGGGAGCTGCTGACTATTCTGGACAACCACTCTCACCCCCTCATGAGGTCTTGGCTAAATATAGGAGCACATTTAGTAAAAGACTCCAACAATAGTGTTGTTCCAAGGAGCCGTGTGAGGTGGATTCTACCCTCCCACCATCAAGCTCTATAATGGATCTGCCAGTGGCTGTAGGGTGGTGTTGTGTTCTGTGTGCTGAATGACACTGAGCTGATCTAGCAGACATCTTCACATACAATGACACCATGTTTAATATACTGTGCCAATGACTGGTATCCTATACCGCGAAAGTATCACATATTAGTTTTTGCCACTCTAATCAGTTTACACTTAGTAAATAGGTACACTTTGTTAGTCTACTTATAGTCTTGCAGGGCCAGACATAATTCTTAAAACGAGAATACAATACTAGTTACAATCCTTTAAAAGGGGTGTTGTGAATAGCAGTGAAATGCCGCACTGCAAAGACTTCACCCACAGGGCTTCATCCTAAAATACCCACCCCTAATTTCTCCAGTCCGTGCATTTTAAACCACTGCCAGGGTATCTGGGAGACAGCAAAAGATACTTAACAAATGATGTGACGCTGAGAGACAATAAAAAGTAAACATTGTTGTTATCCATTCAGGAGCTCAATTTCACAAGGTTACTGATTATTAATAATTAATTTGTTCATTGTAATGAGCACTGCGACAGTGGAGAGAGTCACGCATGCTCACACATAGATTTCCGCAGCTATTGCACTCCACACGTTTGAGAAGTGCCTCTGTCTGCTACAGTATTTTTCTGTCATTTGAACCATTGCATCAGTATATGACATAGCATCAGCAAATACAACTAAGATAAGCATTGTGGTCTATGAATACATAAAGTGTTAAAACACTGCCGCTATTTTGTCATGACATGTTTGCATTTCCGGTTAGACAGTAATGTTAAATTTCTTTAGTTATTCATTTAGACATGCAGTCAGTCAGATTATTGATCCGAGTGTTTTCAGTACTGAAATCTGCAGCTCTTCATTATCAGCTCTCTTAATAGCAGTACTTTTGACGCAGTGTGACACACCGTTTACTTGACACGCATATTTTGCAGTTCATATTTTCATGAATATATTTCAAGCTTAAACAAACTCCAACACTATCATTATAATGCTGAAAGCATACACACAGTACCCGCAACAACATAGCGTTCATGATTAACATAAATCCATTAATGCTATAGAATGCCAAAATTTAATCTGATGCTACAGAAATGTTTTTCCCCTGCATCATATTACATTTATTTTTCTAACCATGGTATGTGCTCTCAACAAACATGACACACATTTATACGTATGTCTAACAGGGCTTTCTTAAGAGACACTGAATGTAGACAGTTCATTGTAAACAGAAGCCTGCTGTCTGTCTGAGCAGGTTAACAACAGTACCTCTGATCTTTGCAATTCAAAATCACCGCCCCTACTTTGAATGCCGCCTTCATGAGGCGTTGGATTGGTTTAGAATGGGGATACTCAGTGAGCCATCTAATTATTCCCACCCAGTTTTAAGCACGATTCACTTGTGGTTGTCTCCAGGTGTATATGTTACATATCCAGCTTCAGCGAGACTAATCTGCTTCTAGATAATTCATGTTATATGTGTACTTCTACCTTGTTAGCACACATACGATTTCCTGTTATACATATATTTGTGTGTTTTCTGTTGTGTGCTGTAACCTTGCAATTTCTTCCAGGATTTCTAAAGTTCTATCTATCCATCCATCCATCTGTATGCATGACACGGACTTTGATCGCAACCCGTCTGTCAGGTCAGGTCAGATTGAGGAGCATACACTGGTACAGTGCGTTGCCACACACACCACACGACGAAACAGCTCAGGATCCTGGTTGGCAACCCCCCAGGCAGACACGCACTCCAGTCCCACCTTCCGAAAATGACCCTCTACCTGTCGCAGCCAAGTGTTACGTGGACAACCCCTTGGCCTGGTCCAGCCACTCAGGTCCTTAGCAATGACGATCTTGTGAGCCGGGTCACCCTCGGGGAATCGCACCGTAACTGACGCTCCCTCACAATGCAGGTATTGTGCCTCGTTCAGGACTCCGTGAGCAAATGCTCATTCGACACAAAGTCAAACCAGCGGTACCCAAGGATTCTCCAAAGAGACACAGTACTGAAGGAGTAGTCTTTATCTCGGGTCACTTGATAGCATCTGTGTTTCACAACCATATAGCAAAACAGGAAGCACCAGGACTCTAAAGACTTAGACCTTCATCTTTTTTCAAAGATATCTGGAGCGCCCCACACCCCTTTCTAACGACCTCATGACCCCCCATGTTCTCCCAATCCGTTTACTGACTTCATAGGAAGACTCACCAGAGACATGAATGTCGCTGCTGAGGTAAGTAAACCTCTCGACAAGGCTGACACTCTCTCCGCAGATAGACACACTGCTGATGGTTGTGCCCAACAGGTTGTTAAAGGCCTGGATCTTGGTTTTTATCCAGGACACTCGCAAATCCAGACACTCAGACTCCTCTCTCAGTCTCTCAAGAGCCCTGATCAGAGCCTCCATTGAACTCTGCAAAGATCACACATCATTAGCAAAGTCAAGATCAGTGAATCTTTCTACGACATTAGATTCCCACAGCCACTGGATCCCACAACCCTGCCCAACACCCAGTCCATGCAAGCACTGAGCGGAGGATGAGCAAGAACACACCCCTGACGAACCCGAGAATCAACTGGGAAAAACACAGAGGTTCTGTCTCCACTCTGCACAGCACTCACAGTACCAGTGTACAGGCCGGCAAAGATATCCAACAACCTCGAGGGGATCCCACGAAGTCTCAGGATGTCCCACAGGGCAGCTTGATCAACGGAGTCAAATGTTTTAGGAAAATTGAGAAAAGCCTGCAAAGAAACTCTGCCGATATCCACATTTGTGCTCCAAGAGAACCCTTAGTGCCAAGATGCGGTCGATGCTAGACTTCTTAAACGTAAAACCAGACTGCGCTGGTCGCTTGTAGGTGAGAAAGTGATCACAGATATAATTGAGGACTACCCGATCAAGGACCTTACCCAGTACCGAGTGCAGTGTTATCCCCCTGTAGTTGCTGCAATCCAGGCGATTACCCCTCCCTTTGCAGATAGGGACAGCAAGTCCTGTTTACCTGTCAGGTGGGATGACGCCCATCTCATCAAATGGAAGCAAAGATTGCTTGCAATGCCAGGAGGACAGCCTTACCATCAGCAACATATCACTACTGGAAAAGCTCTGGACCTCTGTGACCCTATAAAAGTGTTTGGAAAATGAATGGGAGAATGGCAGAAACATCATTTTATAAATGATTTACCCTTTTATGTTTTAGTTTTCAGCGTAGGGACGCCGTAGATATTCTGCCACCCACATAACATACGATGAAGCTTGACCCGCACCTCCTCAAAAATGGGACTACCGCTTGCATCGACACGAACCCTACACAGACCCCTACCACTTCGACTGTCCAGGTTGGTTTTTACGTTTCCCCTCGTTCCTTTTGCAGTTTGGAGGTCGACGATTGTATGAGAAAGTGGATAAACAAGTTCGCCAACGAAAGAAAGCGTGTGGCAAGAGGAGCGGTGATCATCTGGGACACAAGACTACCTGCGTTTTAATGGATCATTCGCATTTCTTGTGTGCTACAAACACCACCGACAAGAATCCAGGCATCTGCCATCGGTGCGGTGAAGTAGTGTGCATTGTTTCGATAGCGGAGCCCATCGTGCAGCCTCTGCACATAGTTATGGCGTGGGCTGAGTACAGAGATGTAAGTCAGCCTTTACAATACCCAAGCAAGAAAGTTCTGCGCATGCGCCATCGCGTAATCGTATCCTCTTTGAATATGGCTACTACCGCTCAGGAAGTCACACTAGCCTCATAAAGCCTCGTGGGACACTGGGGAAAATTGTCTCACGGGACTTCCAAAGAACAAGATTACCGGCAAATCCTGCATAATTTCGATTATCAACAGGATTCCCCAAAGCATTTCTCGCAACGAACACGTAAAGAAAGGACTCCGATTAGCTGTTAACCTTTAGAAAAGCCGCCCATCCTGCTTGTTTTCAAGGAAGATCGGCGTTCTCATGAATCTTCACACTGCCTCCTTACGGTCGTAAGTACGGTCGGACGTTACTAGGTAAGACGTAAGTACATGGATGCCTGTATTAGCACCAGATGTAAAATACTGATTTCTGTGAGCGCCTAGTTCAATTCCACGTGGCTAATTTGCATATGTAAATAGACATACAATTTGGCCCCGATACAAAACAAACCTTAAATGATCCCTCTAATCACCGGAAAACATAGGGCAGGCTGTAAAATAAAAACGAAAGTTTTATTACTATTTATGAAGCGTTTCTTTGTTCTTGATGTAGTGAGAAGTCAAACAAAATGACACGTTTTATTGGCTAACTAAAAAGATTACAATATGCAAGCTTTTGAGGAAACCCAGGCCCCTTCTTCAGGCAAGATGGGCCTGAGTTGCTTCGAAAGCTTGCATATTGTAATCTTTTTAGTTAGCCAATAAAATGTGTCATTTTGCTTGACTTCTCACTACATTCATAATGGCTAACACGGTACAACACCTTTGTACGTGATTGATAATGCACGTGAAACAAAAAAGATATGCCAGCAGTGCAATGGAATGAGCCGGTCCCACAGTGCTGCTTCGTGGCATGGTAAATGTGTGCTCCAAGAGTGGAGCTCTGTGAGCGCAGTGATGTACATTTTATGTACTTATAGATAACAGAACAAGATGTAGAGGACAGAAAGATATGGAAGAAGATGATCCGCTGTGGCAACCCCTAACGGGAGCAGCCAAAAGGAGGAGAAGAAGATTGCTAGCTTGTAGCCGGATAGATAGATAGATAGATAGATAGATAGATAGATAGATAGATAGATAGATACTTTATTAATCCCAATGGGAAATTCACATTCTTCAGCAGCAGCATACTGATACAATAAATAATATTAAAGAATGATAATAATACAGGTGAAAAAAACAGACAATAACTATGTATAATGTTAAATATTAACGTTTACCCCCCCTGGTGGAATTAAAGAGTCGCATAGTTTGGGGGAGGAACGATCTCCTCAATCTGTCTGTGGAGCAGGACAGTGACAGCAGTCTGTCGCTGAAGCTGCTCTTCTGTCTGGAGATGACATTATTTAGTGGATGCAGTGGATTCTCCATAATTGATAGGAGCCTGCTTAGCGCCCGTCGCTCTGCCACAGATGTTAAACTGTCCAGCTCCATGCCAACAATAGAGCCTGCCTTCCTCATCAGTTTGTCCAGGCGTGAGGCGTCTTTCCTCTTAATGCTGCCTCCCCAGCACAGCACTGCGTAGAAGAGGGCGCTCGCCACAACTGTTTGATAGAACATCTGCAGCATCTTATTGCAGATGTTGAAGGAAGCCAGCCTTCTAAGGAAGTATAACCGGCTTTGTCCTTTCTTGCACAGCGCATCAGTATTGGCAGTCCAGTCTAATTTATCATCCAGCTGCACTCCCAGATATTTATAGGTCTGCACCATCTGCACACAGTCACCTTTGATGATCACTGGGTCTATGAGGGGTCTGGGCCTCCTAAAATCCACCACCAGCTCCTTGGTTTTGCTGGTGTTCAGGTGTAGGTGATAGAAGCTGACATTGTTAAACGGGGCATACACAGGGACAGCTGCAAGAACAGACATCAAGCATACATGGGTTGGTTTAGAGTCAGAATTTTTTAATTTTGAAAGATAGGCAAACATAACTTGTTATAACACCACACTAGCTATTAGGAGTAACACAGTGTTAAACAGGCATCTCTGGCTTAATGATGCTGACAACAATCATTCACTAAACAGAGCTATTTCCAATTAGTACCTGTTTCTCAGCGTGTGCTTCTGCCCCACATACTTTTCTGTAAGTTCCCTCCTGCTAAGCCATTGAATTACATAACACTATTTTTTGAGCTAATGGTTCCTTTTTTCACTTCCACATCTTTCAGAGTTCTTTTCTTATTTTAGATGGCTTTATAAAGTTCAATCAACCCAATGATCTCTACATATGGGTCTGTCCTACAGTAGTTGGTCTTCATTAATCTTAATGAATTGGGAGTTTTAACCACATGACCAGCTCTACTTAAAGCCTAAACAACTAGAATAGGAGCTAGTTATACTTCCACATCTCAACTCTTATAATTTTGAAAACTTAGGTGAATAAGGCCTGAGGAGCTAGATTGTGCTGAATGACCTGTTCCTTTCAAATCTTTAGTCATGTTTGTTATGTTCGTAGTTGACTATTCATCAGTCCATTCAATAGTTTATGTGGCAGAGATGCATAAACTGAGCTTTAGGTGTGAAAAGGGCTGATAATTAATCATAGCACAAGTCAAGTAGAACATATAGAACTGCTGAAACAAAGTGCCACAACCACAAGGCTAACCAGAGGTCTAAAGTCAAACCTAACAGTTCAAACCACAATTACATTCCCTGATGTGTTTGTTTCTGTTTTTAATGGGAGACTGCCCCACTAACTTCTTAAAAGTTGGGTACTTGCTTATATGCGCAGTCGTCTTAACAGGGCTACCATGATGGCATGAGTCACGTGAGATGTGCATCACAAGTCTTAAACCCCCACAGCAACCACAACTTCAAAAATGGAGGTACCTATGAAATTCAAAAAAATGTTGACACACAAAATAGTGTAGCTGACCAGATAAACATAAAAAATGGCATGTGATCACATCACCACATTAATGATTAAATATTAAAAACAATAACCAGAGGGCTTTACCCCCCCGGCCTACACTACGCACCAGCCACTTCGCGTCTCTGCCGCTCGAGTATGTGGATTTCACTTTCACCAAACAACAAATCTTTTATTCTTACGGATACGCCTCTTCATTGGGAAGAAACACTACTTTTCCCTGATGGCAACATGAATTCGACGATCTACAAGTCTCCGACTTAATGTTTAAATCCGAACAATATATTCGATCTCTTTTTACTGTTGTTATTTCACCGCGTAATAATTTCCGTTTGTTTGAGCTAATGCGATCTTTACTATCATTTTTGAGACTTTCCAACTTTAGTACTTCCATTATCTCTAACCTGCTGTGCATGTGTATCACGCCAAAGTTTTTGAATTCTTTACGACGTTCTACTTTGTCATCTACTCTGTCTTTTATTTCCGCCCCCGGGCATGGTTAAATCACTTGTCACATAGTCTCGTCAGGCGGGAAATGAAAGTATCTCTGAAAAAGTATTGTCTTGTCCCAGGATTTTTTTATAATAATAGAGAGATGGTAAAAAACAAACATGCTCCTAATGAATTCCTAATGTTAGAGAGACAGCAATAATTGAGAGTCATGGCTCATATTTCAGGGTGCACCTCCCAGCATGCACGAGAGCATGTATTATGGGATGTTAATAGAGAAGAATGATAAATGTGTTTGTTATTTCCTTGTTGTTATAATAGTTGCAATGGCTAGGAGTTTCTAATATACTGAATCAGTCACCAATGTGTGTTGATGACCAGAGACCACACACCTACACTTATTCAAATATAGGTATATATTCTTATATAAATCAGTGATAATTTCATACTAAACTGCTGTGTGGACTTCCCTGCATCATTTGCCAGTGTCCTGACCGACACTCTAGAGCAAACACTTCAATTCCTGAACTCATCACAGATACAGTCCTCCTTTGCTATATCAATGCTCTTGCAAAATTTTCAGACCTGCTTATTCAAATTCAGAGCAATGAAGGGTCATGGCCCAGTAGCAAAACATTAAGGCAGGAACCAAGACTGGATGGGGATACCATTCAAAATAAAGACACTCCTCTCCAAAAATAAGCAGTACACCTAAGTCAGTAATTGTTTCAGGCAAGGTGACTACTTAGCACCCTATACCAGTTGTGAAGCAGGGCCCTTTGAGTTATAAAGAAGCTGTTGCCTCTCATTGAGCATTACAACTTGGCAGCATGCGATACACTTGTGTGTGTCATGTCACTTTGAAATTGCTCCCCTCAGTTCCACTCCTTCATTCACCTGGAATGTTCAAGTAATACTGGAGACCCTATCCAGCCACATAGTTGCAAATAATCAGCTCCCCTAATCTGATCTTTACAACGCAACACTCGATGGCAGGGGGCTTTGGCTGCTGCCCCCAATATTGTATTCACACATCTGTCTCAATTCCTATGTGGGTGAAGGGAGGGAGTGCTCAAAAAGGTGCAAGTTCTGAGGCATGAACATGTATTATGCCTGAGTAACACAGCAAAGCTCATCCTAAATTAAGCTTGGCAAAGTGGTTCAAACCTTTCTTTCAGGACTTAGACAAGAGGGAGGTCAGAGCTGCTGCAGCATAAATGAAAGGAAAGTCAAAAGAATGTATAGCAAAATAATTATTTTTGGTTGCTCAAGCACTTTTTTTCACCAGGTCTTTCCTTGAATGGTTCAGATCTTATACAGCATATTACAGTAGCTATAATGGCATGTCTCACATGGCACACACATCTTATGCCTTGCAAGCTGCTATGCAACATCACAGTTACCTGAAACACAAAACAGTAACACATAGAAACATAAAATGGTGACCCAATAATGTCACCATAATAATGATTAAGGAGTTGGGGAAAGTGAGTGTAGATGGTGTTGCTTTTGACCACAAGGAAGCCGTCTGAGGCAGAGCAGGTGGTGTGAATGTGCTGGTAGGGGCCGTGACAGAGGGAATGAGTGGAGCAGCAGTGCTAGGGGCAGCAGTGAGGGAGAGTGCCATGCATGAACAAAGGAATGCTAGAGCACTGCACGACTGAATGGCCTGTCACAACAACTAGGCAACGGGTTAGTACAAGGCGCAAAGAAAATTTCACACACTCCACAATTAACTTTTTTTTTCTAGGTAAGAAATTAGCATAGCATGAAAAACTGGTAGAATTTAATTATTAATAAGTTCAGCATGCTATAAAAAAATTCACTTCTTTAGATAGAAGGTGAGTTTACTACTTATTTAATTTTTGCACCCAAGTGCCCTCTGCTGGAAATGGTGGTCAGTGATCCATTTACCCTAAGTGCACAAAGTCCACTGGTCAGGCAACCCTGGGACAATCCATCATAGAGTATATAGGCACTTGCCCAGTCTTGGGGCTAATGTTGCCGAAAATGGGCTTCAAAACCTGTGACCCTAAACTGGAAAAAGGGATCAAACATGAATGGCTTGATAGATGTGTCTGTATTTTGCCAAAGCTAAAATAACATTACAAATTTAAGCAAGAAATCCTTTGAAGCCTTGCTGCCGGGCATCAAGAGCCCAGAATCAGTCATTACTATTAATTCAGACATATATGTGGAGTCCTGCTTTCATTTTGAGTATTTTTGTGTTATTGGCAAAAATCTGAATTAAATGCATTGACATTCTTCATTGTAACACATCAAAGGATGAAAACATCCAATGCATTTAAAGCTGCCTTAAAAAAAGGAAAACACAAAAAAAAAAAAAACTGGCACCCACTTCTGTGTCTTCATTCAGTGCCAGAAAGGCTCAGTATTACAGTACAGTGCTAAGAAGGGTCTGCGTGATTTGCAATTCAATTTAAATGTGTAGATAAAAAGGTGTGAAAATAAATATGACAGGAATAAATGAAGGCACTTACACTTAGTAAGACATTTTGTGCTCTCAGTATTTTTTTTTTTTTAACTGTAAAAGTCAGACCTCTTAATACCTGTGCAATAGGGTGGATGGACATTACAGGATTGCTTTTTTGAGGGGTGCTTCACAAAACTTATGAGGTGAACTCTTTGCACGGCAATTACTGTTTATTTTGGACATACAACCCTACTAGTTGTGTAAAACATCATGGAATGGCACATACCAGGCGTGTCACTATATAAAATGAAAATTGATCGATTGCCTATAGTTGATAACCAACAAACGTATTACATAGGGTTCAGTTGACCAATTTTGTAAACTGCCATGGTTTCCTCCCAATATTCTTTTCTGAGGTTGCAGTCTCTTAATTATCAAGCCATGTTCAAGAAAGTTATTATTATTGCAGCGCACAGTACTTGGCAGCCACCCGTACTCAATGCATCTGACAAGATAAGGATGCATTGCCATCACTTGCTTTTGGAACCAAAGCATGCACTTGGATCATGCCCTCTCCATCAGACACCACACTTCTTTACTGACATAGTCCAGTTACTTCACACTTTTTAGCATCAAACATATCTAACCAGCATGTCAGCCATACCTGTGCTGCTCAACTCCATACTTGGGCCCTTCCTTTCTGCAGGCTGCTCCCACCCTGCTCATCAAGGACACAGATGCCTGACTGGCATGTTCTTTTGTTTGCTTCATCTATTGTTCCCCTTCCACTTCTACTTTTCTGTCTCTCCATGGATTTCCAGTTGTATCAAAGATCCAATTCAAAAACAAGAGTCCAGTGGGAAAGATACTACTCTGGTATGTTTATCTAAATTGCACTCCTATTATGTGAAGGCTTCATTAAAATAGCTACAATAATTTTAAAAAGTACCACATTTTGAAATTGTTTTCAATGCTTTTCTTATGGGAAATGACAGAAATCGGGCCTACCCAGAGTCGAACTTAGGCCAGCGATGTAAGTCACCTGGCCTCAGTAGAAATAGCACATTGCCACTGAAATCTACTGTGCCTGTATTTGAATTAGTTTATGCCTTGATGAATTTAAAAATCTACTTCAGTGACTTGTTTTAGAAAAAAATGCAACTTAATGAAATTCTGGAGCTGAAACCTCGAACAGGTAGAAGGAAAGTGTGAATCTTTTCAGTGGTTTCAATCAATGCCCTTTACAATTGTTAAGTTTAATTTGTATCAGCCTGGTAGATCAGTCTGGATATTTATATTCTCCAATATTGCATTATCATACATTCTAACTAAGAAGATATTATAATAGATTCAGCCAAATAAGTCACATACCCTGGCATTTATCTAATTCATCATCAGGATTTTGGCATAGGCTCTTGCTTCAGCCGCTTCTATCTTTCTTAGAGGTAAGCCGCCTTCTCTTCATCCTCCCAACTCCATGCTGCACTAACCAAGTAATTCAGCCCACTGACAATTTAAAATGTCATTTCACACAGATGTTCAAGTCAAAGTCATTCAGCCACCAATTTTAGCAATACAGTGATCCCTCGCTATATCACGCTTCGCCTTTCGCGGCTTCACTCTATCGCGGATTTTATATGTAAGCATATTTAAATATATATCGCGGATTTTTTGCTGGTTCGCGGATTTCTGAGGACAATGGGTCTTTTAATTTCTGGTACATGCTTCCTCAGTTGGTTTGCCCAGTTGATTTCATACAAGGGACGCTATTGGCAGATGGCTGAGAAGCTACCCAACTTACTTTCTCTCTCTCTCTTGCGCTGACTTTCTCTGATCCTGACGTAGGGGGATTGAGCAGGGGGGCTGTTCGCACACCTAGACGATACGGACGCTCGTCTAAAAATGCTGAAAGATTATCTTCACGTTGCTACCTTCTGTGTGCAGCTGCTTCGTGAAGCGACATGCTGCACGGTGCTTCGCATACTTAAAAGCTCAAAGGGCACGTATTGATTTTTCTCTGTCTCTCTCTCTCTCTCCCTGCTCCTGACGGAGGGGGTGTGAGCTGCCGCCTTCAACAGCTTTGTGCCGCGGTGCTTCGCATACTTAAAAGCCAAACAGCCCTATTGATTTGTTTGCTTTCCTCTCTGTTTCCTTTGAAGAGGAAGATATGTTTGCATTCTTTTAATTGTGAGACAGAACTGTCATCTCTGTCTTGTCATGGAGCACAGTTTAAACTTTTGAAAAAGAGACAAATGTTTGTTTGCAGTGTTTGAATAACGTTCCTGTCTCTCTACAACCTCCTGTGTTTCTGCGCAAATCTGTGACCCAAGCATGACAATATAAAAATAACCATATAAACATATGGTTTCTACTTCGCGGATTTTCTTATTTCGCGGGTGGCTCTGGAACGCAACCCCCGCGATGGAGGAGGGATTACTGTACATATTTAAATTTAGCAAAGTTTGGAAGTAGAGCCTATAATGGTAGCGACCAACCCTGGACAATGTGTCAGTTCATCATGAGCAGGGACAGATAAAGATTCTACAGTGCCCACAATCACCCTCAAACTCATACACAGCAGTAGATCAAATACATTATAATACACTAAACTATTTTGGCCCAAATCGTGAGCTCCCAAATGACTTTTCAAATCGGCACAAGATCATGAGAAAGTCATTGAGGGTAGTAAAGTCACAAGGTATGAAAGGAGTTCCAGCCCAATCTAAGTAGCATTTGAGTTCCTGATGCAATATAATGTGGCCACATTACAAAATGTATCTGAAATCACTTGTTATTTTTCTTGGAAAAGGTGATTGTAATTTAATTTATTATATTTCTGGCCTGGCTAGTGACATTGTGAGTGACTTTTTCTGATGCTCCTAGGCACTTGTGCAGTTGCCCATATGGATATTCTGGTCTTGATCATGAGGCAAAAAATGCATACTTGCAGTCATGTACTAATGGGGAGTCAGTTTAATCTTGGTTTTCACCCCACATACAAAGTACTGTACATAAGTGTATCAGAGAAAAATCCTTGCTAAGGTGGGGGGAGGGAAAAAAATGTATATTCCACTACAGACTAGGATATGAATCAGGGTCCCTGGAATGGTGAGGGAACAGAACTAACCATTTTGCCACACTACCACCTAAACAAGTTATAATCCATAAAAATATCTAATTAGGTATAAACAGCAAAAGAAAGAAAAAAATGATATGGCTAACAAGAAACAGTTCCCTCAAGACCTCCTTACAGCATCACACAAGGAAAATGTTCTCTTGCAGTGAATTTCCAGGTCACTGAAATACAGCTGCTCAATGGTGCCATGAATGTGAAGTTATGAGAAAGACAATAAATCATATACAGATCATAGATGTGCCAGCAATTGTTTAAAGTGAACTGAAATAATATAGCACATATTGATTTTTACTTTATACAAAATGTAAAAAAGTGCAAGCAGATGAGCATTGCTTATTGGACGTGTACAAAGTGTCATGTTCTCACAGTATCTTTCATTTAAAGATCAAGGTAAAGACATGTGGTCAGTTATCTAGGCAGTTGCTTTGAATACCATTCAGGGGAATGTGGTACCTAAATGGTTTCATGAAGACCACTAATACAAAAGTGTTCCAGTTTGATTACCTTGAGGTGTGCAAGCAGTGGACAACTTAATATATCAGAATGACCATACCAGGTAAAACACAATACAAGCAAATTACAATAGAGGTGGCCCACTCATTATCAATTGTATGACTAGATTAGGCAAGACCTCAAAGTGCCAGATATAACAAAAAGGTGGATAACACAGCTCAAAGGATATTTTAGTTGGATGTGCCTGGCACACTCATACTTTCCAGTATCCAATTCTGGCTTCCTTAAACTAGTGCAAGGCACCAACACCTTCTTAGCACAACATGGATCTTAATTTCAATGATCCTACAGACTGTCGTTTAATGCCATCAGTCCATGCTGAGGATATCTGCCCTTTCTCCTCTGTAAGATGGCAATCCATCCCAGCACCACACAGAGCCCAATCAGCAGCAGAAGGCCTACAGTAAAGAGAGAGATCAGTGCATCCTTTGCCTGCTGCTTATCCAGCTGCTTCCCAAAGAAGTCAACCGTCATTTCTTGTACAGCTGCCAAGGAGACAAAAGAGATAAGGTCGTGAAAAACTTCAACCAGTCTAACATGAAGTTCAGCTAGGAAAAGATAAACTGAAAGAAGTACAGAGTCAGTGGTCTTTTATTAGGTGCAAATAATTTAAGAAATAAATGCAACAGGATCAAGGATGCCAGGAGGTCAACTCTGCATAGTGTTTTCCTTCAGCAAGAGCCAAATACAGTACATTGATATTACAGTATGGCCAGCTGGTCAAAAGGTCATTAACAACTAAGGCTTAAAAGACGAGCAGGAGTTCGGCCCACGAGTCTTAAAAACCTAATACTGTATTGTTAAAAAAAAACAAAAAAAAAAAAACACAAAACAGGTTGACTGGACAGCATATATGGGATGACAGACATGGCTCTCAATGATCAGGGCACAAATCTCCTGTGAACATATTTGATTATTTATCATCTGGGCAGAACTATGGTTGACCTACTAATTCTTGGATGAGACAGAGTGGGGGAAAAATTACAGCTCTACCAGACCTTACAGCATTAGGGCTTGTCTCTTCAGAAACACCCATTGTCTCACAAACTGCAAATCAACTTGATCAGTTACTGGCAGATCCTGAGCAGTAAAGAATGATATTACTTTAACAAGTCAGATTGTAATTTTCCAGTAATAGCAAAACGTAGCAAGCTTGACAACAGGTTTTGTATACACATTTGATATTTAGATGCTAAAATCTGAAGAAAAGTACCGTCTTGAAGGTGAGAATCCTCACTTGAAAATGGCACATCACCTGCAAAATAAATGCATTTTGACACAATTATAATGTGAACTGAACTCATTATCAGACATGTAGAAAAATATATAATCTGAACCTTTTATTTTAAGTAGTGTGAAACATTGTTTTCATTTTGCCTTATTGCAGGCAATTCTGCCAACACTACTTACAACACTAAAAATCTTGTCTGAATAGCTTCAGAAAGGTGTTTTGTAAAGGACAGAAATGAATCCACTGTGATTTCAAACAATTTTTTATAAACATACTTTTTGGTGGTACAGTATATCCCTTCATTAATATAAATGATATTGAATAGTGGAAGTAATTTAGTTTTGAATTCTGTAAACCATTTTGTTTTTTTCTTAAAATGCCTAAAACAATGTCATGATAAACACATATAGCAATAGAAAATTTATTGAATACTAATGACATTCTTATGAACTGAAGTGGTAACGTTAATCTCTAAGGTAAATAATTATGCACAAGAAAGTCAGAGATGTGAACTAATAATGCAAGATTGATAGAGATGGCAATGGTTCTGATTTCTTAAGGGACACTAGTAATCAGTATTGCCAGATCCTTTGGAGTTTGGCACTGTTGCCGTCCTTCCCCATTGCAGTTTTGCCGGCCTTGACATCAGGGATGTGGCTTGAGACCTTTGGAGTTTTACCATTTGGGCAGCCACATCTATCCTTTGAAAACAGCACAAAAAATTAACATAACGGCAAATCAAAAATTGTCCCTGCACAACGCTTTCAAAAATAGCCCAACTTGGTGTGAAAATCATGCATTTGGCAACCCAGCTAGTAAAGTCTTCTGTGTCCTGTAGCTTAAAATGGATTACAAAAGTGGAAAATTCAAAGGAAATTAAGATGTCGTTATGCTTCTCTAGACCATAACATATTCTAAAATAAATGCACATCTTAATACGTGAAACATCTAGAAGACTGAATAGCATAATAAAACTGTTTAGAAAAATATGAGATAATATTTTTTCTGTTATACAAAATCATATTATACTAATAAACAGTACTGGGATCAAACCACACAGGCTGGTCTTTGTTCCCTAGTGCATCAAAAAGCTATTAAGTCCCATGACCCTGTTGCCAGTTCACTGATTGTCCTTCCTTGGAGCACTGTTGGTAGGCACTAACCACTGCATACAGAAACTCCCCATAAGATCTGCCATTTTGGAGATGCTTCGTCCCAGTTGTCTAGCCTTCACAATTTAGCCCTTGTCAGAGTTACTCAGATCCTTACACTTGTCCATTTTTTCCTATTACAAACACATCACCTTCAAGAACTGAGTGTTCACTTGCTTCCTAATATTACCCTCCCCTTAACAGATGATGCTGTAACAAGATAAATAATGTTATTTAATTCAACTGTCAGGGGTTTTAATGTTGCGCCAGTTTAGTGCAGGTTTTTTCTTCCTGCTTACAAGACTCTGCATTTATTTATATTAAATTTGATTTTCTACATATATTATTCTCAAGTGTGAGCTGACCTGTGTTGCAGTGGGTAGTGCTGCTGCCTCACAAATACATCCTGGACTTGAATCCCATACTTTGTCATTAAGCAAAGTCCAAATGTAAAATCTGTCTGTCTAGGTCAGTGAGGGGATGGGTGTAAGCGTGAGTGAGCTGTGTGACGGACTGGCATGCTGTCTAGGGTGTAACCTGCCTTGCTTTCTGCACCTCCAGGTTACCCGCTTGTCCTACAACACCCTAAATTGAATTAAGTGGGTCAAATTACTCCCAAATATGAATTTTGTGCAGGTCCACCATCAGAAGTTGTATTGACTCCAGGAAATTTACATTCCACCTAACTTAGTGTATGGCGGAGTGGTGGCTCTGAGGCAAGGGATCTGCGCCAGCATCGAAAGGTTGCTGGTTCGAATCCCATAAACACCAGAAGTGACTACTCCATTAGGCCCCTGAGCAAGGCCCTTAACCTGCAATTGCTCCGTCCTGGGTGTGATGTTAACTTACATCCAGCCCTGCAAGCAGGTACTCCAACTTGCAGGGAAAACTTGGGGGTTGGTGCCAGGATCGGTACTTCAGCCACTGAAGAAGAAGAAAAAAAAAAACACCTCGCACTGTTCAGTGTGGTGCTGAGGCGTCACCCATTGCACAGCTACTCTCAGATCTCAAACTGAGTGGTTCGCTGTGTGGTGGGTGCAGCAACATGCTATAATCAGCGCATGCTCTCAATCTCTCTCTCTAACTTAGTGTCATCTACAAAAATACTTTGCTTATAAATTAAACAGACCAGCAGCAACAGCACCAACCCTTGCAGGGAGGGCAAGTGCCACCATTAAGGTGAATTAGGCATTAGGCAGATAATAAAGGGGAGAGGCTAGCTACTAATAAGCTTGGCCTAGGGTGCAAAATAACCTAGCACCAGCACTGCCTGCAGGGCATCACTTATAACATTAAGACAAATTAAGAATAAGACCCTCACTCCAAAAGCCTGTGTGAATATGTGAGTAAGCTAATTCTATACACACTTTACATCTTGAATTCCTGCTCTCCAATGATTAATCTCTCATGCGCTACCATATGAAAAACATTTTAAATGTCAATGTGGATAGTTCCTTAGGCCATAGGTTGCTTATCAGTAAAATGTAACTGATTGATTTTTTACAATGCATTACAATATTAGTAACATTCACAAAGCCACTTAAAGTAGTTCTGGGTAAATAGGGAGATTAGAGTCTATACTGAAACCACTGGACACAAGTCAGAAGCCAACCACTTCATCGGCAGGTACAATCAAACAGGGCCAATTTATAAAAACATAAATAAATAAAAAAAAATTAAATCATCAATTAAACTAACAGGGCCTTGGAACAAGATGATTTGGACCAGCCATAGAAACTACACCTCACCTCGCCATGCTGAAGCAAGAACACCACAAAAATTCTACACAGACAATGTTAACTACTTTCCTCACCATTGCCACTCCAGATAAAAATTGTATCTTGTCTAAGTGATTTAATTAATTAATTAATTAATTAATTAAAATACAAGGTAACTGACTACACCGTGATTGCCAAGACTGGTGGAGCAACCTATTTTTTTAAACAAAATACAACACATAGACAAAATTGCAATTCTTAGGTTATGTTGAATGGCGAAGTTTGTCTTATCATCCCCATTTTTTTTGTGGACTGTTGGATTTTGCTTCTAATGATTTCTTTCTTTTTAATCTTTCTAAAGTTTGGTATCACTTTGCTGTTCACATGATAGATTGCTTAGAATGACCAGTATTTTCCTTGCATCTATTAGTAAGTAGGTCACCAATTTCTGTACAGTGATCCCTCGCTATATCGTGCTTCGCCTTTCGCGGCTTCACTCCATCGCGGATTTTATATGTAAGCATATTTAAATATATATCGTGGATTTTTTGCTGGTTCGCAGATTTCTGCGGACAATGGGTCTTTTAATTTCTGATACATGCTTCCTCAGTTGGTTTGCCCAGTTGATTTCATACAAGGGACGCTATTGGCAGATGGCTGAGAAGCTACCCAGCTTACTTTTCTCTCTCTCTCTCTCTTGCGCTGACTTTTTCTGATCCTGACGTAGGGGGATTGAGCAGGGGGGCTGTTCACACACCTAGACAATACGGACGCTTGTCTAAAAATGCTGAAAGATTATCTTCACGTTGGCTACCTTCTGTGCAGCTGCTTTGTGAAGCGACATGCAGCACGGTGCTTCGCATACTTAAAAGCACGAAGGGCACGTATTGATTTTTCTGTCTCTCTCTCTCTCTGCTCCTGACGGAGGGGGTGTCAGCTGCCACCTTCAACAGCTTTGTGCCGCGGTGCTTCGCATACTTAAAAGCAAACAGCCCTATTGATTTGTTTGCTCCTTTGAAGAGGAAGATATGTTTGCATTCTTTTAATTGTGAGACAGAACTGTCATCTCTGTCTTGTCATGGAGCACAGTTTAAACTTTTGAAAAAGAGACAAATGTTTGTTTGCAGTGTTTGAATAACGTTCCTGTCTCTCTACAACCTCCTGTGTTTCTGCGCAAATCTGTGACCCAAGCATGACAATATAAAAATAACCATATAAACATATGGTTTCTACTTCGTGGATTTTCTTATTTCGCGGGTGGCTCTGGAACGCAACCCCCGCGATGGAGGAGGGATTACTGTATTACTAAAAAAATTCAGACATAAGTGTTTTAAAAATAAATCAATTAAATAAAAAATATACTGAACTATCTGATCTCACACATGGCATTGCTCAAGGACAGGGATTCCTGTAGGCCTCATAAAATGGGGTTAGTGGTTTTTCTTTAAAAAAATGTTAAGATACTAAAAGGTAAAAAGTAGGAGTCACAATTACCTCCACGGTTCAGAACGGTGAAGACCGTCTCCATCCCAGCATGGATATGATCATTCACGTGGCAGTGTAGGAGCCACGTCCCTGGATTTCCTGCCATAAGTTCTATTGTCTGGAAGGTACCAGGAAATAAGTCATAGACATCTGCCCGATGTTCTTGATCAGTCTGCAAAGAGCAAATACAATATTCTAAAATGTGCACCAGTGCTTCCTGAGTAAAAGATTTATGTCTGCTGAGATTCTCTTTTCTGGAGGAAGTTATACAGGGAATCGTTTAAGACTAACCCTATTTGCGAACATGAACAGAAAATCTACCTTAAAAATAAATGTCTGTGCATGGAAGTGCACTGTGTGCAGGTCAACTTCACTGCCCATTCCCAACAGATACCAGTCTGTCTTCTCTCCCTGGGTCATCACAAGGCCATGCAGATTCCCAAAGAGTTTGCCATTTATTGCTGAAGATAAAGAGCAAGAGAGTAGCAGCAGTGCAGACTGGACAAGGTGTGCAAAGGCCAAATACTTGAGGGAAATGCAAAAGTGTAAAAGCAGTGCAGAGCAGCCATAATGTACTTAAGAGTATAATGTATGACGGGTCAGATTAGTGCACAGGGATCAAACTGGAGACCAGAATGATACAGATTTGTGGCAGAATACAACAGGAATGAAGTCTGGGATACAATACATACAAAAGGAATGTAAACCAGTGAAACACAGAGAAAAGGAGCTCAAGTGAGTAATTTTTACAACACCAACTTTATTTCTGCTCACCATGCATTTGGTTGCTTTCCAAGAAATCCTCATTATTTTCTATGGTCTGCAGATCAGTGTGTAGATACTGGGCAATGTTGTCACCCAGATACCAGGACTGGTTTTCATCAAACACCATGAACAACAATGCAAACTCTCTGTCGACATCTTTTCTTCTGCCATGAACATCTAGAACCCCACGGCGGCATGTAATGAGAGGCCCAACAAGTCCACTGTAGGTATCCTGGAAGAAAATGTAGAATGGTACAGGTATTAGTGAGACTCTGCATCCCCATATCTATAGGTCTATACATCCTAATCATGCTCAACAGTGAAAAGTTGAAAAAAAATTGCAAAAGCAGGACTGTTTTAAGATGTAATCAGTGCCAAACATTCAAAAAGGGCTTGTTGTAGGATAGCAATCAGTGGATATAAAACCTAAAAAGTAGTAAGAAAAAAAATCTTTCAATATTTGCAATGAAAATGTTTATTGCAATTTTTTCAGGTTTTTTGGCATTACATTCTGCCTGTCTGCATATTTTGCAGTTAAATGCCAAATGAATGTTTTTTGTTTTAATTTGAAATTCACTAAAACTATGTTCTGATGAAGACTAGGGCTATTACAAATTAAACTTTTACAGAATTTAACTGTTATAAAATGTATTAGCCCATAAAATCACACCCCATCCAAACAAGAAAATACACATGCCACAAAGATTCATAGAATTAAAAAGCATGCATGCCACATTGGGATGTCAAAAACAGGTTAATCCCTTATTTTTTTAATACGGACCTACATGTGATTATTAAGGTGCCCCCATCATGCAATGTACTCTCTTTCCATGTCTTTCACATTATGTCCCCATACAGACTCTTTCTCACCTTAACAAAGTTTGTGCCTGAATGATAAGCCCAAGTGAGACAGTTGGAATCACTAGGGCTAGGGCCCATGCCCTCTGGAACATTCCACCTGTAGGTCTGCACCTGACCTAGAAAACGGGATAATCTCAGTTATCCAAGGCAAGTAGTGTGATCTTCTATCATTTCAGTGTTATGTAATTCCAAACACACTGAAGTACAATTTCATCATACCTGCTCTTCTGAATCTTAACCCAGTGATGCCTACTCTTATCCTATCCCAGTTCTCAAATATTGGTGAAAATTAACTACTGAATGAGGCAGAGTGTATATCACAGGCAAATGGTCACAGGACTAAGTTCTTAGAAGTCAAGTTACTATAAATACAATAGAAGTAAAGACATATAGATGCTAATGAACCAAACAATGCTGGACTGTCAGTCATAGACACTTACCTGGTGCTGTGTTTCTTAAACCATGGTTCACAATCTCCTGCTGCACTCCATGAGCTTCAATAGAGTACGGACGGGTGGCCATGTTCTTAAATACAATTAAGATTATGTCTCCAACTTCTGCTTTAATTAGCGGTCCTAGATAGATGGAATCAGTCAAACTTTGAGACAATGCCACACAGGTTCTTCTGACCCCTGAAGTTTATATGCAGGTCTAGCAGCCACAATAACCCAATAATATTTAGTGTTCCTCGCCCCATTTGCTGCAGTTCTACATGGAATCAAGTTTTATATAATGAAGCTAGATTTACCAAGTATCTGTAGGTGTTCCTCTTCTGGAGACAGACTTTTCCTTTTTGTGAAGTGCCCATTGCTATACTCCCGGTATACTACTTTCTTATATTTGGATCCAATTCGCCCATGTCCTTTGTCAATAAATGTGTGGCCATAGCTGTAAAGGAGAGCATTATATACTCAGTACTATGATCCTGAACTCAAAACAGTGTTTACCAGCTATGGTGAATGAAAAAAGCAAAAGAAAAATATCATAATCTATACCTTATGACCTGAAGTATCATACCCTGGAGATTCTACTGGTAGGCTCAGACGAATCAGATAAATGGGATCTGATTAGTGGCTTAGGAGGGTTAAACATTAATAATAATAATTCTTTGCATTTATATAGTGCTTTTCTCACTACTCAAAGCGCTCTTGTCCATGTTCAAAGTCTAATATGGCAAACCCTGTTACTGGGGATTTACAAACATGGACAGATGTTGCATGCAACAAATTTGATTAGCACCAGTGTGAGTCACTCCCTCTTCAGAAAGTTATGAGGCGTAACTTGATAACATCTCACTTTCTCCTTACCCCTATGTCAGGCCTAGCTTCAGATTAAAGGCCAGAACATAACAAATTGTCCAAACTTTAGTTGACATAAGGAAAGATGTTTAGGATGCATCATGCAGTTTGTGTTATACTTTACTTTGCATGTTTCTCATAACAGTTATATTCTTTTTAGTAGATTTTCCCTGTAGTGAAAGTTTTGCAGAGAAGCATCAAGGACATTCTTGAACCTTAAAAACACTCGTGTTGATTTTCACAAGACAAAGGGAAGTGGAAAAAGCAGTTTTGGTAAAGGAGAAAATTCTTTGCAAATAAAAGAAAAACCAGGGGGTTTGATGATATACAAGATATGAGCTGCATATCACTATCACTTGAACTTCTGTCCATTATTGTGTGACAATATGGAATCCTTTTTTACGGCACAGTCTTTGCTGCATTGACTATCACAGAACTATAAAACTTGAACATAAAAAAATTCTACAGATCTTTCAGAGCTAAACTAATTGTAGGAAATGACCTTCTGCCCTCGTAGCCACATCATATATAATATGTGCAATGTTTGTCAGCCAAATTGCAATTAAATATTTCTGAAAGCAAGAAATGGTGTCAATAAGTGTGCAAAAGGGTGCTTATTAAATATACCAATTTCTAGGATACCCAATAACTGGTTACTATAGCTCCTAACAAAAGCAATATCATGAAGACAACACTGAAAAGAAATTTTTGTGTCACTTGGGAAGGAAGGAAGGAAATTTCTGAGACAGTAAAAATACTGTAAAGGACAATGAAGATTATTCAGTACAAATGGTAAAACAAGGCAGCATTGAACAATTGTGTAGAACAGTGCACCATCAAAAGCTTAAACAGGTGAAATAACATTGGTCAGGAAGGCTGGTGAGAGGCCCAAAGAATCCTTAAAGTAATTACATTTTTCTAGAAGTGAAGTAGTAAATATTATGCATATGAAAATAATCACCTGTTTGCTTCACTAAGACTCATGGGAGTCGGGCAAAACAAAAAGCCATTAAAAAATATTGGTTGCAGTTTGAGAGAAAGCGTAAGTGAGACTGCATGGTCTTATGAGACTGAAACTGTCCTTTGTGCCTAGATAGGGAAGGATGCCCTCTTCGTTGATTTCCTGTTTGTGAGGTCTTTGAAGATTGCTGGTGGAGTTATTCCAAACAGTCACAAATTCCACCATTTAAAATTTGATTTTCTACAATTTCATACATTAGCTCATGCTACCACTGTGCTAAAACCACTGCAAACATGAAAGGCTATGGTAAAGTCAACCTGTACAAGCATCTGCTGTTAACTTTATACTGAAAGACATAATAAGAAATACAACTATTCAGCTGTTACCCTTCATTAACTTCTCAACTGTCAAGCCATCGACACAGATCACCCAACCGCCCATGAAACAAGAACTGGAAGCACAGGAAAAGGACAGTGAATTCCACAGGTCACAGAGTGTGCTTTACTCTCTTTACAGGGGAAAGACTGGAAGCATTCCTAGGAAGACATATTTAAATAAGATAATTAACTGGTCCATTATGGTCAGGAAGAGTGAATGGACCCAGGTCCAAAATAAAACAGGTCTAAAGAGTGAGGACCTCAGTTCATTTGCAGCTGCAAAAACAGGAAGTCAGTTCAAGGATACCCAAAGGCTTATTGATGAACAAGAAATCCCTACAAACTACTGACTTAACTAAAGGAAGTCTGGTGTTTTCTCTAAGGGAAGTTGAACTTGTACACTATAAAGTTTCACTGTGCTACCAAGGGAAGAGACACAGACTCAGAAAACTTAAAAGTCTTTATAATTGCCCTAATTATTGACTTCATCTGGCATTTAACTCATTATTAAAAGCATTTCCCAAAGCTTGGGAATGGAAAACTTGAAATTTTGTTTTGGTTTGTTGAAGTGACTGGATTTCTTTTTTTACAGTCCAGAACTAAATATCAACTGTTCTGATCTCAATGCTAATGTTAAATAGTCATAGACTCAATTTTCTAGAAGGACCAGATTTATTAAATTAATGCATCTTGGATACTTGGATAAAAATGCAAAGCCTGGTAGGTGCTCATAAAGGCACAAGGAAGAAGCAAAATGAATTCTGCCTGTTTCATATTATTTTTAAAGCCTTCTTTTCCATCTTGAAGTCTTTAACATCAAAGGCAATTCAGCCAAATGAATAAGCCTTTCTAAAATGTCAACTCTGAGCAGTTAATTTATTTTAGGATGGTGTCACAAGTGTTTAAGACTGCACCATTCTAATAACTTCTATCTTGCTTTTAATTTACTTTTTGGAGTTATAAACTTGGAGTGGAGAAGGGATTTCTTTTGACATTACGCCAATTGCACATGAGTCATGATTCACAAATACTTTTTTCTTTTTGCACAATAAAGCTGTGAAAGTGACAAGTTATGAAAGAGAAAAAGCAATTTAACAGACCCGGCATTCCTTTTGGGTGTTTTGTTTCAAACCTACAACTGGATTTAAAAGGCTCTGTAAATGAATGAACAGTATTTACCTGTCTTCTGTGCAGTGTGTTCTTATATATGCCATAAGATGATTCACTTATTCTCATGAAAATGCACACCTGCTTGGCTACAACGAGAGGTGGTGGACTGAAGGAATTTAGAGCAGCCCAAATAGGTAATGGCTAATTACAGACAGCAAAACTTGACAACCTTCATTAGCTTTCTTTTTTGTTTTGTTTATAACATGGAAACATGTATTGCATGCATCTTTTATTACTGCTTAAATCTGACATGCTAGAATAATGATAAGTAGAGTTTTGTTTTATGTTTCAGGACGTATTCAGTTTAGACAGTAACTACCATTAAGAGTTTAATCAATGTTTCAGTTGTAGTTGGTTAAGGTCAGTCTTCAACAAAAAGGTAAAATGGATACGGTAAACTACAGGGACAAAAGAAAACCCAATGTAGCCTACAAAAGACCTGCAGCTTGAAGGAACATCCATCTGCTAGCAGGATGGCAATGTTAAAAAAAACAAAAAAACACACAACTCAGTAAGAAGGATATGGAATGAAAGCTTTTAACAACGATCCTCATCAAGTTTCAGAAATGTAAGCAATTTCACAAATATAACTGGACACATTGCTGTATCCAGATGTGAAATGCTACTATAGAGTAAGTTCCATCTGTAATTTATTTCTACATAATTTTGGACAAAATATCATAAATAGTTATTTAACCGATAATGTTTTTTCAACTTATTTGATTCATCATTAGAAATACTTATTCAATTTTTGTTTTCATTATGACATACAGAGATTTCCACATTGATCAATGGCAAAAACTCCAAATTAAAATGTAATAGGATTCCATAATAAAATACCATAAAACAGGAAAGAGAACACCTTATTTATTTACTGTGAATTTTGAGACAGGGCAGAGAGAATACAGCCTACTAGACAGTCAATGTGTTTACATGTGTTTTAATAACCCTGTTACTCACAGAAACCTGGTTTCTAAAATGCCATGTAAATCCTTATTCCAGTTTTTCTCTGCTAGTAACCCAGTTATGTGGCCATATAAACCCTTAACTGGGCTACAGTTAATGATTTTGTAGTCTGCACATGTTCGTTACACTCTGTTCACCTGATTAGCTTTGCGCATACTTTCAGCAGCCACAGGTAGAAGCATCCACAATATAAATTTCCTGAGGGAAATGCATGGGCAATCACATTACTCCTTCTCCTGGTTGAAATAAAATCAGCCTCAATACTCCAGAAATTGCTAAATTTATGTTGATGAACTAATGTACACAGCTAAGCTCAGCATCACAGTCTCAAGAGCAGTAGGGTAACATGCATCACGTAGTCCAATTACCTTTCAAAGTAACAAGTAACCTAATGCAATACTTACATATTTTACTGAAGTAAAAACACCTGTGTTATTATCCCAGCAACACTGGGCGTTATGCAAGAAGCACATGTACTTCTGCACTGCTCCTTTGTGGAGCTCAATTGCACAGCAAACCAGAAAAGTGTGTGTTGTGTGCAATACGGTACCAGAAACATGTTAATAAAGTGACAGTTTAGTGAAAAGTGAAAGTTTAGTTTTAATTCAGTTATTTGCTAAAGATATGCTGAAACAGTGTGAATCATCAGGGGGGCTCAGGTTGAGAATGTAAAAATGGGATGAATGTTATTTACTTCAGAGCACACAAATTACTAAATATATTTATAAAACACAAGAAAATTATCACAAAGTTCCAGCTTGTTTTTGGATTCACAGTGGCAGATGATGACAACATTTCAATTTTTTTTTCTGTACAGGTTTATGACTTTAGAGCTTTTTGCCAAAGGGGAACTCCAGACGATTACTTGCGCATGTAAATGTAAATTTTTAAGAAACCCAGTTTCTGCCTTAAACAGGTTATTCACTGTATGCCAATTATGTATGTGCATGTAAACGCACTCAATGTGTATCTACAGTACCTCTGCTCTCCAGTAGTATTATGCCTCGCCAGTTCCCAGGACCTGTTTGGAGCATAATCCCACTCCACCTCCTCTGCAGCAATGTAGTATGTCCGCACCACACCGACAGGTTTAACTGGGGGTCTCTGTTCTTTGCAGGCTCTGACAGAGTAAAGCTGTCTCATACCCCCAGAGTAGTGGTCAGCTGTACTGCAACTGATCTCAAAGTCTCCTGAAAGATATTTCAAATGTTACATGACCAACACGCACAACAGTTATCACACTTGTAGTCCAGAACAAGTCATTACTCAAGCTTTTCATTTTGGTACCTTATTTACCTAGAAATAGCCAGAGATGCTGAGGAGAATCTCAGCATCACGTGCAAACACAAACAGGGTAACCCTTATGCCAGGTGACTATCAGAGGGATCACAACTCACTGAATACTGAAAAACCCAAACTCATTAATAGGAATTGGCAAGGAAAAAAATCTCTACAGGCAAAGTGACACATTCTTTATCAAGTCAAAGAACTCAAAGGAGCTGGGAAACCCAGCGACTCCAGTTCAGAAACAAGAAACATAATTGGCTTACCTACAACGTTCACTTGCATGAGCACCGAGTCTGATATGTGTGGAAACAAGCTGACTGTATCTCTGGTGCTACCCTGTTTCTGGATAGTGTTCCCTTGGAAGCGGACACTATGCAAATCCACCTCTGTGCCCAGTGCCAGGAGGTGCCAAGAAATATTAGATCCTGCACACATAACAGGGGTGGGCATATTCCCAAACATGTAGCCATTAACAGCTGCAAAAGAAAAATGCCACCATGGTAAATGAAGGAACAGGCAGCAATGAGAAATCCTGGTGCCTGCAACTGTGCATTTGTGTATGATGGCCTATACTGGTTGTAGATGTGTCTATGTAACATGCTGCACTGGTTCCAGCTACAGCACCTTAGTATTGACAGTGTTAATAAGTTACTCTATGACAGTGAGCATTTATGTAAGATAGTGTGTATAAGATAGGCACATCCACTCACCGTGCATTTTGTTTGACTCATGAAACTCTTCACTGTCCACTTCAAAACCAGAAGGATCATTTGTAACTGCAATGCTGGATGACAGGTACCAACTGAGGTTCTCATCAAAGACAGTAAAGAGCAAAAAGAAGTGGTCATCTATGTTGCTCTAAAATGAAACCAAATCTGTCAGACTAGGCGGAGTGTCTCCCTAATGTGGCTAATTCTAGATGTTCCTCCAGCTCTGGCAAAGAAACCAAGCAGCCTACCGAAACCCTACTTCAGCCAAGCCAAACTATATTCCTACCTGGTGGCCATTCTCATTCTTCCTACATACTAGCAATGGTCCAACCAATCCAGAGTTAGTGTCTCTGACAGGGTCCACAGATGAATAATAAATGTATGTAAGACAATCTGGATCACTGGTTGTTGGCCCATCTAACAGCACCCAGCGATATGTGAAGACATCATTAGGTTGGACTTGGCAACCAGGTTTCTTGACACCTGTATAAGACATAATCCATGGGTGTGGGTCTAAGTAAGCAAAGCTGGTTACTCTACCCCACAGAAATAGGACCTTCCAAACTGACCCGCAGGTGACAAGCTCTTACATGAATACATTTCCAAGTTCACTGCAAGTTCACAACTCAGTTATGTTGAACAAGATTAAGGAACAATTCTGAACAGAATTAAGTCCTTACCATCTGCATAGAATGAACCCTCAGACTCTTTACTGTAAGACAGTCCATGTGCCTGAATGCTGTAATTTCTGTCTGCTTTGTTCTTAAACATCACAAGAATGGTGTCACCCACTTCTCCCTTGATAACTGGGCCTGAAGAAAAAAAAAAAAAAAAAAAAAAAAAAAAAAGGCAAACAGTCAGTCAGTCATTTACCAACCCGCTATATCCTAACACAGGGTCACGGGGGTCTGCAGGAGCCAATCCCAGCCTACACAGGACACAAGGCAGGAACAAATCCCGGGCAGGGTGGAGCCCACCACAGGACACACACACACAGACCCATACACCAAGCACCCACTAGGGACAATTTAGGAACGCCAATGCACCTAACCTGCATGTCTTTGGACTGTGAGAGGAAACCGGAGCACCTGAAGGAAACCCACGCAGACACAGGGAAAACAGGCAAACTCCACGCAGGGAGGACGCGGGAAGCGAACCCAGGTCTCCTTACTGCAAGGCAGCACAGCTACCACTGCACCACCGTGCTGCCCAAAGGCAAACATATGATATTAAAATGTGATGCACCAAGGTTATGCAAATTACAGATTCCAAGTACCATGCTTGAGCTAACATACCCAGAATACCCAAATGGAACTCATTTTCAGTTCTTGGTTTTTTCTTGGTGAAGGTGTTGTCACTGTACTCCACATACATCACTTTGAGGTAACGGCCACCGATCCTACCAGATGCTTGGCTGAAGTAGGGTTCTGAGTTGCTGGCAAACAAGTAGAAACAAAAAAAGAAATGGGGGAGTTTTTTTTTGAGGAACAGATGTCCAGCACTTCTATCCTTCATCTAACAAGGGGGTAAATAGAAGAAAATGCTCAAAAAGAGAATGAAAGCCAGAGTGAGAGAGAGAGAGACAGACAGACAGAAAGAGAGAGAGGTGTAATTAAGAGATAAAGTGCCGAACAAAGGGTGTGACAAATCTCTGGGGTGACTATTTCTTCCATTTAAATATAAAGTTAATTTCCTGAATAAGGAAACTATGTCATATTACACAACATTTAGTTACAAGGGATGTCAAGCCATGCTTATCACATTGCTGGAGCATGTCACATTACATATCTAAAAATAACTAGGCATGTCAAATTAGAGGACTCTATGAGACTTACAGGTCTGTTTCACATTTCTAAAGTATCTTGAGCTCATCATAATAACTTGCTGCCTGATGGAGGTGATGTCTATTTTAAGATATACAGATTCAGTGAGTTTTGCTGCAATCTCCACCTTTCTTTCCCTCTTTTTCTTCCAACATATTGTGATACATAAAACATGCAACATTAGACTGATGAGTTTTTATTCCATTTGTGAGGTCCAAAACACCCAAGTTCCTTATTCCTCATTGCTGCACTATATGCATTGTACTTCTGGGTAAGTGCGTGTTGATAATGTTGTGGACAGGCTCCATGTATGTAAGACCTAAGATAAAAATCAAACCTGTTTGATACTGTCAGGAGGAGTCACAGAGTAGCTGAACTGAATCAGTGGGGATATCACTCTAAATGACTGTCGGTCATGTGAAGATGCTCTAACTAGCTAAGATTATTTAAATTAAAACTAAAAATTGCTGGTAAAATCATATAAAGTGACATGCCCTTTAGAGGTTTTTTTTTTTTTTTTTTGAGTTTCACCCTCTGGGAACCTTGTTATCTCAAATGGTTCATGACCCTTTACTCCCTGTGACAATTCAAAATCAACCACAAAGGTAGGGCTCTGAAGTACCACATCAAAAAATTCTAGAAGAGTGTCAATGGCATTGTACTGGACAATGGTCAATGAATGCTCCAAATGTACTAATTATAGTTTTAAATGCATCTTTAATTCTATAAATCCCATTCACACCGACACCTTCCAATGTGACTGGTTAATCAAGTTGTACTTGGTACCTCACTTTTTTTGGAGCAAATTGCTTTTCTTGAAAATGTTGTCCCCACCCCTTGTTGGCACTCCTACTGACCACCTTTATAAACATTACCTTCCTGTTGCATTCAACAGTTGCCCATCAAATGCATTACGGCCCTGAGGGCCGTAGTCCCACATAACAGTTTCTGCAGCAATGTAGTAATGCAATATTCTACCACCTGGTGGAGCTACAGTGGTGTTCAAGTCACAGGTGAAAACCTGGTACAGGGCCTGCATGCCAGCTGGAAAAAGGAGAAAGAAAAGTCATTGGCCAGAGACCAGGTCCTGTTTATGGATTCACCACCCTTAACACTGCTGACTCCTTTCTTCTTCCAGAATCTGATGCTACATTTCACTTCGGCAGCTACGGTGCAGAAAATTTCCTCATAATCCATAAAACCTCTTATGAAACAGGGACACAGGGTCTGGCATGACATCAGTAAGAGAACTAAATGATATATCCAAGGAACCGGAAATGTATATTTCCACACAGGACAGCTCATCATACCTTGGATGTGATCATTCACTTGACAGCTCAGCAGCCATTTTCCAGGGTTTCTTGGGAACATTTCTACTGTGACGAAGGCGGCTGGAAAAAGACTGACCACATCTGCTCGGTGACCCTGATTTAAAACTGTGTGTCCAAAGAAGTATGCAGAATGAATATCCACTTCACTGCCCATCCCAAACAAATGCCATGACACAACCTTATTAGTGCACATGTCGAGGCCAAGAAGATTCTCAAACACAAAGCCATTGATAGCTAAGGGGGACAAAACGAGAGGTTAATAGTACAATAACAGATGATCAGGTTTTATAAAGTTAATTACAGGCCATTCCTCTGTATCCAGGCATCTCTCAGGCTCATGCCAACCAATCTAACATCCAGAGATGTTGACACTATGATCTGAAGGCTCACATCTAAGGTAACTAGTGTCAGACAACACTCACCCAGATTTAGAAAGGATACTAAAATCACACACCATGCATTTTGTTGCTCTCCTGGAAGTCCTCATTATCCTTGTTTACACTGGAAGGGTCTGAGCAGAAGGTTTCAATGTTCTCCTCAAGATACCAGCTAAGATTCTCATCAACCACACTGAACATCAAGACAAAGTCCCGGTCCACATCAGTGCGATCCTCTCCCTGCAACACACCTGCAATGACAAAACTCATTATGTACATTGCTGGAAATTTGAGCACCTACTTTCCTTCTTGGAAATGCTTCCAAAAATATTGTCTAATAATAATGGTGCCCTCTAACCTTTTTTACAAGTCAACAGTGCCCCAACTAAGCCAGAAGATATGTCCCTTGGTGCATCAATGTGGGAGTGGTAGACCCATGTTAGACAGTTGGGGTCTGCTTCTGTAGGTGCATACTCATCTTTCACTGTCCAGGTGTATGTGTGGTTGCCCCCTGGAAGGACAGCGTCATCCCTTTTCCTCTTCCCAGTTGTTCCATCTGGATATAGAGCACCTGTTATGAGAAGTAAAATATTCAGATATTCTCACAAAGCACATAAGACCTTATGCATGTCACTGACCAGGGCCTGTTCACTCTCAAATCCAGTGAATACAAGTTATATCAACATGTTAAACCCACAGTCTTATAGACCATAAGTTGGCACAACTCACTGCCAAGTCACACACATAGAAAAACATGGGCCAACACTGTTCTATGCTGGGATGCTCACAATTACCAAAGAAAATATACAATATGCTATCTAAGTCAGAATTAGTTTAATAGCAATACCAAATGATGTCAAAAAAGCTAAAAATCATAAAATTGCACACCTAATCCAAATGCTTTGGATAATGAAAGAAGTCACTGCCTTGCATTACCTACTCATTCTGCATTACCAAGATATATCATGCAACCTTGTCTCTTTGACTATGATATACAGTTAGGTCCATAAATATTTGGACAGAGACAACTTTTTTCTAATTTTGGTTCTGTACATTACCACAATGAATTTTAAATGAAACAACTCAGATGCAGTTGAAGTGCAGACTTTCAGCTTTAATTCAGTGGGGTGAACAAAACGATTGCATAAAAATGTGAGGCAACTAAAGCATTTTTTTTTAAACACAATCCCTTCATGTCAGGGGCTCAAAAGTAATTGGACAAATTAAATAACTGGAAATAAAATGTTCATTTCTAATACTTGGTTGAAAACCCTTTGCTGCAAATGACAGCCTGAAGTCTTGAACTCATGGACATCACCAGATGCTGGGTTTCCTCCTTTTTAATGCTCTGCCAGGCCTTTACTGCAGCGGCTTTCAGTTGCTGTTTGTTTGTGGGACTTTCTGTCTGAAGTTTAGTCTTCAACAAGTGAAATGCATGCTCAATTGGGTTAAGATCAGGTGACTGACTTGGCCATTCAAGAATTTTCCACGTCTTTGCTTTAATAATTTAATAAACTCCTGGGTTGCTTTGTCTGTATGTTTTGGGTCATTGTCCATCTGTATCATGAAACGCCGCCCAATCAATTTGACTGCATTTAGCTGGATTTGAGCAGACAGTATGTCTCTGAACACCTCAGAATTCATTCGGCTGCTTCTGTCCTGTGTCACATCATCAATAAACACTACTGTCCCAGTGCCACTGGCAGCCATGCACGCCCAAGCCATCACACTGCCTCCACCGTGTTTTACAGATGATGTGGTATGCTTTGGATAATGAGCTGTTCCACGCCTTCTCCATACTTTTTTCTTGCCATGATTCTGGTAGAGGTTGATCTTGGTTTCATCTGTCCAAAGAATGTTTTTCCAGAACTGTGCTGGCTTTTTATTATTGAGGCTTATGAGTGGCTTGCACCTTGCAGTGCACCCTCTGTATTTACTTTCATGCAGTCTTCTCTTTATGGTAGACTTGGATATCGATACGCCTACCCCCTGGAGAGTATTGTTCACTTGGTTGGCTGTTGTGAAGGGGTTTCTCTTCACCATGGAAATGATTCTACGATTATCCACCAATGTTGTCTTCCGTGGATGTCCAGGGGCCTCATGTATAAACGGTGCGTACGCACAGAAATGTTGCGTACGAACCTTTCCACGCTCAAATCGCAATGTACAAAACCTAAACTTGGCGTAAAGCCACGCACATTTCCACGGTAACTCATACCTTGGCGTACGCAATTTCTCCGCTCGGTTTTGCAGACTGACGGCACCCAGTGTCAAAGCAGTGCTACTGTTCCTGTGTGATCACCCTTTCTTTCTTAGATCCACATTCCTGACGTGGCTTTATAAATACACTGAAACTAACTGCATATTGTTTATTAGTGTAATGCATCTGATTGTAATTAACCTGTTGCAATATAATGGTCCAGGTAATAGCCATAGTATTCCAAATACCATAACTGCTTTAGCGTTGTTACTCTCACTGCATCTTCTTCTTCTTTCAGCTGCTCCCGTTAAGGGTTGCCACTGCGGATCATCTTTTTCTATATTACTCTCACTGCACCACTCGGAGTATTTATATCACTGTATCTGAGTGTGAATCACAGCAGCAATTGATCGGAAAGAGAATTATCGGTATACAGTTTCAAGTACACGCTACCTCAACCATGGCAAAAAGTGTCAAAAGCCTTTCCTGTACGGACCTCGCGTTTCAGAAACAGTTTCATCCCAAGAACTATAAACGCACCCAGTCAGTCCATCAAGTGCTCCTTGTAGAACTGTTTGTACTTATAAGTACAATGACCTCACTTTAAACTGACACTACAGTTATAATATTGCACAACCTGCGCCACTTTATAAAGCGCGTATGATGACAATATCATTTTTAAGATGAAATGCAGCAAAATATGTTGCTTATAGTATACAGATAAAACTAACCATTTAAATAATCTGTATTGTTAATAATTAAACATGTGAAGACACAGTGCCGCAGCGCTAGCTAGTTCAGGGATTGTTCCTGCATTGCGTTGTATTCCTGCGCTGACGCGACACTGGAAGGATAGACGGATAGAATAATTAAACATGTACTACGAAGATATTTCAATGTTCCTTAAAAGTTTTGAAGAATCGGCGTTCTAAGCTTACAGATGGCTTAACGTCTATTACAGAGCTGATTGTGTGGCGATTGGGTATTTGGAGAAAGAAAAGGAAGGACAGGAATTGGAGATTAGTACGTTTGAAAGAGACAGTACTGCTGTGATAAATTATTTCATCGAAGGTCGCACATGGCACAGCAAGCCTCTTGCATGAGATATGAACAATCACTGCGCCACCGTGTTCCCATGTTTAATAACATGCTTTCATTCCTATCATCATGAAAATGATATCACGTATACATCTCAGTATTTTAATTATTCAGAGAGCTGTAATATCACAAATGTAATGGATTCTGTGTCCTGTCGGAGAAAGAGAAAGAACGGAAGCACGTAGTGCTTCACACACATAGAGCACATAGAAGATCAAATACAGAACAAAGCATTTAACGTGCTACTTGAGAAACTAGTAAAATAAACGATTTTAAGATGAAGTTTATGATGTTCTACTTTAATGTCAAAATAAACTACGTGATTAAAGTGGAAATTTCGAGATTAAAGTTGAGATTTTGTGCTTTTTTTTCCCCACTGTGTGCCTATTTTTTTTTTGTCTGTTCCCTAATAAGCTTTCATATGACACTAAGACGGTGGGCTACGACTTGCTTTTCACGGCGACTTTGATATGTGATTTCTTTTTTATTTCGGGCACTGTGCGACTTTGTGAATTTGATCTTTCGAGTTTCTCCGACACTCTGTCACTCGATCAACTTTCTTTTGTTGATTATACCACTGTTTAAACCAACAAATAGTAGGTTTTTCCTTTGCCTCCACTTGGTATTCGCTGAAATTCTTATATTTTCCCCTGTGCTTTTCCCATTGTCTTTTCACAGAAGGTTATTTATATTGATTTGCATATTCAAAGAGGCGTAATTCTGGGAGGAGTTGGGGCGGGACAGAAGGCGCGTGCACGTGCGTTACTTTTCACGCTGATCGGGATTTATGTAGTGGAACGACGTGAAATTTTGCGTGCGCACAGATTCCTGCATCTGGATTTTTCTGTGCGTACGCACAATCCCGCTTTTGTGCTTACGCCATGTTATAGTGTGAGTTCTACACACTGCGTTATACATGAGGCCCCAGGTCTTTTTGTGTTGCTGAGTTCACCAGTGCTTGCTTTCTTTCTCAGGATGTACCATACTGTAGATTTTGCCACTCGTAATATTGTAGCAATTTCTCAGATGGGTTTTTTCTGGTTTTGCAGCTTAAGGATGGCTTCTTTCACTTGCATGGAGAGCTCCTTTGACCGCATGTTGTCTGTTCACAGCAAAATCTTCCACATGCAAGCACCACACCTCAAATCAACTCCAGGCCTTTTATCTGCTTAATTGATAATGACATAATGACGGACTTGCCCACACCTGCCCATGAAATAGCCTTTGAGCCAATTGTCCAATTACTTTTGAGCCCCTGAAATGAAGGGATTGTGTTAAAAAAATGCTTTAGTTGCCTCACATTTTTATGCAATTGTTTTGTTCACCCCACTGAATTAAAGCTGAAAGTCTGCACTTCAACTGCATCTGAGTTGTTTCATTTAAAATTCATTGTGGTAATGTACAGAACCAAAATTAGAAAAAAGTTGTCTCTGTCCAAATATTTATGGACCTAACTGTACTTCAGATCCACATAAACAACACTATTAAAGCACCTTCTAGCAGATGACGAAGATCATATTAGATTTAAGTGAAGATCAAGGACAGAAACTATGGAGGTATTTTTGTAGTATTATAGTGTAGCGTCAGCATAGAGTACTGCAATGGCTGGATTCCGTGCTCTTTACATGGCTCTTTGAGGTGGCTTGCTATCCTTAAAAGGACTGCTTGCCTTTTGCTGCACTAGTTTGAAAAGTCCATGCGAGTATGCAGAACTGCCGTTTTTATAGGCTATTGATGATACAATGCTAGCTCAGTCATTTTAGTTACTCATCCTTAGTTGACTTGTCCCCAGCAGCCACTACCAACTCCTTGCAACAGTGTACAAACTTGTCGAAACAGCTGGACGGTTTTCCCTCCTGCTTCGGTCATGCAGCCTGTGTTGAGGGCACATCAATCAGGATTTGGGAGTGCTGTGTTTTGAGATGGCGCAGCAGGGATGTTTGTGCACTGCACTGGCAGGTGGCACAACTGGGATGTTAAGTGCTGTGCTGTTGTTAAGTGCAGCAGGTGTGTTTAATGCAGGTCAGTTGTAGGTGAAGCTGTAGGCAAGCATACGAACCTCCTGGAGTGGAGAAGCAGATTTACTGGTTTCTTCGCGGTTTTCTTTTAATGAACTGGTGCTGCAAACCACGTTACAAATCCGGATTCCAGCTTTGAGGCTCTCCCTTCATCGCTGCTTCACAATGTCTCTATGATCTGCACATTTTTACCACTGCACCTGCTTCTCACAGCTCACTTGGAGTCAATGCCAACTTGATCTACCACACTTTTCTCCAGCTTCATGAGCCTGAAGTCCATGAACCTGGATAAATGGACCTTAGCAGATGGAGAAACAGTGGTGGAGTTGCCCAGGTGTCAGTCTCTCAGCTGTCTCTATCCCTGTACTACTGCTGCAAACAGCACTCCATATTACAGATCGGAGCATCGAGGCTCTCAAGCACCTTCGCCAAAGAGCCATTATGGTGCTGGGCGCCAACAGTACAATATAATACTACAAAAATACAAAGTATCCCACTTCCACTTCAGTGTAAATAAATGTAAACTATGATGTAATAAAGGATAATTTCTGTCTTGTTAAATACTGTAATTAAATTGCACATTAATTACTTCAGAACTATATTTATGGTTTCGGATTTTGTGAGACTGTTTCACTGTGAATCTTGCAGTATGGGGTTGAAAAGATCAAAATCAAATGAATTAAACACCGTTGAATTCAGAAGTATTGTATCGATCAAAGTGGCTCTACAGCTACAAAGGACAAAGAATTATGGGAAATTGAGTTACAAAGCTCCAGCCATTGACCTACACTATTTGCATGTTGAGCACTTGAAATGAAAATGCAAAGTGGAATTGCTTTTTACTTTTCATTTTTGCAGCTTCATTGCAGTTCAGGCTGAAAATGAAATTACAAATGGGGCTATTTCATTTTAATTTTTTCAGAATTCTTGCATGCAAACTTTGAAAATGAAATCACAAAATAGAAATTGCATTCTCATTTTCCTTTTTGCAAAAATACCTCCCATACCCTAATTAAGTGGCTGCAGTGATATAATCTTACTGCCATATTCAACATTACACAGATCTAACCAAAGGATGTACAGTATAGTATAAATCAGATGCATACCTTCAGAATCCTTGTCATAGAAAACCCCATGTGGATGCAGTGAGTACGGTCGTGAGGCCAGATTTTTTAGGTGGACAACAAGAACATCATGAACTTCTGCCTTGAGGACAGGACCAAGGAACCCCAGCCAGGAGGGCTTAGGGAGCTCTTGTGTGTAAGTGTAATCACTGTACTGTCGATACACAGCCTTTCTGTAGACATGACCAATTCTGTGAGGTCCTTGGGTTAAGAAGACTGAAGCACTTCTACAGGAAACAGAAGAATAGCATGTCACTGTCAGCTCATTAAAATTTATGCTCTAGAATTCAGTAGTTAAAATGACAATGGAATGGTTCTTGTCCGTTGTGCCCGCGTTGTAAGCTAGACATTGTCCTTTGTGTTTGTGTGGCAACCTAGACATTATACTGTACAAATGTATCTGGATAAAATATATAATCACCACTATCCCCGGGTTCTGTGAGGGATTTTTTTTTTTTTTTTTAAACATTTCACTGTGACAATGAGTAGGGTCTTCCGCATCAGTTTTCCCATGATTGATACTCAGTAGACATGCCCCTGAAAAAGATTTCCCAAAAATTGTCCTTAAACACACACAATTGCTACAACACACTTTACAACAATTTCTATTGCATACCAACCCAAAACGTCAATACTCCAAAATGAACCACTGTATGATGTACATGATTTGTCTGGGCCTCCACTGCCTAGCTACTCCTTTTGCCCTTTGCCCCTCTAAGGCAGAGCGGTGGCTCCGAGGCTAGGGATCTGCACTGGCAATTGGAAGGTTGCTAGTTCGAACCCTGTAAATACCAGAAGTGATTCCACTCGGTTGGGTCCTTGAGCAAGGCCCTTAACCTGCAAATGGTCTCTCCTAGGTATGACGTTAACCTGCATCCAGCCCTGCAAGCAAGTACTTCAACTTGCAGGGAAAATTAGCATTCCGGCCACTGTAGAAAAAGCTCACATTGCTCCATTGTATTTGAGCTAGTGTGGTGCTGAGGTGTCACCTGTTGCACAGCTACACAAGGGTCCTAGACTGGAATCCTGAGGTGGTTCATCATGTGGTGGGTGCAGCAATGCACCGTATCAGTGCATGATCCCAACCTTAACCCTCTAGTGCCATTACCATCAACTATACCACTAATTGAGTTATATACTGGTTGTTTTGTTGAATATCCTCCACAGCATTATGTTTAACCCTGGAAAAACAAGCAAAACATCAAAAATAGAAAGGTATGTCTAGTGTCCACTGCTGTACGAGTGCAAATTTAGTACACTTCTTTTGAGTGACAGGTCACCAACGCACAATCTGATGTTGCAATCCACACAGTATAAGAAAACTGAGCAAAGAAACAAGTTTCTAAAGCTTTTTCTGATGTTTGCACACGAGAGGGTAGAATGTCCGTGCCTCATCCACATTAACGCCGCTGTTCAGTGGGTTACTGTAGTCTACCAAACAGCAAACCCATAAACACAAACACTGACCACTGCTTCATTTTGATTAAGGCTTAGCAGGCTAACTTCTTTCTTGTCTTTTCACTTGATTGCAACCATTTTGCCTTTTTACCATTCAGCAGCTTCATGCGCCCAGGTATATCACAGAATTTTGCATCATTTTTATGATCATTGTCAATGTCTACTGACCAATTCAAATCATCAGATTCAACTAATGGTTCAGTTTGTTCCAAAACTACCTTTACAACTTTTCGTTTACATGCCACTGTGTTTTTTTTTTTTTTAGTTGAACACTCCAACCCCACTCGTGACAGCTGAAGAGTTACCATTGAGGGGCTGAATGCTTGGAAAACAACATAATCCTGCAAAAAATCATAACATTTCATCCACAAGATGCCAGCAGAATACAGTCCTGAGTGTTATTCTGACATAATTTATATGAGATCAAAAAAAGAAAATAGAGTAAGGTCACTCTAAGCACTTCTTGGGATCAGCTGTATTTACATTGAATTGTGAGCCCAAGACAGATTTGGGGTTAACAGCAAGGAGGTTAATCAAGTACTGTAATTATTTTAAAAGTATATATTAAAAATCAACATAACTAAATATTATACTTGATGCACACAATTTTTTTGTTAAATTGACTTGTCTTTCGTCTTCACAGCATGCCAAAATGGTTACTGCACTGCCAGCTCTAGACCAGAGGGGAAAATGGCGTTCCTACTGCATAATGGAAAGTCTTTTTACCCAGTACAAAAGTAAGATAAGTCTTAAAATTTTCCTTATTCTACCAGCTCAATTTTGATCTCAGAGTCACAGGATATCGTTCTCCAAATATCTCAAATCCACTTTTGGCCTGTCAGCTTTCGAAATAAAGTAAATAAATGTGCTATGCCAGGGGTCTCCAACCCTTCAAAAAGAGCTACTTTTACAAAATGAAAATGGCCGAGAGCTACTCATGTTTTCTACCGTTTATTCTCATAGCTTATTTCAACCCTAACAAACTGAATAAGCTTGTTTTGCCTGAACATTTACAAAATGTTGATGTCCACAACTCACATTTTGCATTAAAATATCACAAAAAATATTTAGTTCACCAGCAAGTGCATTTTATATGTCTGTATGCATTTTCTAGTGTACCTCCCACTATTGAATTAAAACATGAATGCTGTCAAAACAAAACAATGCAATTACAAATACACAGATATTACTTATTCATTTGTCATTTTGTTACATGTCACTACTTCACTTCACAAGAGTATTCATATGTCCAGTTGCATGTGTGATGTGTTTTTAGTTTGTCAAATGACTGGCACTGCATGGAGTCAACAAGAGAGGTGTATACTGGAGTGTTGCCACTTTGGTTCACTCTTATGGAGTCACTGAAATGTTGATCTGTCAGTTTTGTTCTGAACTTTGATTTCATGTCATTCATGTCAGAAAAGGCACACTCACAGAGGTATGTAGACCCAAACAAAGCAGACATTTTCAGAGTTGCTTGGTGAAAATTCTTATAGTTCTCTGGCTCTACTAAGCTCCAGAAATGTTGAGAATGCTGTTGAGACTTTAACTGCACATGACTTTGAAGGTTTACTAATATATAAAATCCAATGTCTGTCTGATTGTATGCTTTTCACGGGAGAATTACTTAACGGATTTAGATCAGGTTTTTTTCTATCATTTGCTTGAACATTCCTGTTGATTTTGCGACTTCTCTCATTTCGCTAAGAATCATTTATTAGCGCGAATCCAAGTGAGATGCAGTGGGCAGAGGGGAGGGTCCTTCCTCACTCACTCGCCAGCTTCGGGGCGTGTTCCTTAACTCTGCATAGCTAGTGAACGAGAGAACAATTGAATTCAACTTTGTTTGATATTTAAAATAAAGTGTTACTTAGGTCTTGATGAGTTTGAGTCCGGATATTCTCTTAAGTGTATGCCACATTGAAAAGATAAGATTGCAATTCAGTTTGTGGATTGCGATTTTGTGTTAAAAGGATCGTGATATTATTTTTTGGAAAGATTGCCCACCCCTAATTTGACTAATCCAAGTTTTCAAATTTATGTAGCATTCATTAACCCTTTGGAAAGCTACTTGGAAAGGGGATGCGAGCTACCAGTAGCTTGCAAGTGACATGTTGGAGACCCCTGTGCTATGCAGATAAAGAGCTGCCTGTGTAACCAGCACTCAGAGCTATCAGTAGATGGCACATGTTCCATCACATTTTTCAAAGGAAAAAACAACATTACAAAGCAGAAATGCTGCATCTTTTACATACATACATACATACATACATACACACTAGCTGTCCCCCATGGCTCCGCCCTCATATTAGTGAAACAGGACAGTGAGGAGGACCCTGCCTGGCTCCCTACTCCTGATGTCACACTTCCCCCTCCTCTCGGCTTCTGTCTCAGATTCGTGTGAATAAATCACTACTACAAGCGAACTATGATTCTTCATAAGAGAGGTCACAAAATCAACCAGAATGTTCAAGCAAATTATAGAAAAAAACCCAATCTAAATCCTTTAAGTAATTCTCTTGTGAAAAGTACACAGACAGAGAGACGTTGGATTTTTTTTATTATATATATGAAGGCAACTCCTCCATCTTAAAAATGCCAGCTCCTAAAGTGTTAGTATCACTTTGAGAAACCCAGTAAGATAAAGCTGGAGTAATCTGACTGAACTTCTTAAGGTTACAGAAGTCAGACGATACTAACAAGTTGGAAAAATAATTAAAATGCATTTACATGCCATGTCAAATTTCAGAGGTCAATATTAAGGGGGCTCACTCACAGCATTATACCACTTGAAAAAAATGTAATTGGGAGCCTGTAGCAGTAAATAATAAGTAAATGGAATATCATAAGTTTGATCACCAACAAGAAGCCATTTTTCATCCTCATTAATATCCAAGAATGCATTCACTGGAGCATGTAAAACACTCTAAATTGTTTAAATTTGTCTTATCTCTTATTGTTTAAACTAGGAGAATGAAACTCAAGATAGCATGAAATATCTACAGCCAACAGACATCCACTGCTTGCATAATAAGATGACAAAGCTGTAAGTTAAGTAGTACATCACAACTATACACAGGATTGCCTTCTGTCACTTCCTGATTACTCAAGTAGGTAATTTTTCTAATTGAGTAACTCATGACAAACTGTGTGTCCTCCTTCAGTGTCTGCATCTATGCAAAATGAATCCATCCACTATCACGATTAGAGGGTGAAGGATTTTAAAAAAGGGAGAGTGATAGAGGATCTACTGTACATTCTAACAGTGTTGTTCCCCTTTTCATACAATAGATCCACTCCTATTGTTATGGCTATCTTGATGTTCAACAAAACCCCTGAAGTATTACACAGATCAAGTGAGCTTCACAGGAAAGGAGACATATAACAGCCACACAGATGAGGAGGACACAAATCACTCTCACGGTCTCTAATTTTTGTGTAATATGCATTACCAGAAAAAAATGGATAAACTGGGGATTAACACGGGTATGTGTTAGGGCTCTAAATGAGGACTCAAGACTGCATATAAACTATTACGCATTTGTTAATCAAAGATTTTCCTGGTTGTCTTGCAGAGATTAAAGATTCTTGCCTAAGCCAAATACCGTGTTTCCCCGAAAGTAAGACCTAACCAGAAAGTAAGACCTAGCAGTAATTTCTGATGTAACGCTAATATAAGCCCTCCCCCGAAAATAAGACCTACCGCTAATCCGTCGTTTTTGCATCTGTCCTGACAGCTGCCGTATTTAGCCTAGAATCTGCCCTGGTTACAAGGTAAGGCGCTTTTACAAGTAGTTAAAAGAGTAAATGTTGTCTTTTGTCCAGCATAACATCGGATAAATATGGTGCACTCAAGCCGTTATAAGAAAGTGGGTAGATTTAATGTTTCCATGTTTTTTGCGAGGTGCCCAAAGAGGTCTGCTAGTCTGGGATTCTGCTAGCACTCACCGTGCTAAAGACATGAAGAACTTCCTTAAAGAGAGAAGAACAGATCAGATAATGATTCCTGCAGGAATGATAGCCTGTCTCCAGACACTTGACATTGCAATAAACAAGCCATTCATGGACCATTTGCGAATAGAAGTCAATTATTACATTGAAAACAGAATGGATAGAAATCAGCGGGGGAACTTTGTGAAGCCTAAGCTGCAAGAGGTGATGACTTGGGTGAAGAATTCATGGGATAAAATCACTGAAAGCTGTGTTGCCAATGCACTACGAGCAGGTTACCTTGACAAGAAGTGTTCATTTAAGGAGAGCAGTGTTGCTGCACATGAGAGATTGGGGCCATTAATTCGAAAGGAATTAGAGTCAAAAGAAATCTAGGAAGGAATTGCAGGTTCAGATATGGAGAGTTATGATGATATTCTAGAATAAGATGACATGATTGTATTTGAATAAATGTAGAAGCAGTTAACATGTATTCATGTTATACAAACTACCGTATGTGGATTGTTAAACCAGAGTTAACATAGGAAGGGGTGCCCAAGGGAGTCCGTGATACCAGTAGCGCTGCGCTCGCCGGGGCTTTTGGGGTGCACGTTTTTCCTGCTGTGGTGGGTGAGTGTGGAACAGCTTTCAACCTCATTTTTTGCTTCTTCTCGTTCTTTGTGGTTGGCGTGCGGCTGTGGGCTTTTGTTTCCTGCTGAGGAGGAGTGCTGCATTTCACCATTTTTAGGCGAGAAAAATCTTTTCTCGTTTGGGAAGGGGTGAGGTGCGGCGTTGGTTCACGGCTACGTGCTGGCCGCAGGGATCGAGAACGGCAGGAGACGGGGTTGAAACTTGGGGCACTACCTCGGAGTAAGTTGTTCTACACTTGCCTGCCGTGGTGGGGGAGGCGTGTGCTCCGGGGGCTCCGTTCTGCGCGGCGCTACTGCGGATTCTTTTGGGTACCCCCTCGTACAGTAGTTTGTAGAACATGAATACCATACATGTTGATTTGATTGTTGAAAAGGCGTTAACGTACCAGTAGTTTGTACCATATAATTGTTGAACAGGAATAAATATACTTTACTTTTTTGAACTTCAATAAAAATAAGACCTACCTGAAAATAAGCCCTAGTGCATTTTTTGGACCTAAAATTAATATAAGACACTGTCTTATTTTCGGGGAAACACGGTAGATGAAAAATACATTGTGATAAATGGCAAAAGTAGTATATAGTTCAAGAGTTCATGGAATTCGATTTTTGACCCTTATTTTTAAGTCCCATGTCTTTTTACCTTGGATTAGGACTTTGTAGGTGATGACAATGCATTAAGTGCAGAGACATTGTGAGAACTTTTGAGAAACTTGAGGTATGTCCCCCCATTTTAATCTTGACAGGGGAAATTAAAGAGGAGTTCAATTAAGTTTTATTATTATTTTTAATCAATTAGTTGGCTCAGTGCACAGGCAGTAAACAGATAAGTCAAAATTTAGCTTTTCCTACGGGAGAAGGACACTGGTGCAGTAGTTAGCATTACTACCTCACAGTTCTGAGTGCAAGTCCAGTGTCTAGTTACTGTACTATGTTTGTGGATTTTTCTCTTGGTGTTCTCTTTGTCTTACAGCATTCCAAGATGTGTGACTTCAAAGTAATTTGATATGAGAGAATGTGGATATTTTCACAATTAAACCATGTGCCACATGCTGCCAATATACTGTAGACATCTGCCCACTGTAGTCCTGAATTAGCTTAACTGGGTTATTTGTTAGATTGCATTTCTCCTGTTCAAAAAACACTACATGCAATTAACTTTTCAATGTAACACTCACATGAAGAATTCTACGCAGACACCATGGGTTAATTTACAGATTATTCAAATTCTCCCTTAACTATAACCACAGTAAATAAAAGATGTCTCATGTCCAGTTTAACTGTAGGGGTGCTCTTATTCCTTCCTAATCTGTCCTGAATGGCACGAAGGAGGACATGTTTGATTTTATAAAATAAAAAGAACACAAGGTAGGAACAAGTACAAGGAGAACACAAGCAAAACAAGAGCTTTGCTGCTCAAAGCCCATCAATGTAATTTTAGACCTAGCTTATCAAGGCTCCTGTTCTTTCATCTTTCTAGGCGTTGTTGAGTCCTGCCTGCAATTTCCTTGATGACCTGATGATTCTGTAAAGTGGGATTAATGACGGCAATGAACTGTAAATAATATTTTACAATAAGGGTAAATATGACTAAACTACTGGAATCAAACCACCACAGCCTAAATCTGACCACAACACTCATCGTAGTCAAAACTTTAAAAGCAGTAAACCAGTTTTCTGATGATGAGCCTAATACAGTACTTGATCTGCAGATCTTGGGTAAACCTCTTACTAAAAGGTATGGCCTGCTGGATGTACAGAGACTGCTTAATTTGTGCAGAACTGAAGACACTGCTAGGAGTTGGAGGTGGAAGTAGTAATAGTAATGAACAAAGCAATGCCTAAAGGCAATGACAGTTTACCCAGAATAAAAGCTTTATATATTAAATATGATGAAAAACTGCCTTAATCACAAAATACTTGCTTTTAAGAATGGAGACTGAACATTATTAGTGAAGCTCAGAGCACATACTGTATACACTGAGGGATGAGAGAGACTGTTATACTAAACAGATATTACTCTCACTTACTTAGGTTACAATATAATGAAATATGAGTTCTTCCTAAAACAGTGCTACACAATAAAAATATGAAAAAAGTCAGCATGATTAGTCTTAATAAACAAATAAATAAAATAAGATTTCACACAAGAATGGACTTTTAAGGAGCATGCAAAGATTAAAGGGATTTTAATATTGTTGTTACTACACGATAATTCCCAGTTTAAAAGATCCTGTGTATTAAATACATCCGTACAACGATAAAGACAAGAAGCCTTGGTGACATCTCTGTTTTCCTTCTAAAGCCCTCTACAGAGGAGTTAAATTTGACTTAACATCCAGTTTTTCAGATCTCTGTGTATTAACATACTGGTTCTTCACTTTGGAAAAAAGGGGAACATTGTGCTGGTGTATAAAAGGTTTTGTCAATTAGAGACTAATAATTACAGATCTATGGCACTAACAACAGTAAAAAGAAATGTCAATTTCTTTACAGAGCCCATTTAAAACAACATCAGTAATGCTGTAGCCAAATTGCTTTACATTAAAACATACAATGAACATAAATAAAATAAAAAGAAATAAAGTACAATAAAACAAAATAAAGCCAGCAGCGAGTTAAAGAAAAAGAAAGATGATGACTAAAAGTAGGGATACCATCAGTATCAGCCATGGTCACTGAAAGCTAGAGTTTAGAAATGAGCCTTCAATGTCGCTTTAAAAGGTTCAATTGAAGGCGACTCCTCAATGTGACTGGGTAAAGAATCACACAGAAGAGGTGCAATAGCTGCTAAAGCCTTGTCCCTCTTAGGTTCACACTTAGTACGAGGGACCATAAGAGACAACACTAGTAGATCTAAACAATCCGAATTGCTGATGTAAAATACGCAATTCAGATACATAGGCAGGTGTATACCCATGTTAAAAAAACAGTAAAAAGGAGCAGTAAAACCCATGTAAAAACAGTAAAAAGAAATATGGCACACAACCAAGCACCTTATGTGATCAATAACAGTTGGGATATAAGAGACTGAAAAAGGCTGATACTTTTAACAGAATTATGTTGCCATATGTGATACATTTAGAGCACCGCAAACTTCAACCTGCTTTTAAAATATTTTAAATATACCTTTTGATTAACAATTAAATAGGCAGGAAGTGTGGCATAGTGGCTAAAGCTCTGGACTTCAAAACCTGAGATTTAGAGCTCAAACCCTGCTTCGGGCACTGTATGACCATCAGCAAGTCACTTACTTCACTTGCCTGGGCTCCAATTCAAAAAATAAAAAATGTAACCAATTGCCTCTGAAATGTTGTCAGTCACCTTGGATAAAGGAAACAGTCAAATAAGTAAATCATAACAAGAAGATATCATTTTATCAGTAACACATGGCATCATTCATTTTTGGAAAAATCACAGACAGTGCTTCCAGATTACAGTATTAGCAAACATCCAAATTTAGGTGCATTTATACTTTTGCCAGACACAATTGTGTGATCTTGGAAGTTGTATTAATAAGAATGCAACAGTACTCACCAATATTCGTTTAAAAAGAAAAAAAAAAAAGAGATGGCATAGCTATCCTTAGACTAAATGTCAGGCTACAATTTTTATCCTAGGTGTCTCTAAAGATAAGGAATCCTCACAATCATTTACATACATTTTTAACAGGTTTCACGTGTTGCATTAAGCGACTTGATCTGTTTGAATCAGCAGCAATTTAAACCAGAAATCTTTACATCTCTGGTTTAAAACATAGAGCCTTGTCCACACCAAGAAGGATCCAGCACTGCGCAAGACAAAAACGTATAGTTTTGTGCAGTGTCATGACAAACATCATATAATAATGTGAGGAAAATAAGGAAATGATGTTTGACACTACAACTGTGTGACCACTCATTCCTGGAGATAGATAGATAGATAGATAGATAGATAGATAGATAGATAGATAAAGAACTTGTTCCTCAAGTAAGCTCTCACATATATTTATGAATTCATACAAACAGTAGCCTAAGGTGGACTACACAAGCAAAGAATGGCAGAAAACAAAATCACTCAACAAGGCCATGACGGAGTTGGGTTAAGCTTTCCCATCCAATTCAAATCAGGGACCTCCCAATACGTCCAGATATACTCAATATGGTTTGAGCCGTGATTAGATAAGATGAACGCATGTTTACCTATGTCACATACTTGGCCTCACATACCCAATAATGCAAGTTAACAGAAACAACTTCGAGAATAATTAATCAAATATAAACATTACGTTTTACGGTTTTAATGCCTACTAAAAGCCTCTTCCACTTGTTTCTGTTGGGGTCGCCACAAGCGCAAAACTTCGTTTAAATACGCTTTTTGTTTCCGAGCCTTGCAGGGCGAGTCACCCGCCTCAGGCATTAAGAAATGAACAGAAGCCCATAGTCTCGACGGAAATGTCGCCCAAGGCCCCCCGGTACTCCTCCTATAAGCGGGTCACTCACTCGTGCTGCTCGGCGCTCGTGCCCTTCGGCGCGTAGTCCCACTCTTCTTCCCTGATGGCCACGTAGAAGTTTCTGGTAAGGCATTCCGCCAGCCGCGCCGTTGCTGCCAGGGCAGCCAGAGTAAAGAGCATAGGCGACACGGACATGACCGAAGAAAAAGGCAACAGTGGGCGTCTGTGCGAGCGCGACTGGGTCTGAGTTGCAGCCGTACCGACTCCTCCCCTCCTTGCGGGAGAAAACCTCAGCTGACCAGACTCCGTGTCCTGAGTGAGTGTCACAGCCTCAGCTGACCAGACTTTTTCTCGAGAGTGAGGGTCACCGTCTCAGCTGGCACAGCCGCTTCACTTGTTTTTGGGACTGTGATGTTTGGCTGAAGTGGCTTCATCCAGGGTAAGTAAGTAATATATAGGGATGGCCAATGTGATCAAAAACAGTTACCAACACAGTACGATATGTTTACTTTGCTAATTATTTCATTTAGCTAAATATCCAAAAGATGACTGACTTGTCCCAATGGATTTGCTGGCACAATGGTTAAAGGTACTACCTCATTGCTGCAGAATTGTAAGCTTGAGTCCCATCACAGTCACTGTCTGTGTGGAGTTTGTGTATTCTCCTTGTGCGCATATGATTTTTTTCTCTTGACCCCAAGAGTTATTTGGTGTCTCAATCAATCCAAATGAATGAGTGTGGCTCAAGTGTGCCTTACACTTTTTCCTACCTTATACCCTTCCAGCAGCACTTGGTACACAGTCTTGTGATTTGTGAATTTCCACTTTTAATTGACTTCTTTTCCTTTAACTTTAATTGTACTGTTCTTAAGACTTACTGCCGAACAAAAGTGAAATGTGATGTGAACAAACAGATGAGCAGTTAAGTTGGGACCTCAAACTCCAACCAATTTCACTACAACCAGTTTCTTAATTAGAAACTGCTTCATGTTTTTAATTAAATCAGTTATTTAACTCTGTGTCTTGTTGGTACTCTCATTCTTCTACAGCATTTTCTAAAACTGGTGATTTTCTTTTTTCTAAGAGCACTGTCAAAATGTGTTTTGCACCTGAGCAGATCAACCTTACTAAGACCTTCACCATTCTGTATTTTCACATGTTGTATTATGGATAAGGGTTAGCTGATCATCTTTTGGCTCATTTTGTGTCTCATTTTTGTTTAGCTGCTAATTAAAGGAAAATTAACTATTAAAATGCCTGTCTCTTAGATAGCATGTCAATTAAAATTAAGGTAAAAGAAGTTAATTAGCAAGCAAATAATGGTCATTAATAAAGAAAAGGGTTAGACTGAAAACCTTCAGCTACTGCAGCTCTCCAGGGGCCTCATGTATAAACGGTGCGTGCGCACAGAAATGTTGCATACGAACGTTTCCACGCTCAAATCGCGATGTATAAAACCTAAACTTGGCGTAAAGCCACGCACATTTCCACGGTACCTCATACCCTGGCGTACGCAATTTCTCCGCTCGGTTTTACAGACTGGCGGCGCCCAGCGTCAAAGCAGTGCTACTGTTCCTGTGTGGTTACCCTTTCTTTCTTAGATCCACATTCCTGACGCGGCTTTATAAATACACTGAAACTAACTGCATATTGTTTATTAGTGTAATGCTTCTGGTTGTAATTAACCTGCAGCAATATAATGGTCCAGGGAATAGCCACAGTATTCCAAATACCATAACTGCTTTAGCATTGTTACTCTCACTGCATCGTCTTCTTCTTTCAGCTGCTCCTGTTAAGGGTTGCCACAGCTGATCATCTTTTTCCATATTACTCTCACTGCACCACTCGGAGTATTTATATCACTGTATCTGATTGGGGAATCACAGCAGCAGCTGATTGGAAAAAGAATTATCGATATACAGCATGAAGCAGACGCTGCCTCAGCCATGGCAAAACGCTTCAAAGCCTTTCCTGCTGTACGGACCTCGCAGTTCAGAAAAAGTTTCATCCCAAGAACTATAAACGCACTCAATCAGTCCATCAAGTGCTCCTTGTAGAACTGTTTGTACTTATAAGTACAATTACCCCACTGTAAACTTGCACTACAGTTATAATATTGCACAACCTGCGGCACTTTATAAAGCACGTATTTACATATGATGACGATATCATTTTTAAGATGAAATGCAGCAAAATATGTTGATTATATTATACAGAGAAAACTTCATTTAAATAATCTATATTGTTAATAATTAAACGTGTGAGGACACGGTGCCGCAGCACTAGCTAGTTCAGGGATTGTTCCTGCTTTGCGTTGTATTCTTGCTGGTGCTGACGCGACACTGAAAGGATAGACGGATAGAATAATTAAACACATACTACGAAGATATTTCAATGTTCCTTAAAAGTTTTGAAGAATCGGCGTTCTAAGCTTACAGATGGCTTCACGTCTATTACAGAGCTGATTGTGTGGTGATTGGGTATTTGGGGAAAGAAAAGTAAGGACATGAATTGGAGGTTAGTACGTTTGAAAGAGACAGTACTTCTGTAATAAATTATTTCATCAAAGGTTGCGCATGGCGCAGAAAGCCTCTTGTGTGAGACATGAACAAGCACTGCGCCACCATGTTCCCATGTTTAATAACATGCTTTCATTCCTATCATCATGAACAAGATATCACGTATACATCTCAGTATTTTAATTATTCAGAGAGCTGTAATATCACGAATGCAATGGATTATGTGTCCTGTCGGAGAAAGAGAAAGCCCATTTAAGAAGCAGGTAGTGATTCACACACAGAGCACAAAGAAGATCAAATACAGAACAAAGCATTTAACGTGCTACTTTAGTTACAATGGGATTTGAGAAACTAGTAAATTAAACGATTTTAAGATGAACTTTATGATGTTCTACTTTAATGGCAAAATAAACTACGTGATTAAAGTTGAAATTTCGAGATTTAAAGTTGACATTTCGTGCTTTTTTCCCACTGTGTGCCTATTTTTTTTGTCTGTACCCTAATAAGCTTTCATATGACACTCAGACGGTGGGCTACGACACACCTTTTCACGGCGACTTTGATATGTGACTTCTTTTTTATTTTGGGCACTGTGCGACTTTGTGAACTTGAGCTTTCGAGTTTCTCCGACACTCTGTCACTCGATCAACTTCCTTTTGTTGATTATACCACTGTTTAAACCAACAAATAGTACGTTGTTCCTTTGCCTCCACTTGGAATTCGCTGTAATTCTTATATTTTCCCCCGTGCTTTTCCCATTGTCTTTTCACAGAAGGCTGAGCTTAAGGGCTATTTATATTGATTTGCATATTCAAAGAGGCGTAATTCTAGGAGGAGTTGGGGCGGGACAAAAGGCTCATGCACGTCCGTTATTTTTCACGCTGATCGGGATTTACGTAGCGCATGAACGTGAAAGTTTGCATACGTACAGATTCCTGCATCTGGATTTTTCTGTGCGTACGCACATTCCCGCTTTTGTGCTTACGCCATGTTATAGTATGAGTTCTACGCATGGTGTTATACATGAGGCCCCAGGACTGGAGATGGACACACTGGCATTAGAATATCATTAGAGAAGATCTTGGAGGAACTTGTCTTATTAAAGCCTCAGACATTTAGTTTGATGTGCTCTTTGTTGGTGAGGCGCGTGGTATCACCATGCTTAGATCAGAGTTCTCTGAGGCCAACTGAAGGAAGGTTGTAGATGCCTATGAGTCTGGCAAGGGGTTTAAAAAGATTTCCAAATAACTGGAATTTAACCATTCCATTATCAGGAAGACCATCTAAAGAGAAGAGAAAAAAGTGAAGCACTGAGAATAACTTGTCTGTTTTAGACTTCAAATGATTTGGATGATATCCTTATAAAGGAAAAAAAAATCTAGGATATGAGAATGACTTGACATGGCAGAGTTAAAGCACTAACAGGCCATGAAATTAAATAATTGACAAGGATTGTTTTTTAATTAAGCAACTGTGTTGGAACAAAAACCTGCAACCACTGCGGCCCTCCAGGACTGAATCTGCCTACCTATGCCATACAGGTAACTCTTGCCACTGTTGACGTCAAAGTGCATGAGCCATCCTTTAGAAAGAGGCTGCACAAATTAGATCTACAAGGGAGGTGTGCGAGGAGGAACCTTTTGCTATCCAGAAATTTCATCAGAGCAAGACTAAAGTTTGCTTATAATCAGTTAGGCAAAAAACAGGACTTGTGGAACTATGTGCTCTGGACAGACAATGCAAAGATAGTTATTTTGCCACTTTACCAGAAGACCTTTGGGGAAAACCAGCAACAGCATTTGAACTGAAGAACCTGATACTAGCTGTGAAGCATGGTGTTAAAGGAAATGTTATGGTTTGGGGCTGCTTTTGTGCACCTGGACTTGAGCAGCTCACAATTATAAAACCCACTATGAATACTTCATTTTACCAGAGGGTGCTTATGAATAATGGTAGACCATCTGTCAGAAGATTGAAAATCAACCAAAAGTGGACCTTGTAACATGATATTGACCCTAAACAAAGGTGTAAATCCACCAAGGAATGGCCTTCAAAGGAAGAAACAGAGGGTTCTAAAATAGCCAAGTCAAAGTCTAGATCTGAATCGCATAAAGATGGTTTGGGGGAATTTGGAATAGTTTGTGCATGCAAGACACTCCTGAAAGAATTGTGAATGGAGGAATGGAAAAAAAAATGTCTCCCCTTCCATGTCAGTGACTGGCAAATGGTTCTAGGAAACATCTACTTGAGGTTGTTCCTGCCAAAGGGAGCAATAACAGCTGTTAGAGCCACAGGTGTTACTTATATTTCCAACAGACTGAAATGGCATACAGTATATGTTCATTTTATATTGAATAAATTATTGCAAAGTCAAATTTTCATTTTTTTTAATTACATCACTTTTCTCTAAAGATACTGTTTTAAATGAAGATCTACACATACTGAAAAAGAAAAAATCTCACTAGCACATTATAGAGTCTTGAGAACAATATCCCTTGATTTATATTCATCCATTTGACAATACAACCTAACATTTTATGTGTCTTTTTAATTGCTTTGGCATATTTCTTGTGTGATTGGTAGGTTAAGTGACTTCTCAGGGTCTCAGCTGTGGCACTGAACTGACAAATCATGAGATTTGAATAGCAAAGCTGTGGCCATTAAGAAGAGACACTGTGGATTAAAATGGGTGTTTAAAGGACAGTTGTGGATCTACCTTTCTTTGTTTTATTTATTAAATCTAAAGTCCTTGTAGCCCTGAACTGGATAAGCAGGATACAAAATAGATGACTAGATGGATGGAAGTAAGATTAGATGAAGTAATTCAAAGTATCATAGCTATTAAAAGTACATAGTATAGTTGTTTCCATATTCTAGATTCACAAAGTAGAACCAGCCTCCTGAATGATGATTTATAAGCCGAAACCTTGGCCTCAAGGAGCTGTGTACCTTTATAGAGTGTTGATTGGCCAGCGGGTGGCACTGTCTGTCTGTATTTCTTATTTAATTAATTCAAAGACCTTTTGGTGCTGAAGTAGATGGGTGGATAGAAAATAGGAAGATTGATTATCTCAAAGTGGCTTACAAGTCATAAGCAAACAGGACAGGTGTTACCATGTTTTACCTTTGCACATGGATTGGGTGTAAATGAAAACATCAGATTTTATAAATCAACACCTTTTGACATTTAACAGCTACCCTATGTACTAAGTAGGGTGCAGGTAGGTCAGTGGGTGGCACTGTTCTTCTAAAAAGAAAAAAAAAGGTTAAAGTTTATATCTATGCAGAAAAGTAAAGAAGGTTAAAGACACAACTTGTCCTTCCGCTCCAAGCATACTGAAAACTCTCTGCCTTTTTCACAGTTCCTTAGACTCCGGTTCCTTTGCAGTGATGAGGCTGACTTCCGTAATGAAGCACTCAGAATGAGGAGTTTCTTCATTGATAGAAGATATCCTCCTCACACTGTGGGTAGGGCCTCAATCAAGCCAGGAGATCTCTTAACATCCATTCTAAGAGGAATCCAATTAATGAAACCCATATCTTGCTGGTCCACACATTCCACTCCAACACTCTCTCTCTCCCACTGGTCATCCAAGAAAATTTCCTAATTTTGCAGATTGATCCATCCACTGGAGCCTTTTTTCCTAACCCCTCGATCTCGATCTGTTGACCAGCTAACCTACACAAACTTCTCGTCCACAGCTCATTTCACAGAGTGGAGTCACATTCCCCACCAAGCACTTTGAGCTGTAACAGGAGCCACTGTGTCACTTGCAAAGTATGTCACCAACAGTACACTTGTGTCTTATCCCTCTGGTAAATTCAATATTAAACAATGGGCCTCTTGTTAGTCTGAAAATCGTATTAATTGGATTTCTTGTAAGAAGTGACCAGCCATCCTGATAGCTGACACGGAGATGGCTAGCAGACCATTGCAGGGAGCACGTGTTAACTGTTAAAACTAAAAACCATACAAAGACTATTGTAAAATACTTAACAGCCCTTGATCACTGCCACACTGATCTCTGTTTATGTTCCTTCACAGGGCTTCAAAGACACTTTTCAAAGAAAAACAGAAGAGGCTAAATTCATTCTCAGCCTAGGATCACCTATTTCTCCAGGTCTTAATGACTGACTAACCTTTTAATCTCTCCCTTCATTTTCTCTTTTTGTCCTTTCATCTGGTTCCCTCCTATATATGTTACCTGTTTTTCCATTTTCAGTTGCACACCTGATGAAGGCTATACACCCAAAATGTTGTGTTTTCAACCATTTTCCCTTTCAGCATGGAAATAACTGTTAACCCCTTCTGACATAGCCCTATGCTAACTGTTTTACTGTAATCCAAAATCCTTGAACATGGCTGTCTTTGAACTGGATAAGCATGTTTGAAACTTGATGAGAAAAGTGGCAGGCTGTGCCTTGTGGCTGTCTTTTGTGATCTGCATAAGTATGTTTGAAAATGGATAAGATAAGTGGCAGGCTAAATATCTCGCTCTGGATCTCACAGTAGGTTAATGGTGGGGATTCAACTGGCATCAATGTGCTTTGCAGTCCATCGGCTCAGCCACAAGGCCAGACTGCCACCATAACTGGTCTATGCACTGTCCAGCAGGTTACACTGCAGCTCACTATTTAAGTACTGCTTAGGTACAAAACAACCAGGGCTGTGGGTTTGAAGTGCAGTTCTGGGCCCCCCTGTTGCTGCAAGGTTTTGTTCCAATCCAGTTTCACAATCATTGAATCTTTTCGCTATAACTGATATATTGTTTTAATTAGGTTGCCTCAGTCCTTCTCTGATTGCACAGTTAAGAAAAGTGCAGTGGTGTGAGATTTTCATTTATTAGAAATTTAGAAATAGCTGTATTTTTGCCCTGCGGTGGGTTGGCACCCTGCTCGGGATTGGTTCCTGCCTTGTGCCCTGTGTTGGCTGGGATTGGCTCCAGCAGACCTCCGTGACCCTGTGTTCGGATTCAGCGGGTTGGAAAATGGATGGATGGATGGATGTATTTTTGCCATAGAGTTAAACAGTGAACTCTCTTTTATTATCTTCCAATTAATTAATTTCTCTTTTCTGTGCAGTTTGCTCCCTTATTTGTATTTAATAATTTCACTAAAGAAGGAGTGCAGTAGGCACGACGGCAAATGACATTAATGCTAAAAGGCTTCAGTGTCATACCCCCAAGCATGCTCATTATTAAATAAAGGCTTAATCAGAAACTTGGAAAAGCAGTAGAAAACTCCTGATGATGTAGATTAATAGAGCCAACATTACATTTTCCATGTGTAACATATATAAACGCTTGGTAGATTACATTAAGAATTTAAGAGTTTTGTAATTTTTTGATACCTAAGCACAGAAATTGGGAAATGAAAAGGGAGTTAGTACAGTGGATCAAGACCGTTATTTTAAAATTATTTCAAGAACACAGAAACACTGTTGGAAATTTGATAAGGGTAAATTTCACAGAAACTTTAGGAAGACTTTATTTACGCAGAGAACCATAGATACATGAAATAAGCTACCAAGTAGTGTGGTAGACAACAGGACTTGAGACTTTCAAAACTCGACTTGATGTTTTTTTGGAAGACTAGGGGGATAAGCCCCCTGCTCGCTTCGATCGCCAACCCCTCCCCCCCGACTAGCGCTACGCGCCATTGTGAAGAGGGGGGCTGAATGCACACCAAGGAGACACGGCCGCTCCTCTGAAACCCCTCTTAAATAGTGATACAATTGGAAACAAATAGCAGTTGTTTTTTTTACCTCCTCTTGTGCTAATATTGTGCTAATCGCTGGAGACTTTAACCATGTGACGCTGGACAAAACATTACCTGCATTCTCCCAGTATGTGGACTGCAACACCCGGGGAAATAAGACTATTGATTTACTGTATGCAAACGTTAAAGACGCATACAGTGCCGCCCCGCTGCCTGCGCTTGGGAAAGGAGATCATAACCTGGTTCTGCTTCAGCCTCACTACAAACCAAAAGTGAGAGTCCTACCTGTAACCACACGATCATTCAGGAAGTGGACCCCGGAGGCTGAGAATGCTCCGAGACAATGTTTTGGAACTACAGACTGGGATATCCTGCAGGGATCACATAGTGAGAACATTGAGGAGGTTGTTGACTGCACTACTGACTACATCAACTTCTGTATGGACACTGTAGTTCCAGTAAGAACTGTACGCTGCTATGCTAACAACAAGCCATGGATTACAAGTGACATCAAGGACCTTTTGAACCAGAAGAAAAGGGCCTTTAAAGACGGTGATCATCATGAGCTCAAGCGCGTGCAGAAGGAACTCCGAGTCCAGCTCAGGGCGGCGAAGGAGCAGTACAGGAGAAAGCTGGAGCAGAAGTTGCAGAACAACAGCATGAAGGAAGTGTGGGATGGGATGAAGATCATCACTGGCTGCAGCTCGAAGCGGGGTACCACCATCGAGAGAGACGTGAAGAGAGCAAACCAAATGAACATCTTCTTTAACAGGTTTGACCACCCTAACCCACTCTCACCTCGGAGTACTGCACTCTCTACACATCCTTCTGCTGATACCAACATAGGAGAGACATCCCCACCCACAATTACAGCAGCGCAAGTGAGCAGAGAGCTGAGGAAACTTCGTGCCAGTAAAGCAGCAGGTCCAGATGGAGTATCGCCACGACTGCTGAAGGTCTGTGCATCAGAGCTGGGGGGTCCTCTACAGCACATCTTCAACCTGAGCCTGGAACAGGGGAAAGTCCCGAGGCTTTGGAAAACATCTTGCATCACCCCAGTCCCAAAGGTATCACGTCCTGGTGAGCTGAATGACTTCCGGCCTGTCGCTCTAACATCACATGTGATGAAGACCATGGAGCGGCTGCTGCTTCACCACCTGAGGCCACAGGTCCAACACACCCTCGACCCTCTGCAGTTCGCATACCAGGAGAAGGTGGGAGCGGAAGATGCCATCATCTATATGCTACATCGATCCCTCTCCCACTTGGACAGAGGCAGTGGCGCTGTAAGAATTATGTTTCTAGACTTCTCTAGCGCCTTCAACACCATCCAACCTCTGCTCCTTAGGGACAAGCTGACAGAGATGGGAGTAGATTCATACCTGGTGGCATGGATCGTGGACTATCTTACAAACATACCTCAGTATGTGCGTCTCGGGAATTGCAGATCTGACATTGTGGTCAGCAACACAGGAGCGCCGCAGGGGACTGTACTTTCTCCGGTCCTGTTCAGCCTATATACATCGGACTTCCAATATAACTCGGAGTCCTGCCACTTGCAAAAGTTTGCTGACGACACTGCTATCGTGGGCTGCATCAGGAGTGGGCAGGAGGAGGAGTATAGAAACCTCATCAAGGACTTTGTTAAATGGTGCGACTTAAACCACCTACAACTGAACACCAGCAAAACCAAGGAACTGGTGGTGGATTTTAGGAGACCCAGGCCCCTCATGGACCCCGTGATTATCAGAGGTGACTGTGTGCAGAGGGTGCAGACCTATAAATACCTGGGAGTGCAGCTGGACGATAAATTGGACTGGACTGCCAATACTGATTCTCTGTGCAAGAAAGGACAGAGCCGCCTGTACTTCCTTAGAAGACTGGCATCCTTCAACATCTGCAGTAAGATGCTGCAGATGTTCTATCAGATGGTTGTGGCGAATGCCCTCTTCTACGCAGTGGTGTGCTGGGGAGGCAGCATTAAGAAGAAGGATGCCTCACGCCTGGACAAACTGGTGAGGAAGGCAGGCTCTATTGTTGGCATAGAGCTGGACGGTTTGACATCCGTAGCAGAGCAACGGGCACTCAGCAGGCTCCTATCAATTATGGAGAATCCACTACATCCATTAAACAGTGTCATCTCCAGACAGAGGAGCAGTTTCAGCGACAGACTGCTGTCACTGTCCTGCTCCACTGACAGACTGAGAAGATCATTCCTCCCCCAAACTATGCAACTCTTCAATTCCACCAGAGGGGGTAAACGTTGAACATTATTCAAGTTACTGTCTGTTTTTTTACCTGCATTTTTTATTACTCTTTAATTTAATATTTTTTGCTGCTGGAGTATGTGAATTTCCCCCTGGGATTAATAAAGTATCTATCTATCTATCTATCTATCTATCTATCTATCTATCTATCTATCTATCTATCTATCTATCTATCTATCTATCTATCTATCTATCTATCTATCTATCTATCTATCTATCTATCTATCTATCTATCTATCTATCTATCTATCTCTTTGCTCGATCTGCTGCTGGATTGCTGCTGCTGCCATGTCGCGTGATCTGCATTTAGTGCGGCGCTTCAAACGTTTAAAAGCCTGTACAGCACCTGTCCTTTTGTCTCACTGCCTTGTCTCTCTTGTCCCCCAGACATCCTCAAACACTATGTGATCTCTTTTCGTTGTTCCGTTATTTCACCGAGTAATATTTTCCATTTGTTTGTGCTAATGCGATCTTTACTCTAATTTTTTTGAGACTTTTGAATTTTCCTACTTTCATTATCTCTAACCTGCTCTGCATGTGTACAACGGGACTTGCTTCCGAAGGTGTAAGTATGACTTGACTTGTCCATCTCGCAGGACGTGAAAGTGTCTCTCCATCTCTCTGTCTCTGTTCAAAAGATCATGTCTCGTCACAAGATTTTTTTTTATAATAGAGAGATTTAAGTGGATAGGACTGGCAGTCTTTGTTGGGCTGAATGACCTGTTCTCGTCAAGATTGTTCTAAGGTTCTATTAAGTAAATAATTCAAAATAAATAATAAATACATGACTAGACAGTAATACTTTGAAATAGATAGTAATAAATAAATAGTTAAGTAATCACAGTAAAACTAATAATAACAAAGTAATGACAAGTGTAACAAATGTACGGAATATAAATTTGTTACTTTGGCAGATCTGAGGACAGGGGGCGACACAGAGTTCAGAGTCCAGACAGCCAAGGGGTAGAAGCTGCTGTAGTACCTGGCAGAACTAGTTTGGATATTACAGTACCTTTTACCAGATGGAAGTGGGACAAAGACCTTCAGCACACATTGCCTTAGGATAAGGCCTCATTACAATAGCATGAAAACTGAAGCTGCACATTCCTTCCGACTGCAAAGTACACAAACAGCACAACCCAAGTCTTAAAACTGCCAGTGGCACCTCCATGGGACACAGAAGACACAAACAACCCTGCTGATTATTTAAGCAGATAACCCCCACCCAGCTGCTGTTAAAATGGCAATATTTGTGCTTGAATGCAGTTTTCTTTACTGGTACTGGTAAGTTCGAGTTTCATTTGCTTCTCCTTTATCTTGGGACTGAGGTTCACCAGAAATACATCTTCTAGTGGTGCCTTAGTATTGTGTGTTTGAGGATTAACTGTCTGCTTAAGATTAGGAAAAAGATGTACTCTTGTTGGATCACCCATTATGTGCAATTTGATTCTGAGTTTGCTTGGTTGTTTGCTGGCCATGTTTATGGTGACTTTTCAGACATTTACTTTAATGAAATGTTCAGGAATTGAACAAATGGATGACTAGATGGGCAGTTATCAGCTTGACCTTATGAAAAACTAGTTATGTGTAAAATATTTGTATGAAGCACAGGAATGACTTGTTAAAAATTTGGGCCAGAAATGCCATAAATTAGAACTGGGCTGAGACTAAGGAAAAAAAAAACCATGAGAAACGTAAGGGAAAAAAAATGATGAAAATGAAATTTTAGAGGTTAGCACCTATCAGTCTGAATCGACAAAATAACAACCAAAAATCTACTTTGTGAGGTGGGTAGGTGTGATTTAGGTTGAGGGGAACACAGTATGACATCATCAACACCCTAGAGTGAGTTTACAGTTGAAAAAGATTTGCATCATTGAGGTCTCTACAAGATAAAAATAAGCATTTGTTAAGTCACTGAGAATATTAATTTAGGAGGAGGGGAAAATTTGTGTAACACATACTTGGAAAGAAAGGCAGCACGTTGGCACAGTGCTTAGCTCTGCCGCCTCACACTTCTAGAGCATTGGTTTTCAATCTTGGCCCATTCACTTACTTGCATGTTCGACCAATGGGTCACCACTCTTTGGCACCATGATGAAAAAGAATGTATTAAAATAAAGGAATTCATTTTAATTAGCAGAGTTTGCATATTCTCTCCATTCCAATGTGGTTAATCTGGTTATATTTACAAAGATGCAAGAGTTTGGGTAATTGGCAACTCTTATCTGGTGAGTATGTGAATGTGCCCTGCAGTGCGTTGGCGTCTTATCCAGAGGTAGTTTCTTTCTTGTATCCAGAGCTGTCAGGATAGACTGCAGCCCCCACATTGCTGATTTGGATTAGGCCGATTTAAAACTGAATGAATAATATTGCCCACCTCAAGGCCACAGATGACCAGTAGATATGGATGGGGATTGAGCAAAGGTACTTATTCCACTGCTTAGAGTCTCTAATCTGTAACTCCAGTCCTGATCATAGCCCTGACTGTGTGGAAAATAGAAGGCAACGTGACCAGAGTAAACCGATTACAAGCTTCTATGGGTCGTGGATATGCAATCGTAAATCCTCCTGTGCATCTCAATCTAAATGAAATATTGAAGATCCTGAAATACATCCATCCATACATTTGCACACAGGCTTAATTCACTTCAGGACCACAGAGCCAAAACTTATCTTGGACGAATCGAGCGTGAAGCAGTTGTTGGTGGAACACGTTAGTTCCGTCCTTGGGTCTGGCTAATTGTGTCTCATTTGGCCTTAGTGCTCTACTTGTCTGGTTTACACAGACATTTCTGGGAGATCTTACTGTACTGTTGTCTTGTGTTTTACCAGATATATGTGCTAAATTGTACCAATATTAGTATGTCACTGTGACCTATGCTTTAAATGACTCTGAAAACATTATAAGTGGTTATGCAGATGTGACTTTTTCCTATACTCTATGTACATACTAGAAGAAGTACCCGGTGTTTCCTGGGTATATCTGTATAATGGGTTAAAGTAGGAAAGGAAATATTTATGTGTCTTTAAAATGATGACTCTTTTGACAATCAAGTCAAGTTGGGGAGCATTCACTACACAACGAAACAACTCGGGATCCCGGTTGGCAACCCCCCAGGCAGATACACGGTCAATTCCCACCCTCCGGAAATGACCCTCTATCTGCCACAGCCAGGTGTTACGTGGGTGACCCCTTGGCCTGGTCCAGCCACTTGGGTCCCCAATAATGAGGATCTTACAAGCCGGATCACCCTCGGGGAAATGCGCCACATGGCCATAGTGCCGTAACTGACGCTCCCTCACAATGCAGGTAATGTGCCTCATTCGGGACTCCATGAGCAACCGCTCATTCGACACAACCAACGATACCCAAGGATTTTCCGGAGAGAGACAGTACCATAGGAGTCCAGTCTTCATCTCAGGTCACTGGATAGCGTCCATGTCTTGCAACCATATAGTGACAATGCTGGCTGAAATATAATGCAAGTGTCCCATCTCTTGTCTCTGACGACTAACAGTTCCTCTTCTCTCTTGAGTTGAGAAGTTGCTCTTTTTGTGTATGACTGAACTCCGTACTTGCTCAACTAGAACCATGAATGCTACTCCTTTATATTTCCTGGTTAAATGTGTTTTCACTAACAGAAGTGAAATTTCACATTCATAAACTGGATAGCTTGTTGAATAACTGAATTCATGGACATTCAGTAAGCATCAACAGGAGAGGGTGGGATTCAAGGTTACCATTTTCTATGAAGTTAAAAAGAGGACATCTTATTGAAAACTTGCCTTTCATATAATATTGTCTCAGGCAACACAGGTTGGCTGGCATCCCTGATGGGGTCAGTGGTTCCTTACCAAGTCAGGGTGCCTTTATAATGGAGGAACAATTTGGTTGCTAGTGCCTTTCCTTGCTTGGAGACCATGATAGTGGAAAGACAGAGGAGACTGCCAGCTCAGGGCCATGTATTACCCTGATACTCCCCTGGCGGATTTCCCATCTGTACACCCGAAATTGTAATTATTACCTGAAAAAGTCAGTCTTTTCTACAAGGCCAAACTTTGTGAGTGATGTATACATGAAAACTGAAATAGTTTGTTGTGTCTCATTTGGTTTCCTTTGAATGTTCAGAACTTTAGACTGTATTGTATCACTTTCCCTATCTAAATACTGATTAGAGAAACATCTTCACTGCAAGATGATTGTACACATCAGTAGCCAAACCATCAAACTGAATACCTACCATTCTATCACCATTTTAACTAAATCTGACTTCACTATTGCTTCTGTTTTTCTGCATGTACTCAAAATTTTCCTCACAAGTGCAGAAAAAGTTTTTTCATTAGAGCATTTGTAGAGTCTGTTGATTTGTAGCTGTTGTGATGTTTTATAGAATTGAATGATAAAGTCCCTCCAGCAGCACAGATGATCTCCTCACTGGATCCAGGATGTATGATGAAGTTAGTGATGTTCAACTAATTATTTCTACTTTAAACAGTCTTTTATGTTTTGCTGTTTCCACGTGTGCTTCAAGATCTAGGGTACCTTTGTTTGTAACTGAAACAAATGTGCCTGGACTACAAATGGTACATTCCGTTTCAAATTTGTCAATGGTCATCTCGGAAACAGCTGTATTCCTTTTTAAGTATGTTTGTAAATTTACATTTATGTTTTGTTATTTCTCCAGAAACCTAAACTCCAAAAGAAGTTTACAGCACCTAAAGGATGCTCAGATCTGCAGATCACGCCAAGCTAATGCTGGCTGCTGCTTGGTTTGTAGGGACAGAACTGAATTCTACGTAACATGATTGTGTACCACTGGGGATGCTGAAGACTGCAGCTGGCTTGACTTCTTGAAACAGTGAGCAAACTTCAAGCATGAATGTTATCATATCCTCCAGAATTTCATGATTTTTCAATGAAGAAACTGATCATTTCTGTTTTTTATGAAAATTCACCAGGATGCTTATTTTACTACCGAAAAAAGGGACCTATCTGAGAAAAAGAGGATGCATGGTAACCCTGGGGGGACTGCAAGTCTACCTGTTATTAAATGAGACATAACCAGTGTCAGTATTTGTTAATGTTATGAAGATGATATGTCTAAACACAACCCACGATGAGAGAAAATGACATATTATTAAACAAAAGTGGTAATCTAGCAAGACAATAAATTGTGATCAAAATTAGTAGAGAAGAATATGCTGTGTCTGCAGTTTTAGATGAGCTCTCACTTTAGCTGCTACAGAATTTATATGTGCTTATAACAGTGTCCTCCCATCAACCCCGGATATCTCCTGCAGTCTGATGGAAATTTTAGCCCCAGCGTCTTATCAAGCAAACAAACAGATTACGAATTTATTTATATAGAACAGCACCTAAATTTAGCTTGTACTTATATAAACGTATACACTAAATGACATTATGAGCTATGAAACAAGGCTCGTCTTGGAATATAAACATCCATAGACAAATCAGAATGAAGATTCACTGATAACACTGCACAACAATTTTTTTGAAAAGTCTTGCTTCCTGAAAAGTATTTGCTGATTGTGACAGGTACCTAATGGGTATGTACAAATATAGTTTTGGTTTTACTGCATCACGTAGGAACTCTGAGAAATAGATATTTATGTGTTTACTGACAATATCGTATTTAGTCACGTTTATGTTTCGCATAAGCTATTAAATTCAACAGAATTAAAAGTGTTTGCTCCTGGTTTTCTTTTGTATTCAATGTCTGGTGCATCACGTTGCAGTGTCCAACAGTAGTCAGCAAGCATTGACGGATTCCAATTGCCCTGGTATTGTTTCTCCATCCTAGCAATGTCCTGGTGAAACCTTTCACCGTGTTCGTCACGGAAGAAGTCCAAGTGTGAGTGGAGGAAATGAATCTTGAGTGACATGTTGCACTTCATTGTCTTGTATGTTTTGAGAAGTTTGTCTACCAGCTGACTGTAGTTTGGGGCTCTCTAATTATCCAGAAAATTGTCAACAACGTCTCTGAAGGCTTTCCAGATAATTTTTTCCGGCTCAACTAACAGATCTTCAAACCGCTTGTCACACATAACATGTCTGATCTGGGGGTCAACAAAAATGCCCTCTTTGATCTTGGTGTCAGTTATTCTTGGGAACATCTGTCTTAAATAACGAAAACCTTTGCCTTCCTTGTTCAGTGCTTTCACAAAATTCTTTATGAGTTCCAGTTTTATGTGAAGAGGAGGCAAAAATATCTTTGCCGGGTCGACAAGCGATTCATTTGCCACATTTTTCTGTCCTGGAACTAACTTTTTATGGAGTGGCCAGTTCTGTCAAGAATAGTGCGACTCTTTGGCACGGCTGTCCCATTCACAGATGAAACAACAGTACTTTCTATAGCCGAGCTGCAGTCCTAGTAACAGAGCAGCGACTTTAAGATCTCCACAGATATTCCAGTCGTACCTGCTATACTGGACGTGCTTCAGCAACAGTTCCATATTCTCATACGTTTCTTTCATGTGTGCTACATAGCCAACAGGAACTGAAGGATAAACGTTGCCATTTCATTTATGTTAGGTAGAATGCCCAAAGGGGACTGGGCGGTCTCGTGGCCTGGAACCCCTACAGATTTTATTTTTTTCTCCAGCCTTCTGGAGTTTTTTTTGTTTTTTCTGTCCACCCTGGCCATCGGACCTTACTCCTTTCTATGTTAACTAATGTTGTCTTATTTTAATTTCTTATTTGTCTTTTATTCTTCTTTTCTTCATTATGTAAAGCACTTTGAGCTACTTTTTGTATGAAAATGTGCTATATAAATAAATGTTGTTGTTGATTGTGTAGCAGAACAGCTTTCAGGCTTAACATTGACAAATCAAATTTTTATGTGATATTCGTGATCTGTATCCAAAAATCAATAAGAAACTCCTGACAATATTCAAGAAGCAAAAACTTTGTTGTGCAGTGTAATCAATCATAAAAGCTTTTATGTAAGTGAGATCCTTTTGGTATATTCCAGTTACAGATCAAGAGCTCATATTGAATTGTAATATTATTTAAGCTCATTTTGTATTTGGTGATAAAACAGCCAGCTACGTCTCCCTGTTGCTTCTATCTGCTCTGTCATAATTTTTTTACCATCTGGGAATTGTCTTACTGAAAGCATTTCAGCCAACTGTTCCTTGGACATTTCTCCAAATCAAACCCTTGGTGCACCTGGAGAGTCAAGACCTCATCAACAGACAAGAAACTCGTCTTCAATCCTGTTGTGCCACAGACTCTTGTTCTGACAATGCTGATAATGAAATGCTCCTTGTTTTTATGAATGCTTGTTAAATCAGCATTAAAGCTGCAGCTCAGTGCTATTCTTCGATAATGTCTGGGTATTTTTTTGTCCTTTTTTTGTCCTCTATCTCCTGCTTTGAGGTACAGTATGTATGTGGGTGTTTTTGAGTGGACATTAGGATATAAAAATAATTATTTTTAAGAAAGTGTTATCCCCATCCCCTGCCAAATGCCAACAGGCCTTTCCAACCTTCTGAAACCTCTAAGCTGTGAAACACTGGACCATCTAGCTCAGTGTTATTGACTTAATGACATTTTATGGGACCTCACTAGACATGGGTATCTTCATCAGTCATCTATTTCCAGCTTGCTTAATCCAGTTAAGGTGGGCTTGACCTTATTTCAGGCCATATTTCAAACAAGTTTGGCATGAGTCCATAAGAGGGTACACTCATTCATTTACTCATACATGGTCAATTTAGGGATTTCAGTTAACTTGCAAATTCTTTGAGATTTGGAAGGGAAGCTAGAGTTGTCAGAGGAAAAACACATTCAGTGATTAAGCTTAAATTTGAATCCACTCTCTAAACATTGTGCCACCATATCACCCCAGTCAATTATGTGTTTCCTAGTCATTGAAGCAACAAGTCCTAATAGGCTGGGGCTGAGGACCAAGCACCTCTTGATGGTGAGATATCCCAGCATAATTTAACTTCAGCATCCCAGGTCTCATTTAATTATAAGAAAATTCTGCTTATTCAGTGATGGCTTAGATGTGATTCTTGAATTAAAAGATGTTTCCATGATGAACAGAGGACTAGTCACTTGTGCTTTTCCTATCACTTCAAAAGCAGTATCTCCTGTTTTGCAATTGAGCTCTTCAAACTTGGAGTATTCTCCACAATCAGGAAGCTTTTACTCTTGGTGCAACTTGTGATGGGCAAGTAGATGGATATTGGCGTGGTCTCATTCCTGTTAGCCATTAAACCCTCAGTTGCTCCTAGACACATGCTTTGACAGTTCCTCCTCTGAATCTTAACCCGCAGATTCTGATGCAGCCTGGGCCTCACCAAAAAGCTTGAGGTCAAGAGAGCAGTTAAAAATCCTAAATGGTTTGTTTTTCTTCAGTGTCTCACTTATGCACTGACACATACAAAGGGTACAAAAGGCAATAGCTCATGCATATACAAAATGTATTCAGTCCCCACAAACCTCCACTCCCTCGACTTCCACTGATTTAACTACTAACAGACATTCCAGTTCTTTATTTTTCTGGCCAAAATCACCTCACTGCTGGTCACTTTAGGTCCAGACTCACTAACCTTCTGACAACTTTTTTGTATTAATCATTGCACCCTTTTCATCAGGCCTTTTCCGTTGTGCTCCAGTGTGTTCACTGTGAAAGGCACTGTACATGTCTCTCTCACACACAAACACACACATATACATTTTCACATATTTAATGTGTATATATTTAATGCCACCCTGGGGTGAAATGTGGCAGTTTTTCTAACCGTGTTGCCTCCTTCTCCCTCCACAGACCAAAGAAGATGCCTATTGAAAGAACTGATTCATCCAGTTCCAGCCTGGGCTCCATAAGACCAAAGCACACTTGAATAAGAGTCAATAACCAGAGGGACCCATAGGATGGAGTTCCCTGCATTCAGAGATCTTGTAAAACGTTTAAGCCAAGAAGAGCTAGTTGTTCTTTTTGAACTACTAGGGGGCTCTGCTCCCTGCTCGCTTCACTCGCCAACCCCTGTGTTTGGGTTACCGGATATACAATACAATTTATTTTTTGTATAGCCCAAAATCACACAAGAAGTGCCGCAGCGGGCTTTAACAGGTCCTGCCTCTTGACAGCCCCCCAGCCTTGACCCTCTAAGAAGACAAGAAAAAACTCCCAAAAAAAAAATGGAAAAAGGGAAAAAATGGAAGAAACCTTGGGAAAGGCAGTTCAAAGAGAGACCCCTTTCCAGGTAGGTTGGGCGTGCAGTAGGTGTCAAAAAGAAGGGGGTCAATACAATACAGTACAATACATAGAACAGAATAAATCCTCAATACAGTATAAAAATAAAAATTCTAGAAGTATGGAGTAGAATTTCACATTAGATGATATCACATAATATGATTTGGATTTGTTTTAAGTCCTGGAGACCTCATTCATCAAGCTGCCTCCCCCATTTTGCCATTCCACATCTGAAATAGCGCTAATCCGATGAAAGGACCCCTCACTCCCACGTCCCCATTCATCAGGGATGACTTTACCTTAGGCAGGCAATCTACAATTTAAAGAGATTGTTATTTTCTTGTGAATTGTTACATATGCATTATTTTCACTTTTACTTTAAAAACTTTTGTAAAAACAATACTTGTTTCTTTATTTCCTGCCTCGCGCGAGGATACATCTCTTTCTTCCCAGACGTGTATAATACTGCTCGTGTTGTGAAGGGTGTTGCGGCTGAACGTACGCTAAGGATATGCCTTTGGATCATTTGCTGTCTTTTTGCTGCTTGCTAGCTGCCTCTTCTGCCTGTCGCATGTCATTGTTTTAAGAGCTGGGAACACATGATGCTTGCCTGCCAAAAGCAATCCAACAACTGCTAGCTTAGAGGTCTGTTGACTTGTTTTAAATGATGGCTCACTGCCGTGACGGTGTAAAGCAATACCTGTCTTTTATTGCTGGTCACGGGCCCGGTTGAATTCTTTCTTGCAGGATGTATAACGCTGCTCCTGTTCGGGGGTGGTGGCTAGCTGCTGTCGCACTGCCCTTCGATCTCTTGGCACCAAGTCTCATGTTTAAGGTCTCTGCGAGATGCACCGTGGCAATTCTCCTTGGTCTCTTTAAAATGTCTTTCGAGATGATCATGTATCGCAGCCTTGCATTTGCTTTCCATTCCAGGATTTTCTTTTATATATAGAGAGATAGGATACATTATTGTGCCAGTGAGTGCTTGTTTTGTTTATCTAAGTTTGAAAGGAATTAGACAGGGATGGCTGGGTTGGCACCCCAACATTTACTTTTTCGTACCCCCCTTCCCTCGCTCAACAACTATATACTGTATATATATACAGTATATATATATATATATATATATATATATATATATATATATATATATATATATATATATATATATATATTGTCATGCTTAGGTCACAAAGTTGCACAGGTGTGTGACTATGTATATCCTTAGCGTACGTTCAGCCGCAACACCCTTCACAACTCGAGCAGTATATACACATACACACACACACACAGTATATATTGTGGCCGGGTGAAACAATGATAGCTTCTAAAAGTGGAGAATAGTTGGGACACAACGGGGTCATCCTATTTAATAAGGAAAGTCCTTTTTGCCTTCAAGAAACAGCCTGCTTGGGTAATATAAGCATCAAAAGTAATTTGGCTCTTTGCTAGCAGCTCGCTCTGCTTTCAAATGACACCTTCCAGGCAGCCAGGCTTTTTATATCACACAGACCGGAAGTGGGGTAGGGTGGGAGTTAGTGCCTTCAATGGGTGGCTTCTTGATGCTGTGGGGTGAGAAGGAGATAAGAATTTTCGCGACAGTGCACCCTCTCACCCCGGCAGGTTGTCACATATCTCAATCAATCCTGTGAGGAGCTCCTTGGACATGCATGCGTGACAATATATACATGTGCATGTGAAAAAACACTACTGGGGATATACCAGTTGAAACATGTGTTTATAATCCCCCACTGTGACTGTTCTTTTCAGTAATTCTGGTGAGTATTTCTTATTTATTTATTGTTTCTGTTAAAAGCTACATTATCCTCTAGGGACAAAAAAAGTCCTGTCTAATGTCTAAGAATTTAGACTGAAAAACGCATGGCGAACATTTTTCCGACCTTGAGTGAGTCACATCACACACCAGTCTCTCTTGTTGACTTCTTTAAACAGCACTATGGGGACTAAAGTCCCCATACTTTTTTTCTACCCTTTTCTAAAAAAAAAAAATTTTTGTACTAACTCCTAGTACTAACAACTTACTATTATTTTCTTCTAGCATGGTTTTGTGTACAACTTGGTCAGCGGTTAACTTGTTTAATGACAATAGATTTAATCCTAGCCTTAAAGACTGAAGAACAGTCGTAGACTACTAAGCACTGTTGTAAGTCGTTCTGAATAAGAGCGTCTGCTAAATGTTGTAAATGTAAATGTAAATGTTAGAGAAAATTGAAAAAATACTTTATATGGGATGTGGTATTCATTGTGAAAACATTATTTAAAAATAATGCATCAGTCTCCCAAATTGGCTGCACAGTTATACACTTTCAATTTATATTTCTTATTTTGGATATCATCAACTCATGCGAGTTCAGTAAGGGTGCCTTCATACTGTGAACTGGCACAAAGACCCTTCAGTATATTTTGACTCTTTACTGGTCAGTCCTCTATAACTATAGTTGGTTGTTATAACTTAATTTTGCTGTAGGTAACAGAAGCCCAAAGACCACCATTAGTGTGGCATTGAGCAGACATGATAGGTCACTCAGCTTAAAGAGAGTCAAACTGGAGGCTGGGGCCTCAGCCACAAGTTCCAATGCAGAGACAAGCAACTGTGTGACCCTGGGACTGCATTCAGCATTAGCAGCATGTGTGCCATCTCTAAAGACAGCTCTGTTTGTTAGCTCTGTGAACAGTCCTTGTTCTTTAAAGCCATTATTCTAGCATACCTGAAAGCATCTGCTAAAGCAGAAGTATATTAACAACTTGCTAGCTCTAATGTGGCAGTGATAATGAAGTATCCGTATCAACTTAATAACATTTTGAACAACCACGCTGTGGGACCACTGGAAACTACACAATTGTCCTGGATTATTTAATTAGACTCACATAATATTTTTATTGCCAATTATAGCTTTGATTTACTGTAGTATTAGACATCCTTATTAAAACTGTGGTGGTCATACCAGTGTTATTGGTTTATCACATGGCAAGTGCAACATCAAGGTGGCAAAGAGCAGGGGAATGCCCCACACATGACCCCCACCAATAAGAGAAAACATGCACTGTCAATAGACGTGGTTCTAGACATGTCAAAGTGGCATGATCGGAATGGTAAGGGGTGCCAAGCCCTATCGGGAATGGTGCCTACAAAGAAGGGGAAAGTTCTAAAATGATAGAGTGGCAGCCTGCAAGAAAATGTGATATGTTTCCCTATACTATGAGAAAGCATAGATCTCAGCTGATGTCAAGGATTATTGACCAATTCCTTAGAATTAGAAAGTGAGGACACATTTGTCAAAGGAGGCAATTGATGGCCCAAACCTTAAAGAGCTGTTATCCAAGAATGAGAATAGCCAGCAAAGAGGCCTGACACGTGAATGGTCACTGAAGACTCACCAAGAGTCCTGACAGAATGTTCTAGCCTGGTGTACCCATAGCAAAAGAAATGATATCCTTAACTGCAGAAGGTGACTCCATGGCTTGATAAGAAGTTATATTTAGAGAGAGTTAAAATGCCCCCTTACTCCAGAGGATATATTGAATCCTGAGTCAGCTGAAGAGTTGAGGCAAAAATGAATAGTCAGAAAGGGAGAAGACAGAATCATGTTAAGATAGTAATGGGAAGTAAAGGTTTCTATATGTTGGGTGCACAGTTGGACAAATCACCGTATCTGACAGTGGTTTAAGACCTCTGTAGTGTCATAGAAGACAGGGGTTTGCTGGCATCCTGACTAGGACAGATGGTTCCTTACGTGTCCGGGATGCCTTTATAATGGAAGGATGGAAGAAGACCACCTCCTGGAGCCATGCACTCCCCGAGTCTGACAAGTGGCAGCACCTCTCTGGTGGGTCTCCCATATACACTCTCACATGGTTTCATAGGAATTGGAGTTCCAATAGGCAGCCCTATGTTGTGGGAGCCACCAGAGGGAGCTGTGGAGAGGAGGTTTCCTCCTTTTAGAGAGGTTCTGACTGACCTGACCTAGTGCTTCCTGAATGCAATGTGACAGCACCGGAAGTACTCCTGGGTCCGGTATAAAGGAAGCCACTCCTCCTCATTTCAGTTGAGTCAGACTCGGGTGGAGGAGAATGAAGCTCACTTAGTAGGAGTAAAGGAGAGAGAAGAGACAGAGAAGAAGACTTTTGCTGATAATTGTGCTTGTGCAACCGTTGGAAAACGGTTTAGCTACGAAACACTGTGAAAAGTGTTTGTACTCAATAAGTCACTTATTTGAACCCAGGACTTGTGTAGCTGTGGTTATATTTGTGGTGTGGGGTGCTGCAACGCCCCCTACTGGTCACAATAAACAGACCCAGTGGAGAGCAGGGGCTCAATTTGAACTTTTATTTGCATTTGGAGCTTTTCCTGTTGCTTGCTCCTTTGTGTTTTAATTATAATAATATTTCCATCATTCTTATAGACTCCTTGGTGTCTGTAATAACTAATAATCATTTAGATCTTATCATAAAAATGACTGTTTCCAGCATAATTAGCTTGTCAGTGGTAGAGATTGAATTTAAGTGAGTATAATAGGTAGAAAAGCTATTAGGAGCACAGTGCAGTATACAAAGCAAGCAAACCACTAGTGTCATGACCTGAGGAACTAAATTAAAATTCAATGTCACTGAATATGACTGAGGAGAACTAAATGTGAATCCCCTCAAACGGTTTTTCTGTTAGTAGTGGCAAAGATCAGGTAGGTCTTTCTTTAAGGGCTAAGTTGAAGAATAGCCACATTGTTCCAAAAGTTGATACAGTAAAAGTAAGATTGATTACCAGAGTCCAAGGGGCTACATTAAACTCAATGTTGAAGAGGCAGACTAAATCAATACCAGAAACTGAAACTAAATGAATTTGTTGCTAGAGAACAATTATCTCTCTAAGTCTTTCCTTAATTTTTATAAAGTTTAGATGCTGTTTGATATGTGTGGCCATCTTTTTTAGAGTGAGTAAAATGCACACAGCATGGCTATGCCCATGTAAAAGCTCACATTCAAAATGACAACAGAATGACATCACCAAAAAACACTAAATACTATGAACACATATTAATCTCCTTGGGGTTAGTCTCGATCATCTCTCGGGTTCGGAATTCAATGTAAAAATGATTAACCCTGAGTGTCTCTCGGGTTAGGCTGTTATTGTCCGATGTACTGTGTTAAACCTGAAAACATTCAGGACAATATTTGGCAGCCATCTAGTGCATAAGACAACATCATGCTGCATAAAAGTCATGAATATTTCTATGCATTTTGACACTCTATGGTAACTCATCAATATTTATAAGTGGGTAGGAGCCTTCAACCAATCACACAATAGCATGTAAACAAAAAGCTGTAAAGCCAGTTTTAGAAGAAACTGAAACTGAATGTGAGTCAAGCGATAGTGGTGACAGTTTGAATTGGTCATCAGACATTGACACAGATAGTAAAACTGATGCATACAGCACCGTAAAACCGAACCGCCATGATATGCCTGGTGAATTCGGTCACTTGGAGCTTCAACGTGGCAAAAAGGTTAAATGATTGTGATCACATTGAAGGACAAAGACATTAGGCTACTAGGCACAATTCACAATGCAGCCACTTAGGGGAAATGTGAAAATTGCTGTCTTGCTGTGTGGTAGCCTACAATAACCCAATGTGCAGCACCAATCATGCAGGCACAGGCATTCTACTATTATTACAAGAAAAGTGGGCAGAGATACACACTTCGACTGCTCCAACTATGAAGCCAGGACGTGTACTGGTGACTGATTCAAAACATATCACATCAAGGATGTATATTAAATCAGCATCAGTACTGCAGTGGGTACTAGACATGCTTTTCCTACTGTATTTATGTTGATGTCTTGGTATCATATTTCTGTTACATGTAAAAATGTTTTTTCTTTTTGAAAAAATGTAATGTTTTTGGCTGTTTTTTCCAGGGATAAACACAATGTTAAGAAGGTTAATAAAAATGAGAATCTTGTTTCAGACAACACACAGATATTAATATTGAAATTTTTCATGCTTTCCTGACATGATTAAACAGGTGATAATTAAAAGGAGATGTTCTCTAGACTGACTTAATTTAATTTCAGAAAGACTTCACCCTGTTTTCAGCAAAGTTCACCTTTAAAGTGACACAATGTCCAATGTTGTGTGACCCCTTGAAACAATCTCTGTTGTGTACACTGGAAAAAGGTTAATTCAAATGGACTTCATGGATTTGAAGAAGTAGTCAGAACTATAAATAGATGGCCCTGCTATCAAGAATATCTAAGAAAACAAATAACATACCTGTAGAATGGCAGCACAATGATATCATGAAAAATACTAATAAAAATTAGTAACAGTACAAAATTCAATAAAATAAACTAGTAGAAGAAACTAAAAAATACAAAGAAAAGTATCAGCAAGATCCTGACAACACAGCACTGAAGGAGTGACCAGCTTGAGCAGAGAAGACAATAAGAAAAACGTAAATAAAATAATGTTAAATAAAATTAGTTCATTCTTCGAAATTAAAGATCCTAGAACAAATTTTTAAAAATCAAACAAAGAATGTGCAGAGCTATGCTAGTATCATTCCCATTGTGGAGATACAACTTGAAGGTGAGGTTGTTAGCGCTGCAGTGGTCTCAGTTTGGGCTTCACCGATGTTTGGGGCATAGTGATATGTTCATTTTGTGTCTGCTTTTACTAAAAAATAAATCTTAGTTTAATTGACATGGTATTCAAGAAAGTGGACACATGTATGAGTGCTGTGATGGGCCTGTGCCACCATCTTAAGTAGGTTCCAGCTTTGTTGCCAAGATTGCTTCGAGCTCTGTGCCTTAATTGTAATGGAAAAAGGGGGTTAAAAATGTGTGGATAGACGAACTGTTAGTTAAGCCCTCAACATTATCTCTTAAAACTTTAATAGAATTCTGGCAGCACTGGTTATACTTAAAAACTTTACTGGTCATATTGGATAGGGCCAGATAACACTTAACTCTACTGGTCAGACCTTCGGTTTATTAGTATTATAGTAGTGGTAGTAACATGTGTACAGTGTACAGTGAAATTCTTGCTTGGATATCTTATTAAATCTTATTATGTGATATCATCTACTGTTAAATTCTGCTCCATACTTCTAAAGTTTTTATACTGTATTGAGGATTTGTTCTGTTCTGTGTATTGTATTGTATTGTATTGAATTGTATTGAGCCCCTTCTTTTGACACCCACTGCCCGCCCAACCTACCTGGAAAGGGGTCTCTCTTTGAACTGCCTTTCCCAAGGTTTCTTCTATTTTTTCCCTACAAGGGTTTTTTTTGGGAGTTTTTTCTTGTCTTCTTAGAGAGTCAAGGCTGGGGGGCTGTCAAGAGGCAGGGCCTGTTAAAGCCCATTGTGGCACTTCTTGTGTGATTTTGGGCTGTACAAAAATAAATTGTATTGTATTGTATTGTATATCCAGCCTACATGCAGCATGTCAGCAGCTTTCCAGCCAATGATATACTAGAATGTGTTTGATGAATAACACAGACAGACAGATAGATAGATAGATAGATAGATAGATAGATAGATAGATAGATAGATAGATAGATAGATAGATAGATAGATAGATAGATAGATAGATAGATAGATAGATAGAATAGTGTTTTATTTGGAAATGAATTTTGATTTTTACAGAAGCTCAATAAATACATAAATGATATATGAAAGTTATATGAGCCTAACTGTATTTAATTAAAGAAGCTATTTCACAGTCTGGTATTTGTAATGACATCCACTATTACTGTCTTTCTGTTTGTGAGCCCCCCATGCTATATCAGTCTGTTAGGTTAGATAGACTTTATTATCCCAGAGGTACTAGGGTGTTGTACCGTGTTAGCCATTATGAATGTAGAGAAAAGCCAAGCAAAATGACACCTTTTATTGGCTAACTAGAAAGATTACAATATGCAAGCTTTCGAGGCAACTCAGGCCCCTTCTTCAGGCAAGATGTAATCTTGATAATGATTACATCTTGCCTGAAGAAGGGGCCTGAGTTGCCTCGAAAGCTTGCATATTGTAATCTTTCTAGTTAGCCAATAAAAGGTGTCATTTTGCTTGGCTTTTATCCCAGAGGGAAATTTGTTTGCAGCAGGAAAGTACAAAAACAGAAGACTTTGTTACAGAGATCTAATCGGTAAAAAAAAGACACATTTGACAACCAATGTAATTGCATAAACACACATTCGTGATTAGTACAAAGAATAATAATTACTTTTAACAGTACACAAAACAATAATACAGTCAGCAGCATCCCTACTAGTGACAGAATTTAAATTGCTTATAGCACTAGGAATAAAAGAGTTCTTAAACCTGTTGTGCTTTACCTTTGGAAACCTAAACCTGCAGCCTGTGCCAGTTACTTCCATTAGCGCATCATTGTGATGCCAGTTATGTCCATAAGAGCTGCACTGCTCAGCTTTTGCTTTACTTATAGCAGGATCAGCTTCACCTTTTGTTGCCCAGGTCTTATGTTTGCTGCTGTTCATTTTCTGTCTTCCCTGCCTCACATGGCAGATCCTCTTGAATGTCATTTGTTGTGTTCAGTTGTATTCACTAACACTCTGAAAGGCCCAGAGGTAAATATTGAGTCATCACATTGACATACTGATTAATATTGGCAGTTTAAAGTTTAAACCATGCATTCTTCAGGGCCACTCTAGTGGTAAGTGGTGGGGTTAGAAAAGCAGTGCACTGACCACAGGGCAAGAGTCAAAGCAAATCTGGTAAGTGTCCATGGCGGTATTTAAGAGATTTGGACACCTAGCCAGAATAAGATGAACTGGTAAGAATCGCTTGATCTTAATGCATTACGGATACAGTAAGAAGAGGAACCAGTGGTAAGCAGCAGCCATAATGTAGTGTGGAAGCCCTTAAATCTTTTTGAGAATTCAGGTCATTTACTTGGGCTTTGAATGGCTGTGCAGGGTTTAGTCAAAGCAGATGGATTCAGGTAAGTCAGCCTTTGAGGTGGCTGGAGTAAATGTGAGCTGATGAGCGCAGTGTACAAGGTAGGGTATTCATTGTGTTGTTAGAGGTAAATATGGCAAAGCCAAGGAATTGTTTAACTTGGCTGGTGAAATGACAAAGGCACACATGAGCAAGCCAGAGCTTTGCCCGAGGTGGCAGGATAAGCTTTAGTTGTGCTAGCAGGGTTACAAGTGTGGGCATGTCAGGGTGCAGGACAAGAACTTGAGCAGATGAGAGCAAGCTGTTTACTTAGAAAGGGTACATTGGGGGGTCTGTCAGATCTGAGAGGATGACAGTTCAAAAGTGTATGAGAAAGACAGACATTGTGAAAAGTGATCAGCCAAGGCAACAGTTGGTCTGGCAGACAGGAGCTTTGAGCTGCTAGAGCCCTGAGTTCAAATCCTGGCTTGGTCACTTTTTGTAGAATTTGCATGTTCTCCTCATTTCTGTGTGGGATTTTTTTTTTCTGATTTTCATTCTACTTTCCAAAAATGTGTCTATTTGACTAACTGGTGGTCTCTAAATAAACTTGGTTACTGGAGTGTTATGACATTATTGGAATTTGGGTGCTGTTGGTGTGCATTTCTGTAGAGGGTTACAGGTGACTAGTCATAATAATATTATTGAATTTGCAAGCATAAACTATTGTGTTCAATTGCTTTCTATGGAAAGAAGGATGTTTAGACACATAGGTTGGAATATAAGTGAATAATCTAGTTGTAGGGACATGTGAGTGACGACTCAGGATATCAGAAGTGTAGAAGTAAGGCAATTTATACAGAAAAGGGGTAGAAAGCAGATGTGTTAAGCATACAGCTTAAAAGGACAATACAGTATGCGCACAGAATTGTGATGTATAGCTGAGAATATGCAGATACAAGCAGGCAGGGATGGCATTAACTGAGTGGGCAGGTAAAGGTAACACAGCAGGCAAGCAAAGATTACTGTCCAGAAACAGGCATGGTTAGACGAGTGGGCAAATGACTTTGGGGTTCATTATATCAAGAACTAAGGTTGACTCAGATGCCGTGTGGTGGGTCTTACCCCATATACAGGACAATGAAATATACAAGGCATTAAAGTGGGCAGCTTGGCAGTGCATTAATGGGTGCTGCACCCTCAGAGCACCAAGGATTCAGGTTCACCTACCTGCTTTGTTGCTCCCTATGTGTCCTTTGAACTGCATTTCAGGTTTCCACATGGTTTGTCCGGCTTTACTGTTTAATGTCTGAAGCCCAAACTCATGATTGTTAAATTAATGTGTAAAACTTAAGTGGTTTGAGATGAGACACTGACTAGTGGGACTTGAGTGTGCCCTGCAATGGACACCTGCTGTGGACCCTTTCCCAGGACAGGACCTGCTTCCCGGTAACCTTGTAAAGAAAAGAAACAAGTTCGAAAGAAACATGCACATGGCATAACATCCAAGTGTGTTTAGGAATTAGCTAACTGTTTTCAAAGTTGGAGCTTTTTAAATTTTTGTTTATTTACCTCATCCATATCTGTTTATTAAATATTTTGTAACAATGACTCATGCAAAAAGAACAGTGATAATATATTGTAATTACATATGTTAGTAGAGTATACAAAATACGAGTGTTCAATAGAATATCATGTAGTTAGAAACCAAACCCAAAGGTGGCTGAAATAGTTTGCAAAGACAGCAGATTCTGACTTATGTGATATGAAAATTGCTGTTTTGTTAGGTGTTACGTATAGAGGGTCTATGACTAAATATAATTTGTATTTCCCAAACATAATCCTTCAAACCTGTGCTGAAGTCTGCCAGCTTGTATGAGAAATGATGGTGTGTTCACTGCCGTACATGTAAAAGTTGAAATACAGTGATCCCTCGCTATATCGCGCTTCGCCTTTCGCGGCTTCACTCTATCGCGGATTTTATATGTAAGCATATTTAAATATATATCGCGGATTTTTTGCTGGTTCACGGATTTCTGAGGACAATGGGTCTTTTAATTTCTGGTACATGCTTCCTCAGTTGGTTTGCCCAGTTGATTTCATACAAGGGACGCTATTGGCAGATGGCTGAGAAGCTACCCAACTTACTTTTCTTTCTCTCTCTCTTACGCTGACGTAGGGGGGTGTGAGCAGGGGGGCTGTTCGCACACCTAGACGATACGGACGCTCGTCTAAAAATGCTGAAAGATTATCTTCACGTTGCTACCTTCTGTGAACAGCTTTTAAGTATGCTGCATGGTGCTTCGCATACTTAAAAGCTCAAAGGGCACGTATTGATTTTTGACTTTGTTTTTCTCTGTCTCTCTCTCTCTCTCTCTCTCTCTCTCTCTCTCTCTCTCTCTCTCTCTCTCCCTGCTCCTGACGGAGGGGGTGTGAGCTGCCGCCTTCAACAGCTTTGTACCGGCGGTGCTTCGCATACTTAAGAGCCAAACAGCCCTATTGATTTGTTTGCTTTCCTCTCTGTTTCCTTTGAAGAGGAAGATATGTTTGCATTCTTTTAATTTTGAGACGGAACTGTCATCTCTGTCTTGTCATGGAGCACAGTTTAAACTTTTGAAACAGAGACAAATGTTTGTTTGCAGTGTTTGAATAATGTTCCTGTCTCTCTACAACCTCCTGTGTTTCTGCGCAAATCTGTGACCCAAGCATGACAATATAAAAATAACCATATAAACATATGGTTTCTACTTCGCGGATTTTCTTATTTCGCGGGTGGCTCTGGAATGCAACCCCCGCGATGGAGGAGGGATTACTGTATTCTCCTGCAACTTAAACTTGAAAGTGTAAACTCATCTGGTATTGGGCTCCTACAGAAGATTTCTCTGTTTTCGGAAAATTTGACAATGTTTTCAATTGGGAACATTAAAATCTAAAATTTTCATCTTACTTTGTTGGACATATCTCCAAGAACATCCAACTTCTCTGCCAAACAATATGTTTTCCAAATATGAATGAAAATAGTCCACTGAGAGGTGAGTTCTTTCATGCTTACAGAAAAACATGACGATTGCAATTTATGTGAATTCATGCAGGTAAGTACAGCGAGCGGGGTTACTCTCTTTGGTGAGGTCATTCTAATAAATAATGTGGAACTTTAAAAGAAACGGTCAAATACTGTAAGTACAAAATAATGCATAAGAAGAGAGAGACAGCAGAGTTTTTTTCTATTGAACAATAATTTAAAATCAATATGCATTTTAATACTTAGAAACACTCAAATCTGAGGGTCAAACAGGAATACATCATTATTTTTGTATACAATATATTGACTTAAACATTCATATTATTCATTATTTATTTTGGTGGAGTTTGACATTTTTTATGGAGCAGACGAACCATAAAACATAACTGCAATTTTCAGAGTCTCAACTGTACTTCTACATATTTACATCACATCCCATGCTAAATACAGTAAATTGTGTTTAATATAAAGTTACAATGCAAAACTAAAATTAAAATTATGAATAAAGTAGACAAATACTGTTAACAATATATAAATAGTACAAAATGTTGCTTTTTTAAGTTTGGTTGACTATGTATTTTAATTGTGACAAAATAAACACCTTCTTATTTTAACAAGTAAGAAAAAGTTCACATAGTGTAACGTTTGGGTGCGACTTAGTTGACTGATTTAAATGTTGAAGCGTTTTCTATTAGTCATTTGTTTCATGAAAGAGAGGTAGATGTCACTTTTTTGCCTTTTAAATAATTTGTCACAGTGGCACGTGTGATAGAGATTTGCTCAGACTGCCATGAGGCACATGCAGGTAGAAACTCTGCTGCTGTTGCAAACGCTCGTGCGGACTGTTGAGGGTCTGTTTTGCCAACAGAAGCAGCTATTAGGCATATAAAAGTGGAAGATACCAAAAATAAAATCTACAAGCTGAAATAATCTCTTGCAAATTATATCTGAAAAATAAAAGAAATCTGTAATTTAAATTGAAAAGAGTACTTATCTGTTTTAAGATAGGCGACATGAAAAAGAGAGTTACTTTGGATAGGATGGATTATAATATTCGTTGATGCATCCATCCCCTATCTCCTGGACAGGGCACCAGCCCATCACAAAGTGAACACGTGAACATTCAGACTCACATGCACACACACACACACATCAGGGAACAATTTAGCGTCGCCAATTTACCCAAAAGCCAATGTCTCATTATGCAACATCTTGTCATGAGGAATGTCACACTTGATGACTACAGTTTCTGATCTCGTCACCTGAGAATGCCAGTTTAAAGGATTGAAAATTGCTTACCATGTTTACTTTACCGACTAAGTGCTCAGCTCACCTTCCAGCACAGTCATGCTCTCCCTTTTTTGTGGCAGCCAATAGTGTGCTGCCTTTCAGAGGCAGTGCTGCATGAAGGGTTAACAGGTACGCCAAGTTTAGCTGCTGGCTGTCTCAGCCCTGTTTTCTGTTTTCTATTCTTTCATGGTACAAAAAACATCAGACATCAGACAGATGAGCTTCTCTTCTGTTTGTGGGGTCCAAATCACCCATGTTTTTTAATTCCTTGTCGCTGCATTATATATGTTGTACTTTGGGATGAGCATTCACTGGTGTCCGTCCCTGTCTAAAAAAGGTAGAATTAGATCCTGGAGTTTTAGCCAATTTTCACCCAATTACCCAACTGCCATTTCTGGCTGAAATTCTAGAAAGAATTTATAATCAATTGGTCGATCACCTTAACTCCAGTAATTTATTTGAGATCTACCAATCTGGCTTTAGGCGTTATCATGGTGTTGAAACGGCACTCCTTAAAGTATTCAATGACATCTCTCTTATTACTGACTCAGGTGACGCTGCAGTCCTTGTCCTCCTTGACCTGACTGCTGCCTTTGACACTATTGACCATGAGATATTGCTGGTTCGGCTTGAACATCTTGTTGGGCTTAAAGGGGCTGCTCTTAACTGGTTCAGGTCATATCTAACTGGTAGACACTTTTCAGTGACTTTAAATTCCTCTTTTTCGTCTACTGCTCCTCTTAAATATGGTGTTCCTCAGGGATTCATTTTGGGTCCTATCTTATTCTCTATATACCTTCATCCTATTAGAGCTATTTTTAGGAAATTTAACATTTCTTTTCACTGCTATGCTGATGACACACAGGTTTATATTCCTGTCTGCAACTCTGCAATAAATCAACTCCACAACTGTCTTTCTGAACTTAGATCCTGGATGGCTAATAATTTTCTTGATCTGAATCAAAATAAAATGGTGGTGCTTATAGTGGGTCCATCAACTAAAGCCCAAATTGGTCTTGGACTTCTCGGCTCTTTCTCTGTCTTTTGCAAACCTCAAGTCCGCAATCTTGGTGTAATCTTTGACAGTAACCTCTCTTTTGAGAAACAAGTAAACTCTGTAGTCAAGAGTTGCTTTTTCCAGCTTCGTCTATTAGGTAAGATCAAGCCTTTTTATCTTTTAGGGATCTTGAGATAGATACTCAATATTTTTATTTTTTCTCGCCTTGATTACTGCAACTTGCTGTATTCTGGGATTAGCAAATCCCTGATACACAGGTTAAAGTTGGTCCAGAATGCTGCTGCTCGCTTTCTGGTTGGGGCAAGAAAGTATGACTCTGTTTCTCCAATATTAACTTCTTTACACTGGCTGCCTGTCAGTTTTCAAATTGATTTTAAAATCTTGTTGCTAGTTTTTAAATCTTTACATGGGCTGCCTATTTACCCGAACTGTGTGTTTTACACCAGCCATCTAGAGTGCTTAGATCTTCTGGTCAGTTGTCTCTGGTTGTCCCTCATACCAAGTGTAAAACTAAGGGGTACAGGGCTTTTGCAGCTTCTGCTCCTCGCCTGTGGAACTCTTTACCTCATCACATAAAGGAGTCGTCTGCAGCTGAACTGTTTAAAACAAGATTAAAGACTCATTCTATTCACTTGCATTCTGTGACCTTCAGTAATACTGATGGTTTCCTCATTGTGATTATATAACATCACTTCTATTTATTAATTTTATTTTTATTTATGTTCATATATTTTTATTTCTGTTTATGTTATTTATGTTATTTGTTTGTTTTTTTCTTTTATTCTATTATTGTAAAGTACTTTGGCCACAGCATTCCTATGTTGTTTTAAACGTGCTACATAAATAAATTGACATTGTCAACTCTCTCTCTCTCACACACACACACATACACACACAGAGTGTCCACCACTACAACTAAAGGCGAAATTTAGAGAAGCAGCCGTTTCTGGGCGCATACTGTCTTGGCAAGGGCCAATGCTACCCTCTAATGGTCAGGGGGCATTACTGCAGCCCCCTGTAGAGATTTCTATCTTTATTTTGTTTAGAAAAATTTGTCTGGACTGGACTGGAACACAAAGAAATGTTTATGTTATACAATTCGGCAGTTAGCTGCTGCCAGTACCAGCAGTCAGGATTCACAGATTTTTCTAAGGCTAACATGAACACACTGCAACTGTTATCTTTCTTGCAAGAGACTAATTTAAATTATAGACATCCAAATATGTGGATAGCCCCCAGAATTGCAGCCTCTACTCCCATAACTGTAGGTTCTACAGAGAGAAACGTTGTATAAGTGAAATCATAAAAAATTACTTGAGGTCTACCATGTCACAAGACTGTCTAAATGGCCTTGCAATGATGAGCATTAAGAGAGATATGTCTAGGAATGTTTCATATGAGGATGTTATAAATGATTTTCCTGCAAGAAAATCAAGGCATGTCCGATTTTAAGAAGGCTTTTGTTTGCCAAGTTAAGTGCGTCCATTTACCAGCAACGGGTTTCTAATATTACTTATTGGTTGTACTTTTCTTTTTCTACATAAAGTTTGTAGAGTCTGTTAAATACGTTGTGTACATGCAAAGTGGTTCTGCTTTATTTTATTGTTCTATGTTATTTTTGTATGTGTTCTGTTGTTATATTGCTATTATTTTATTCTATTTACATTTATTTATTTTTAATTATATAAGTGATTAACATGTGTTAGTAGCATGTTGTGAGTGTGTGTGTGTTTCTGTATGGTGGTGTGCAGGGGGGGAGGGAGACAGATTTTCTTGAATGGGGCATCAAATAGGTCAGAAATGGCCCTGAAGAGATGGGTCTAGCCGCAGACCCCTGTAGCTCCAGATTAAGTTGCCATGCAGCCATGTCACATTACACGACTGCATTTACAGGAGGGTGCCACTGACTGTCTCTGACTCGCTAAGATTATGTAAACGAAAGCTACAACTAAAAATCCCTTTTAAAGTCATATAATGTGACATGACCTTAATGTCCATTTCTGTGGACTGTGAGAAGAAATTCGGAGCAAGTTCATGCGGACCCACATGCAAACTACATATGAAAACACCCCCGGGTACGACCTCTCAATTTCTTTCTACAAGGTAGAAGCGCTACCATTAAAGCACCTTGCACCTAATTTGTTGATTATTAACATATTTAAATTGACTGTGACCTTAAAATATTTGAAGCTTCAGTATATCTTGGAAGGGTTAAACTCTGCCATGGTTATTGACCATTTATTGATTTCACGCAACAGTCTCGTCTCAGGCTGCATTTTCTTGACAGGCTGTTGTCTCCTAAGTTCTCTTTGATTCATAGAAATCCATCCATCCATCCATCCATTCATTTTCCAACCCGCTAAATCCGAACACAGGGTCACGGGGGGTCTGCTGGAGCCAATCCCAGCCAACACAGGGTACAAGGCAGGAACCAATCCTGGGCAGGGTGCCAACCCACCGCAGGAGATTCATAGAAATCCACTCATATATTGCACTGTTTCAGCATACAAAGCCACCAGGATGAATGGCTGAAACACTTAAAAAAGACCAAAGCGCACAGGTCTGGCTGTTGGATTCACATGTGTTTCCGTGTCATTCACCCACCAGTTACTGAACTCCAATCCAGTTCTGTGTCTCATAGTAAGACAACACTGGACACAGTGCGCTCAGATATACACCCATGTACCCAAGATTAGTGCATCCCCCTCGCAGCTCTGAAGTTCCATCAATAAAGTTCCATAAATCCATCAATTACAGAATTCTGAATGTCTCTCTCAGGGCCATCTTAACAGCATCATAGTCCCCCAGGCAAAGTAGCGTGCTGCGGCCCCTGTTTTGATAGCAAAACAGAAACATACATAGGCATCAGAAACATTGTGGGTCCCTATGCTCCTGGTGTCCCTGGCCAGTGCCCACATATTAAGATGGCACTGGCAAGCGATTAAATTAAATCATCAGTCCAGCCAAAGGAACAATCAGAACACACCCATTTTTTGAAAGGCATTTGTCTTATTCAGGTTTCAAATAATTAGTCATGTACTTTTCATAGTAATACATTTACATTTATAGTTCAGCAATTACATAATGGAAAAATATTGCTGGGCTGTGAACTCTATCACCCAGTTGAGGAGTGCTAAGCAGAAAAACACTGAGTTGAATTAACTCTGCGAGATTGCTAATACATTTGAGATAAAAACCGAACAGGTATGTACATTTAATTAAACCTACTGTACACAAGTTCGGTATGTGGCTTTTAAAAGCTGTTCATGATTAGTGATTCAGTGCCATCCCAGCAGCATCGCACACAGGACAGAAACCGACTGTGGCAGGGATGATGGCCATCATCACTGCGGTGAACAATTAGTACCTGATGAGCCAGAAAATTGAAGAAAGATCCAAGCATATTTCATACACAGAGGAACAGGCCTGGTCTGCTGGAGTTGCGAAGCTGCAGCTGTTACTGTGAAGAACCAAACAGGCCATAAATCACATATTTGTGTGTGTAACATAAAGGTTTACTCTTTTTCTCTGTACAAAGCATTGCTTTGTACGCCACTGTGCATTTTAGGTTTTAATTTAACAGCATCACTTCATTGAAAGTCTGTTCAGCTGCTCAGCAGATCCTCTTCTTTTGATGGCTTTCATGCAAGTTTTTGGTTTAAGGATTCATTACTTTTTAAACATTAAGAGGCACTGAGGGAGATGAGATTATGTGTGAAGAGCAAACAGGACAATTAATCAGTGGCGAAGTGATTATTGACAAATCAAAGGAAGGCGGCAGACAAAGGAAACAGGGCATCAACATTTGTGAAAAGGCAGCCTGTCTAACAAAGACAAGCTGGGATTTAATTTGTTTAATTTGTATTACATTTTTATATCATTAGGCAGTTCTTCCATTCCTGCCCAGATACTCACCCCCGCTCTGAAGGGATTATGTTGTACAGTAATTCTGTCTCTTGTTTTACTCTGTTTTATGATCTAAATGCTTGAAGGTGTCTTATTAGTAAAACTGCAGTCTTTCAATGCTGCAGGTTCATGCTAATGAAGTATTTGTGTAGTCTGTTAATACATCAGGTCTTCATAGGTTGTACACTGAGAACTGAGTGAAGTTAGAATTTCACGGAACTTGTGACAATAATGACCCTATAAGCTCCCTTCTAGATGACAGTCACATCAGGAAGATTAAGGTATCTTAGGAGAGTCTGAGATGTTCCTGCAGGTAGATAAAATCTGTTGTATATAACTGTAACACTTAGAAGGCTGGCGTCTTTCAACATCTGCAATAAGATGCTGCAGATGTTCTATCAGACGGTTGTGGCGAGTGCCCTCTTCTACGCGGTGGTGTGCTGGGGAGGCAGCATAAAGAAGAAGGACGTCTCACGCCTGGACAAACTGGTGAGGAAGGCAGGCTCTATTGTAGGCATAGAGCTGGATGGTTTGACATCTGTGGCAGAGCAACGGGTGCTGAGCAGGCTCCTGTCAATCATGGAGAATCCACTGCATCCACTAAACAGTGTCATCTCCAGACAGAGGAGCAGCTTAAGCAAAAGACTGCTGTCACTGTCCTGCTCCACTGACAGACTGAGGAGATCGTTCCTCCCACACACTATGCAACTCTTCAGTTCCACTCGGGGGGGTAAACGTTAACATTATACAAAGTTATTGTCTGTTTTACCTGCATTTTTATCACTCTTTAATTTAATATTGTTTTTTATCAGTATGCTGCTTCTGGAGTATGTGAATTTCCCCTTGGGATTAATAAAGTATCTATCTATCTATCTATCTATCTATCTATCTATCTATCTATCTATCTATCTATCTATCTATCTATCTATCTATCTATCTATCTATCTATCTATCTATCTATCTATCTATCTATCTATCTATCACTTGGATAATCATAGAAAAATGCCTGTGGCATAAATTATATGATTAACTTTTTGTAGCAATTAGGAACACGCACAGTATTAGTCGGTTATTATGTTCATAAGAATTACTTATAAATGCTTTGAAATTGCTTTAGTTTTTTGGGTTTTTTTGTCCAGCACTTTTTCAGTGGTATATGAAAAAACTCCTCCTCATGATATATAGTTTGATGCGTCTTAAAGTCTAGTCATGCAAATGTTGAGCTTTTTGGGGATCCTCTTATTTTAGCCCTTTACACCTGAAAAAACATTCATTTTAAGGCTGTTTTCGACCATATGTTGTGTAAGGAAATTACACCCTTATGATAAAAAGTTAACTGAAAGGTGACTTCAGGAAAAATGGTTAGACAGTCCTGAAGTTGTCCAAATCATATCAACCGACCTCATGGGTTCAACTTCTAATGGGAAACAAGGGATCAAGTTCCTCTTTTTCACCAAACTTCAAAAAAAGAAATTTATGCAGTTTTGATATTTGATTCTTTACTGGCGGTCCTAGCCTCTAAGAGACACTCCCAGGCGGTTAAAAATGATAAATTTCAAGCATAAACATGTGGAGAATCATTTTAGACTACTTCAAGGTCAGTGATTATGAATATAAGGTTATTTTTGATTTTTGACCCTTTCCTAGCGATCTGTCTCAGCAGGTGAAAAATGACACATTTCTATTACAACTGAGAGCATTTAAGCTTTAAACACCATGAAGTAAATCATTACATTACTTATGAACATCCCAAATTAGGATGGCTTAATTATTTTTTTATCTTAAAAGCATATTTTCAGCTTAATAAGACTTATAACACAACAATGACAAGACTACAGAATTGGGGATAGTTAAGGATACCTATTGGTCGCTTACTGTAATGTAACAAAGGCACTTACAAGGTACCATTTCTGTGTCACTTTAGAATAAGGACTACTGTAATGTTTGGAGTGGTCTAGTGCTGTCTTTCCGTGGTCTCTGTGAACTTTTCATTTTCTCCCCTTCCTGTGTGGATGTTTCTCCTATATCCCAAAAAGTCACCTTAGGACTCTCAGCACACTTACAGATTTTTTTGTCTTAACTTGCTCATTGTACTTAAGTTACTAAGGGACCATGCCTGAATATTATGAAACTGGCACACCAGTGAGGGTCTTAGGCCATAAATAGCTTTGTACAGGCCAATATAGTGAATAGGCATCACTTCATTTAAGCAGTTTACTGGGCCAATGTGGGCAGGAAAAGTGAAGACCCCCAGCTTTGCAACTCCGCCTTAATTCCCCACCTTCAAAGATTTAATCATACTTGGGAAGTCAGGCAAACAAAAAGTCATTGTTGACCTTTCAATCTCTTGTATTACCTTCTCTTCCTATCTTATAAATTTGTCTGTGACCACCCGATGAGAAGCCTTAGCCTAGAAGAACATCCAACGTCACAAACTCCAGTTTATTCTTTTCATTTCAGGGCCTAGCTGAGAATGGCTGTGAACATCCCAGGTTTGGTTGCTGTTATAGTCTTTTACATCATCATCCTGGCCACTGGTATTTGGGCATCACGGAAGTCCAAAAGAGAAGAGGAAAAATGCACGGGAGAGAAGAGTGAAGTATCCATAGTGGGAGGAAGGAATCTCAGTGTCTGGGTGGGCATTTTCACCATGACAGGTAAGTTTACAGCTTTGCGGTGGTTGGCAGGTGACCTGTTTCCTAAGTAGACAGGCTTGTAGTAATGGGAAGGCAATCAGCTTTCAAATGGACAGTGTTACATTGACCTGATTTCTAATGATTTGACCAGTGTCCCCATTTTCTCAGGTGGTAGTTTTCACATTGGACACCACAAACATTAATTTCATACTGGTGATTGACCTGCTTTCTGAATGGATAGTTTTACAATAATCAGTGCACTAATGTCTAATTTTTGAGCAGACAGTTTCACGTTCAGTTGACAAGTAGTTTGCTTTCTAAGTGGACAGTCAGTGGTGGCCCATCTGCATTCTGAGTAGACACTTCCTCAGTAACCAGTTTGATGCATCATTTCAAATTTGGTGGCTTTGCAGTGGCTCACAAGTGACCTGTTTTCTTAGAGAGACTAGGCTCATACTGGACACTGCATTGGCTCATTACTGAGGGGACACCTTCTGATTACCTGGTAGGGAACAGACTTCCTAAGTGGTCAACCTACTGCATACTAAAACAGTAAGGTCCTTGTGCGTGTGTGTCTGGTCGTTTAGAGCAATCTGATTGGTCAGTTTGGCTTTGGCGGTGCAATTAAAAGAGGAAATGCAGGCGTGAGACATATAGAGCAGGAGTAAATGTGTAGGAGGAACACTGAAAGTCTCCTTCAAAGATGGGAAGTAAGAAGGTGGGCAAAACACCTCAAAATGACAGAAACAGGCTTTATGGGAATGCTCGACAGAGAAAGGGCCAGGCAAAAGAGGTGTAGACACAACAAGGAACGACATAGGAATGGCACTCAAGGTTAATGCAGGGCAAGAGATGTCAAATATTTTAAAGTGCATTCTATTACCTGTCTTTAATAGGTAACATGATCCACTTTATGAGTGATCAGTTATACAGTAGCCAGTGCCTGGTCTGATTCGGAGCTGACAGTCCTGAGAGTAATCAGTGGATGACCTCATTTTCTGAGAGGGCAGTTTTGCATTAATCGATGCCTAACTTGATTTTCCAGTAGAGAATTTTACATGATGAATGGTCTAATCTCAGAGTGGACAGTGCCAAACATGAGCAGTGGACAACTTGTATTCAAAGGAACTAATTTTACATTCTCCCACACTTGGGAGCTTTCTACAGTATGTGGCCAGTTATATAGTAACCAGTGTACTGTATGAGGTAATTTCTCACTGCTCACATTCACACTGACTCCTGGGTGAACGGCTTTCTAAATGGGCAGTTTCACATAAACCAGTAGATGATCAACTTTCTTTAACCCTCCTGAAGCTAAGCATGTTTGGGCCCAGTCGGTACTTAAATGGGGGACCATTTAGGAAAAGCTTGGGTTGCTTCTGGAAGTAGTGTTGGTGGGCGCCATCAGGGGGTGCTTACCCGGTGGTCTGTGTGTGGACCCAAAAGTCCCGAGCACCGATGGGGACACTGTGCTGTAAAAATGGCACCGTCCTTCGGATGAGATTTAAAACTGAGGTCTTGACTCTCTGTGGTCATCAAAGATCCCTGGGCATGTTTCAGAAAGAGTAGGGTGCTTCCTGATTTCCTGGCTATACTGACCTGGTCATCGTGGCCTGCTAATCTTCCTCTGTCCCTAATTGTGTGACTATGTCTTTCACCCCTTCACTTCCTATCTGCTAAAAGTGTAGTAAATGTGCTGGCACAATAATAGCTACACAGCGGTAGTGGTTGAAGTGGTTTATGTAAAGCACTTTGAGTAGTGAGAAAAGTGGCATATAACTGTAATTACGTATTAATATTACCTGAGTTTTAAATTGGTAGATGTGTTGTCTGTAAACTGCTTTTTTAGAGGATAGCTAAACAATGGCCATTACACTGACTAATTTCTGAGTGTGCACTTTTAAAGTAAGCTGCTATCTGAGTGGTGTAAAGAAAACACACCAAGATGTAAAAAGAGTTGGTGATCCAACAAGAGATTCCTATTTATTACCTACTAGCTGTGTAAGCCTGTGTTGTAAGAAGTCCAGGGTCCTAGAAACTATTGAAATCATCTGAAAAAAAATTGAAATGTAGAGATGTCAGGTAATTGAAAGGAACTACTCTGGGCATCTCTCTCCTAGAAGGTTTTGTTTTGCCAGCATGCTCACCTCGCTTGTGCATTAGCAGCAGGAGAAAAAGTAAAAGTTTTACGGGGTGGAGTGGTGGCTCTGAGGCTAAGGATCTGCACTAGTATCCAGAAGGTTGCTGGTTCAAATCCCTGTCAGATCCTACTCTGCTGGGCCCTTGAGCAAGACCCTTAACCTGTAATTGCTCCAGGGGAGCTGTATAATGGCTGACCATGTGCTCTGCAAAAACTGACAAATTCCTAATACAAGAAATTGTATAAGGCAAAATAAAGAAAAAAAAAAAAAGGGATACTGTGTTGCCGATGTTAGCGGCTAAGCGACTTTGTCTTTCTTCTGAGGTTTCATTTTGCTGACATGCTGACCTCACTTATGTTATTAGTGGCTAAGTGAGTTTTGTGTTTCCTCAGAGATGGAGCCCTTATCCCAACTCCACCTCTCAGACACACACACTTCCATGCATAGACGTTTATATATAAGATAGGAAAAAGGTTGTAAAATAAAAAGAAAATCTCCTTCATCGGTCAAACCAGTGTGCCATTTTCTGGTTCAACGTCAAATTCAGGAAGGGGCTACATGTCATGCATCAAGTCAACCTGAACACCTAGATTTCGTTGGACTGCCAATCTAAGCTCATTCAACAAAGTAGGGGCTGGGGGGGAGCAGATAATGCTGGAAGACTGATCTATTTTGCCATTCCCTTGGACCACCTCTTTCCAGCCATGTATGCGTGTACTGTTCTGTTTCAGTTATATTGAAGGCCGATCATTTAGCAGATTGACATAGTCGGTGGTTTTCATCTTGTCTTTTACTTCTGGCCATTCACACAGTGGTCAGATTTAGCTTTGTGTCACCATCTATGCAGGCAAGTGAATGTATTTTTTTCATTGATTTGTTGCAAAGACACCAGCAAGGAGGCTAAAAGGCTCATCTTACTCCCAGGATATAGAGGTGCAGCATGTGTAAGGCCATTAGCAACAACCTGTTCACACCAAGGTACAGACAAAAAGGAAAATATTACAAGTAAACAGTAACTTTTAGTTTTAAACCATCCACATTTCATGGGTTGCTTGATATGAGAGCAGTGTAATGATATGTCCCAGCTCCCCACATCAGAAACACCTAAATGTGTCTGGACTAAAAGAAGTATGTCATCTTCAGGTGCTTATTGCAACTGATGTCACTTTGCTGGATCCCAAGGCTTAAATATCTCCATGAACAGATGACATAGACTTAATGGCAGATCAGAGGTGCACTCATAGATTTTCTCCAGATCTCCTCCAGGCCGTGAATAAAATGGAAAGCAGTCACAATCTGTCACAACTTCAGTATTCTTTCTTGATTTCCCATTTAAATAGTCCCTAATTTTGAATGGGCAGTGCCACACTAACTAGCAGATGGCCTGTTTTCTGAGTAAGTACTTTAAAATTATCCAGTGCCTGGCCTGATTCTTGAGTGGGCAGCTATACAGTAATCAGTTCATAGACTAGTGGGTGACCTGTTTTCTAAGTAAGAAGATTTAAATTACCAAATGGTAATACAATATAAAAAAGTATAATATAAACCTGTGGCACAATCTCATCAGGTCTGACCTCATCTTGCTGCCACCTACAAGTCTTTTATTGACCGCAGCACCTCTCTGTTGTCCAAGCCAGATACCATTAATAAATGGTACAAAAAACATTTAGGCTACCAAAAACTGAAAAGAATAATAATATAAAATAACAGGTTATATGTATATATTATAAAATATTACAGGTTTATATATACAGTATATAGTCATTAAGATCTGGTCAGGTCCAGCCTGTAGTGTCCTAAAAGCCTACTATTGACAGCAGCAGTTCAGTTTGCCAAGCCAGAAATTTTTCTGTGTGTTTATGTGTGGTGGTGGTGAAGGGGGTTGTTGTTTATTTTTATTATATTTAGTTATTTATTTTGGAGCTTCTATAAAATGTTAATTTACCCTTGGGGGAAATAAAGTATTCTCTAATCCAATTTAATCTAATGCTAAGCCAATTTTCTTAAAAAGCTACTACACCGCATTGGAGTGGAGAGACTTGCAGTTTGTCCAGTGGGTGACTTCTTTTCTCAGCACTTAGTTTTGTAGTAGTCACTCTCTCACTACTGTCACAATATCAGACGCACCCCCAAAATAAAACAAAGGAAACATTCTAGCAAAAAATGGAAATATTAACAGTCAATAGACAGAGGGAGGCAGCACAGTGGCGCAGTGGGTAGCGCTGCCTCCTCGCAGTTGGGAGACCTGGGGACCTGGGTTCGCTTCCTGGGTCCTCCCTGCGTGGAGTTTGCATGTTCTCCCCATGTCTGCGTGGGTTTCCTCCCACAGTCCAAAGACATGCAGGTTAGGTGGATTGGAGATTCTAAATTGGCCCTAGTGTGTGCTTGGTGTGTGGGTGTGTTTGTGTGTGTCCTGCGGTGGGTTGGCACCCTGCCCGGGATTGGTTCCTGCCTTGTGCCCTGTGTTGGCTGGGATTGGCTCCAGCAGACCCCCGTGACCCTGTGTTCGGATTCAGTGGGTTGGAAAATGGATGGATGGATGGAATAGACAGAGGCTACTGACCCACAGACAGAAGACTTCTCCTGAAAAACTGTCCTTCTGCATGACCAGCAGTTTTCCAATCCTAAATATGTTACTTCCATTTTAAATTGTTCACCAGAAACTGTGAAATCATTTTGTGTTCCATAAGCAGTGGCTGTGGTATCCATTGTGAGAGAGGTTGTGTTTGGTTAATTTTTGAAGAATATGGCAGCCTTGTCCAGTCCCAGAAGTTTCTAAATTTTCAGTGTCTCCTCAAGAGGTTGATTAAACCCACCCAAGGTCAAATGTTTCTGTCGTACAGCATTTAGTATTTTCCACTTTTGTCTATTCATTACCTCCCACCACCCAGTGCAGGGAGCTTTCTCGTCGTTGAGGGTCTGCTCACACAGGTCTCCATCATCAGACCTGGAGGTATTAGTGTCTCTTTATTCTCTTTATTGGGGTCCATTTCTATAAGATGGGCATCCAACACACTGTCTTTACATTTTATTTGATATTAATCTTTCTTTTTCAGCCACTTGGGTGGGTGGAGGCTACATCCTGGGCACTGCAGAGGTGGTTTACTCTCCCACGCAGGGCATGGCCTGGGCCATTGCTCCTGTGGGCTATGCACTCAGCCTTTTCTGTGGTAAGTATCAAATACATTTTACCTTTCAAAACACGGATCAAAAGGGCACTGCAATGGTGGACACCAGGCAAACTTGTAACACCAGACAGACAGATGGGCACTGCAGTCCTATACTTTAGGCAGACAATAAACATGCAAATGATGACAGATTAGATACAGTTAAACAATGCAGACACATCACTTTTACCACACTATACAACAGCTTTAAGGTCAAATGTTTGGTGTTGCTCAGTACAACATACTGGAGATACAATGGTAAACAAAGACTATAGAAAACATGGCAGCCAGACACTATACCATGTAATGCAACACAGCTGGGGTATACAATTTAGAGCAAACAAGCAGATAATGATGGTCTATACAATTCAATGTGACCCACACACTATAGTGCCTTTCAAAACTATTCATCCCTTGGCAGTTTTCTCATTTTATTGTGTGGCGGACAACTATAAAACACAAAATACATAATTATATAAGTATTCACCTCTTTAATATGATAAGCTTTAGTTGTTACTTGTGCAGCCAGTTTGTCTTGGAGGTCACATAATTAGTTTAATGGAGACCACCTTTCTTTAGTCCAGGGTTTTCAAATTGACTGTAGTCTAAATGCACCTTATCCAGCTTGTGGTAAGTCAGTATGGTGGCCTACCCAACTCAACGAAGACAAAAGGACACTCCAAGCAATTCCACGAAAAGCACAAGTCAGGGGATGGATACAAGAAAATATGGGTCATGGTGGTGCCAACATCATCCTATGCAGATGGTTCTCTGCGGCAGGACAAGGAAGGCTTGTGAGGGTAGGGAGTAAATTGAAAGCAGTAAAGTACAGGGAAATATTGATAGAAAACCTGCTGCAGCCTGCAAGGAACCCACACCTTGGGAAAAGATTTTTTTTTTATTCAGAAAGACAACAACCCCAAGCATAAAGCCAAAGCTACACAGGAATGACTTCAAAGCACAAGTGTTAATATTCTGGAGTGGCCAAGTCAGAGCCTAGATCTCAATCCAATTGAGAATTTGTGGACGGACTTGAAAAAGGCTCTTCATGTAAAATCCCTAAGCACCCTGACAGAGCTGGTGCCCTTTTATAAAGTAAATGCAGAAAAACTGCAACATTCACAGGCGCAAAGCTGGCAGAGATCTGCCCACGCGTACATGTCATGGCTGCCAAAGGCTGCTCTACTACTGACTTGAAAGGGGGTGAATGCTTATTGGTAATTAATTTATACCACTTTGCAGAGATCTGTTTTCACTCAGACATTAAAGAATCTTTTTCTGTTTATCTGTGTCAAAAATGGCAAATTAACTCCACTGTGATTCACTATTGTATAATAATAAACTTGGGAAAACTTCCAAGGAGGTGAATATTTCTAAAAGGCATTGAATGTCACACTATACAACTTCACATGGCACACCCATGCAAACATGGCCAATTTAAGATTCAACAATTAACCTAACATGGAAGTCTCTGGGGTTGTGTGAGGAAACCCAGAGCATGTAGAGGAAAACCCACCTAAGCATGGGGAGAGCACGCAAACCCCACTAAACCAGTGGCCATCTTAGATCTGAACGCAGGACTCTGATACTGCAAAGCAGCAGTTCAAACTCTGTGCCAAGAGACCGAGTAGGTAAACAAATGCGCCACATCAGTGAATTGCGTCTGTGCAACACAGAGAGTCTGGCGGGCTCCTTTCATTTCAGATGATGAGATGATCATTTTCTCAGATAAAATAAATGTCAATGCTTGATAGATGTTTTTTTTTTGAGTTTCTTTAACTTTTGGGAATAAACCATTTTTTTTTTCTTTACCACAGGTGGGCTTTTTTTTGCCAAGCCAATGAGACAGAAGAATTTTGTTACTGTGATGGATCCTTTTCAGATCCGATACGGGGGAGCAGTGACCAGTGCAATTTTCATCTTCACTATGTTGGCTGAAGTGTTTTGGATGGCCTGCATTCTCTCAGCTCTAGGTGAATGTTCCTCCTAAAATAAAATAGCTTTCTTGTTTCTTCTTATGCTGTCTCGGGGGATAAAGCTATTGACCTTGGTCCATGGTCTTAAAATGGCAGAAACGTAGAAGAGATTATGCATGCAAAATCCAAAGGGTGGCAGAAATAACAGGTGACACATCCAAAATATGAGACTCACTCTGAAGGTTGTCAGCTTCTTTATGTCTCCAAGTCCAGTCAAGAAAATCCTCAATACTGTCGGTCTAGAGCTGTGCCTGGAGTAAACTGGCAAAATTAAGCCAATCTAGAAAGTTTGAGAGTATTGTTTAATGCCTGCTTCTCTTCACAGGAGGAACAATGAAAGTCATCCTGGATATCCAGTCCTATCAGTCCATCCTTATTTCAGCAGCAGTTGCTATACTGTACACATTGCTGGGTGGCATGTATTCTGTGGCCTACACCGACATCATCCAACTCTGCTTCATCACAGTCAGCCTGGTAGGTTAACTTTAAGCGTCACTTATTAGCACCGAAAAATGTCATGTGATCCTCCCATGATCATACATCCATTATCACAGTACCACAGTACAGTATATCTTAGCAGTATCAGGCACAAGGCAGGGTAAGGACATTGGACCTAATAACTGTCAATTGAATAAACATTAAACCCTAACTGTTCATGAAAAAATGTTCATTAGGTGAATACCAAGAATGTACAGAGAGCATTACACCACATAATAACATAATACTAATCAATAAAATCCTTTGTGTAAGTGACTATGTGATGATGACATCACATCATCTCTACCTATTAACATTACTGTACCATTCATTGATTCTTATATCCCTCACTCTGACTAAAGCACAGACACCCTCTAAGCATTACCCAGTTTATGACACCCTTATCCCAGGCCTAAGACTCTCATGGTGTCAGTTCATCCTTAATTCTCCTGTTGGTCCTTTGTCTTGCAGTGGCTTTGCATTCCATTTCTTCTGATCAATCCATCCACAATGGATATCCGTCTGACAGCTCTCAATGAGGTCTACCAGGGACCCTGGCTTGGAACAATAGACTCCCAAACAGTCTGGAGATGGCTGGATGACATGTTTCTGGTGGTGAGTCTCATTTCCACCCCTACACCATTGAAACATCTCACAGGGCACTGAAGTAAGGTGATGGCAGGAACCTGCATAGCTGCATGTTGAGGAAGTCTGCCATCTGGAAGTATCATCATATTGCACTGGTAGCAGACGTGGAGATGTCAAATGAGAGACACGTTAAAAAGGAAACAATACAATGGACAGTCCTCAGGGTGCATGTTTTCCTTTGGCTTTTACCTACTGTAATATGGGGCACTCTCAAGGGTTGAAGAAGCTTGAATGGTGGGCATCATTGTGGAATTCTTCTGCACTACATCCATTACAGTCAACAGTCAGCATAGAATAATGAAATTGGTTGGGTAACAAAGACATCCCAGTATGTTTGTGCTGACCACTATAACAGATGAATAATTGGCAGCTGGTTGTGTTTGCTGAAATAGTTGAGTTTGCCACTATGGTTCTGACAAATTGTAGACAATTGTTAGAAATTACCTTCTCCTTCCAAGCCAATTTACCAATTTAGGTGAGACTGTCAGTGTGATCATCTGGAGGCCTTTCTCTTAGTGATTAAAAGTAACTGGAATACCTGTATGTTCACATTTGCTGTTACCAGCCTGATGAGTAGCATGGCTTTATGCAGTTGTTTTTTGCCCTTTCTCCAGATTTGCCATAGCTGAGCTCTCCTCTCTGTCACAGGGATCAGAGGTTTTCTGTTTCTTACCAGTATGAAAGAGTTATTTCTGAGAGGCGTTTATGTTTGCTGCTTTTACTATCCTGTATGGAAGTGATATAATGGGTAGCTATCTGGCTTCACAGTTCAAGGCAAATGGGTTTGAATCCCATCCAGTTTGGGGTTTCTCAGGGGGCTTCAGTTTTTCTCCATCTTTACAAAGACCTCTGTGTGAGTGTGCCCTGTAATGAACTGATGTTTAACAGAAGAGACCAGAAGGCTTTTTTAGGGTCAGTTTGATAGGCATGTCTCCCGATTACTAGGCCAAGAGGTACAAATTCACTTCAAGCAAAGTTAATTTACCTTTAACACTAGAATCCCTGAAGCCTATAAAAAAACTTGTAATCCCGACCCACATTAAATCCCTTTGCATACACCATCATCATGACACTGGCAGAACTAAACAGCAGCGTGGTGAATTGCTCGGGTACTGAAGTGAGTTTAGCTGCAGGTCGAAGTCCCATTTTACTTTATTGTGCCAAGCACAATGCAGCAGTCTATTAGCCAGTGAAAACGTTGTGAAGAAGCTATCTGTTGCTACGGTCCTGTCTTTGTCCAGTCTTGTAGCGGTCACAGGACATCGTATCTTTGATTGCTGGTACAACAAATAGTTCTGAGGAGGCATCAGCCACAGCGTTGCTCTTGTGAAAAGAATGGTGATAAGTGCCATCAACTCAGAGAGGGAGAGGCAAGTTGTTGTACCACATGAACGTTACTGACAGAATAAAACTGAATAATTTAAAAACAAGTGCTAACTTTTACAAGTAGCCAAAATTTACACTAGGTGTTAACGACTCAAATCAAATATATGTTTTTATTATATTATAGTAATAATAACAATAATAATAATAATAGAAGCTCACTACTTAAAATGCGGAGCGCCCGGTCTCGAACACGGTACTTTTGAGTTAGAAGGCAGCAGTTCTTTCCTCTATACTATTCAAGAATACATATCAACTTCCTGTTAATTGACATTTGAGCTTGGGTTTTTAACTCACTGACAGCAACATGTAAATGAAAATTTTTTTTTTTCTTTGGTTATATTCATGAATAAAAGTACACGTTTATTTTATATTTGGACTAAAGTCTTCACACATTATACACTTCACTTCATTATTAGTATAACATGGAAAAAGTTTCAGCTTTAGGTATGTGTTCAGCATTTCTTGCCTCACATTTCCTTTCATCCTACACTTACCCAGATCTTTGTAGACACGGAACACACATGAAATGCATGTATTCCAAATGATGATATACTGTATTATTTACCCTATACAACTCCAGGAAAATCACATGAAGATAAGGAGCCTTGGCTTGTGCTGAGAGAACTTTTTGCCCAAGTTGAGCTCTGTCAAGGCGGTTGTTGGTTGGGACAGCAGGCTGCTTGCGCTCATCGACACATTTACAAAAGAAAAGATGATGATGGAGAGGTGCGAAGGGATTTAATGTGGGCCAGGATTACAAGTTTTTTCGTAGGCTACTAGCAGGGACTTATTTTTTGGTGGCTCTCCCTGTTGGTTTGATGATCCATGGCAAACAGACTAAGACTGCAAGGCTATGGGACAGCCCCTCATCCCCTGCCATGTCAACTCTAAAGAGGGAATATGTTCCGACATCTCCAGTGCTGGACAGAAATGATCCACCCTACCAGAGCTAAGAATTTTTAATCCTGTGGCAATCTGTCTGCCTTTTCTTTCAAATTTTCTGTTATACAACATCAGCCCAATAAGTAAGGCTGGCTGTTTTTCATTGTTTTAACTGTCCACATTACTGAACTTGTTTCTCATTCTCAATTCATTGCAGATCCTGGCAGGTGTTTGCTTTCAGTCCTACTACCAGCGAGTACTGTCTGCCACATCACCTATCCAGGCACAGGTCACATGTTATGCCGCAGCCATTTTCTGCTTCTTTTTAGGAATTCCATCAGTTCTTTTTGGAGCAGCAGCTGCATCTACAGGTAGGTGTGTGGGTGTTCAGTAGAATGTTGCTAGAAAGCCTGCCAGCTGACTAGTGTGACTTCTGAGATCACTACAAACTCAGTCACTTGTCTGCTCAGGTGAGGTTTCACTTTGTAGCCTATCATTAACGTGGTAGATGTCCTCTCTAAGGTTTGTGCCTAGTAACTATAAATCGTCCCTCATTTGACTGAGATCACGGCCCAGAAGATTACAGTGATCCCCCGCCTATTGCTGAAGTTACGTTCCAGACCCATCAGTGATAGGTGAAAGTCCGCGATATAGAACGACCATATAAATAAACATTTTTTTAAATAGTTTAAGCCTTAAAATACCACTCCCACATGCTTTAAACACACGTAAACTTATTAAAACACTTTGTAAACACATATGATATGTGGATCTTGTGCTAAGGATATGAGTAGCATCTCTCTCTATTATAAAAAAAAATCTTGACAGGGAGACCAGGGACACGAAACATGATTTTCTCAGAAGACAATTTGACATCCCGCGAGGGACATTTTAACGTCACGCAAGACAAGGCAGTGAGATAGAAGGACAGCTGCTGTACATGCTTTTAAATTATTGACGCACAGAGCGACAAGCAGAACAGGCATCTTGGCAGAAGCAGCACAAAGCCACTAGCTGATCTGTCCACTTCTGCTTAGCATGCGTTCAGCTCCCCCCCTTCACAACCTGAGCGGGAGAGACGCGAAGTGGCAGGAGCGTAGTGTGCCTCCAGAGGGGTTGAGCGAAGTGATCAAGACCAGATCATCTCGGAGAGACACTTTCATGACATCCAGGACTAGACATTACAACCTTAGGAAGCAAAGCCCGTGAGACTGTGACTTTTGCACATCATGCCCTACTTACAAACAATTTAAAACAAGTTCACTAACATCTAACCTCGCAGCTGTTGGAATGCTTTTGGCAGACAAACTTTGGGTGCTCCCAGCTCTTAAAACAACGACAAACAGAATACACAGCTTGCCAGCACTGATCCGAGTACTTCTCCTTAGCGTGCATTCAGCCCTCACCATCCCCCACCCCCCTTCAGAACGCTAGCGGCAGAGACGCGAAGTGGCAAAAGGACAGCTGCTGTACAGGCTTTTAAGTGATTGATGCAAAGCGCGACAAGCACAACACACAGCTGGCCAGCAGCAGCAAGACACCAGCTGAACCAATCACATCTCTTTAGCGTGCATTCAGACCCCCCTTTCACAACACGAGCAGCATTATAAGTCCTGCAAGAAAGAGATTTAACCACGCCCGGGGCAGGAAATAAAGGACAAATATTGTTTTTACAAAAGTTTTAAAGTAAAAATGAAAATAAATTGTTTATCTGGTAAACCAAACCCGGGGGTGGGCAATCGAAGCAAGTAATAATAATTATAATAATAATAAATCGACAATATAGCGGGGGTACAATAGCTGAACCGTGATATAGCAGGGGATCTCTGTACATGCTTCTGAGAACAATGTCCACCCAGCTGTAAATGTGGACATGCCCCCCACACCACAGTATGTTCCTGTCCAAATTAATATTTATTAGGACACTTGCCAAGCTGAGCATCAATATGACATCTGATATGACTGCCCAGCTGACTATGAACTCACCACGTGTTCTTTTGACTATTAAAAATCTAGTCGCTCACCTCTTTGAAGTCATGACAGACCCAACTAAGAAGCCTCTCTCTTTCAGATTGGAACCAGACAAGCTATGGGTTGCCAACTCCCTTTGAGAAGGGGGAAGCTGGCAGTATTCTGCCTATTGCCCTTCATAATCTCTGTCCTATGTACATCTCCATTGCTGGAATCGGGGCAGTTGCTGGGGCTGTCATGTCATCCATGGACTCTGCCTTGCTTTCCTGTACCTCCATGTTTACCCATAACATCTATAAGGGAATCTTAAGACAGAAGGTAAGACTGTTGAATGAAACACATTGGTTTAGCAGAGCTGAGTAACCACAAATACAGAAAGAAGGCATCTGCTGTGATGTTGTGCCCCGTAACTGATGTCAATTTTTTTTGTACTTATCCCCAGGCATCAGACAGAGAGCTGCAGTTCATCAGCAGATTAGGAGTTCTAGTGTTTGGTGTGATCGGCACAGGTCTTGCAATGTCAGCCAGCTCAGTGTATGGACTATGGCTAATTAGTGGAGAGATGATGTATACTGCTGTCTTCCCTCAGCTGGTGTGCACCCTCTTCATTCCAGGCTCCAATGGGTATGGTGCCATAGCCGGACTGCTGGGAGGCACCACACTGAGGGTGCTGAGTGGGGAGCCTTTTTTCCACATTTCTCCTGTTATTCACTTCCCAGGCTGCAAATTGTTAGATGGCACCTACGTGCAATTCTTCCCATTCAAAACATTTTCCATGGTTGTTTCTCTGCTGATTATTGTGGCTGTCTCCTACCTCACCACACTGTTCTTCAACTGGGGTCTTCTGCCTGAAAGCTGGGACATTTACAACGTGAAAGAGACGAGCAGCAGCAATCAAAATGAGATTAACTTGAAAGAGAAAGCAAGTGGGCATTTGGAAAATAAATCTAGTAAATGTACAAGTGAGAAAGGGACTCAATTGCCATCCTATGCCCATATGACCATGTCAGCAATCTGAAAGTGCTTTGTGCCCAATACAAAGAGGGTTTCTCTGCCAAGGTAGTGATGGCTTTCCATCCATTTAAATAAAGTTCCATGTATTTTTGATTACACCTTCTGGAAACACAAGTAGTCATTTCATAATTATGATCTTCTCCCTTCACTCTGTAAGATCTTCTGTATCTCAAATGACAGGCAGGCACTGTCAGATATACTGTAGTACTATAAGTAGACCAGCACATGTGGGACACAATTAGAGGGGGTGGATGACAATGTCTCTACAATGGCTACCAGACTCACCAGACCTTAGATATGAGATTTTTAAGGATTAGTGGGACAACTGGAAGAGGATAAGTAGGAAGACATGTGGCCAAATGACATCAACTTTTCTTGCACTTCCTTTCAAGTACCCACTGGCAGTGAATGCCTGTCTTTACCTTTATTTAACTTGTTAACAGAAGAACAGAGTTGGGGTGAATGGGATGGGGAAGGAGGATAAGCCCAGATGCGCTGTATGCAATAATCGCAGTCACCTGTCATGCAATGTTATCTTACATTTCAGATCAGTGCCACATTTCACCTGGATTCAATTTGTTGTTTAATACATACACATGGTACAGGGCACAATTTCTGCTGCTCAAAGAAGGAAAAAGGAAAATGTTTGTAGAACGAGCATTGTGAAAATGGCCATTGCAGAATAGGAATAACTGCATAGTTTAGATTGAAGTACAGACATATCCTCTTGTGCTTTGTCAACATGATGATAGATTACTAGTCTCTGTGCCTCTGGAAAGACAAAATCAAATTCAGGAACTATCCATTCTCTGAAAAGTCAAAAACTGACAGGCATGGCTAATATCAATAAGAATCAAACTATAAAATTAACTAACGTCAAGTGTGTTATTATGTGTACACAGTATATATATATATTTTTTTTATATTTTATTAATTTTATTGTAATCATTCCATACAAAAAGATCAATTTTTACAAAAAATAGGATTGAAAACAAATCTATGCCTGGTGTACACAGTATAGTGATGTTCTTACTCAAATGTCTCCCACAGACATGTGAGACATGCACTATTGATAGTAGTACAGCACCAACAACAGACAACGAATGCAACATCAGATGATTAGAAATATTTATGCAGTTGTCAGTTCAGCCTTATGACCCACGGACAAAAACTCTCCCTGAATCTTAGTGGCGCTTATGATCCTGGGCCAGTTACCAGAGGAGAAAAATGACTGCAGTAAGGCTGAGGTCTTAAATAATATTATTTGCCTTTCTGTGTACCTGTAATATTCTAAACTGATTTCACCACTCTGTGTAGAGCTTTGCAATCCTGAAATGAACAGATGCCATGCTGGGATCAAAGCTGAGAATCTGCTAAATAAGTAAAAAATATGATTTAGACACATTTGTTTAGCTTGGTTCCTTTTTGGAATGCTGTCACAAAGGCCATAGTCAATGAATATTGTCAGTGCCATTTTAAAGCACATGTGTTAGTGATAGCTTGGCCCCCTGTCCAAGGCTGACTTCTGGATTGCAGTCAGTGCTGCCAAGATCCCTGTCACCCTGAACTGGATAAGTGGAATTGAGTGTGAATGAAAAAATGAATGAATGGATGGAAATCCATTGTTTACATAGAATTTGTTTTGAGCAATACTTAGTTTTCTTGCAAAATAGAGTTCTAAGCATAATGAAATGCTGACAGACTGCACAATATAACTGGCAGCATGCATTGAAAAACTACAGTCTGTAATGAGAAAATAGAGTGATGCATATATAGAAGCCAGGAGAAAAATCAGTCATGAAGCAAACATTCTTAAAAATGAAAATAAAAGGATAGGAAGAGAACAGTTAGCCTGCCAATGAGTTGTGCTATATCTTCCATATTAAAAAGAATACAAATATTTGTACTTATACATGTGATATACTTCAATTACTAGAAAAGCCTTATGTATTATTTTTATTTGTACTGGGGAGCCCCTTGCACACTGCTTTCAGCCTCATTGATGGGAAGTCTAGAAAATGAAGAGTCTGATGGTGCCAAGCACAGAGCCCATTAAGCCATCTGAGTTGCACCAGTTAAACTGAAGGAGGAAAGCCACACAAAGATGGTGAGAAGTGCAATTTCCACAAATACAACAGACAGCAGTGAACTATATGAGGCAGCCATCCGACCCACAGATCTGTGATGTCCAGCCAAACAGCAGCCTTAGGTGAGCCTTGTAATTGTAGGCTACATCACATTACAATAATATGGCTAACATGCAGTGGAGGGAATATCCCTTAGTATCTCCCATATGGTATCCAGTTTTACTGGTAGGGGCCAGTCTGTCCAGTTAACATGACATTACTGGAGCAAATAGCAACAGCTCAGTCCTCACCACTAAAACGAACATAACACAGCAGAGTCACTGGCATTCGTGAATCACTTTGGATATAACACATAATCTTCTTCTTCTTCTTTTGGCTGCTCCCGTTAGGGGTTGCCACAGTGGATCGTCTTCTTCCATATCTTTCTGTCTACAGTATGTTCCCGTCAATCCTTGGCATCTTCTGGGTGTATAGTGTGTTTTTTAGATGCAGTTATCGTATGATGAGATAAGGATAGCAAGGAGTCAAATGGGCACAATAAACAAAGGGCTTGAATTTTTCTTGGATCTCCAGAATGTAGCATATAATATACAAAACAAAATGTTTCTGCATTCAGTGCTGCTCCATCATCGAGAATGATGCTGGATATATGAAGCCTTCTGCAGTTCCCATAACAACCTACCAACACAATTTTCTCACGTTTAGCCTTTAAATCCTCAGCTTTCTATATAAAATTTGTTTAGCAGTACCACACACTTACCCATTTCTCTAATGAAAGAAACAGGTCAGATTATAAAATTTGTAAATTCTTTTGTAAATTTTTCTTCTTGTTTCAGCTGCTCCTGTTGGGGTTGCCACAGCGGGTCATCTTCTTCCATATCATTCTGCCTTCTGCATCTTGTTCTGTTACACCCATCACCTGCATGTCCTCTCTCACCACATCCATAAACCTCTTCTTAAGCCTTTCTCTTTTACTCTTGCCTGGCAGCTCTATCCTTAACATCCTCTTCCCAATATGCCCAGCATCTCTCCTCTGCACATGTCCAAACCAATGCAATCTCGCCTCTCTGACTTTGTTTCCCAACCGTCCAACTTGAGCTGACCCTCTAATGTCCTCATTTCTAATCCTATCCATCCTCATCACACCCAGTGCAAATCTTAGCATCTTTAACTCTGCTACCTCCAGCTCTGTCTCCTGCTTTCTGGTCTGTGCCACCGTTTCCAACCCATATAACATAGCTGATCTCACTACCATCCTGTAGACCTTCCATTTCACTCTAGCTGATACCTGTCTGTCACAAATTACTCCTGTCACTTTTCTCCACCCATTCCGTCCTGCCTGCACTCTCTTTTTCACCTCTCTTCCATAATCCCCATTACTCTGTACTGTTGATCCCAAGTATTTAAACTCCTCCACCTTCGCCAGCTCTACTCCTTGCATCCTCACCATTCCACTGACTCATTTACACACATGTATTCTGTCTTGTTCCTACTGACCTTCATTCCTCTTCTGTCTAGAGCATATCTCCACCTCTCCAGGGTCTCCTCAACCTGCTCCCTACTATAGCTACAGATCACAATGTCATCAGCAAACATCATAGTCCACGGGGACTCCTGTCTAATCTCGTCAGTCAACCTGTCCATCACCATTGCAAATAAGGAAGGGCTCAGAGCCGATCCCTGATGTAATCCCACCTCCACCTTGAATGCATCCATCATTCCTACCGCAGACCTCACCACTGTCACACTTCCCTCGTACATATCCTGTACAACTCTTACGTACTTCTCTGCCACTCCCGACTTCCTCATACAATACCACAGCTCCTCTCGAGGCACCCTGTCATATGCTTTTTCCAAGTCCACAAAGACACAATGCAACTCCTTCCGGCCTTCTCTATACTTCTCCATCAACATCCTCAGAGCAAACAACACATCTGTGGTGCTCTTTCTTGGCATGAAACCATACTGCTGTTCACTAATCATTACCTCACTTCTTAACCTAGCTTCCACTATTCTTTCCCATAACTTCATGCTGTGGCTCATCAATTTTATTCCCCTGTAGTTATTACAGTCCTGCACATCCCCCTTATTCTTAAATATCGGCACCAGTACACTTCTTCTCCACTCCTCAGGCATCCTCTCACTTTCCAAGATTCCATTAAACAATCTGGTTAAAAACTCCACTGCCATCTCTCCTAAACACCCTCATGCTTCCACAGGTATGTCATCTGGACCAACGGCCCTTCCATTTTTTATCCTCTTCATAGCTGTCCTTACTTCCTCCTTGCTAATCCGTTGCACTTCCTGATTCACTATCTCCACATCATCCAACCTCTTCTCTCTCCCGTTTTCTTTATTCATCAGCCTCTCAAAGTACTCTTTCCATCTGCTCAACACACTCTCCTTGCTTGTGAGTACGTTTCCATTTTTATCCTTTATCACCCTAATCTGCAGCACATCTTTCCCAGCTCAGTCCCTCTGTCTAGCCAATCGGTATAGGTCCTTTTCTCCCTCCTTAGTGTCCAACCTTTCATACAACTCATCATACGCCTTTTCTGTAGCCTTCGCCACCTCTCTCTTTACTTTCCACCTTATCTCCTTGTACTCTTATCTACTTTCTGCATCTCTCTGACTATCCCACTTCTTCTTTGCCATCCTCTTCCTCTGTATACTCTCCTGTACTTCCCCATTCCACCACCAAGTTTCCTTTTCCTCCTTCCTCTGTCCAGATGTCACGTCAAGCACTCTTCTTGCTGTCACCCTTACTACTTCTGCTGTAGTTTCACAACAATCTGGTAACTCTTCACTACCACCCAGTGCCTGTCTCACCTTCTCCCTAAACTCAACCTTGCAGTCTTCCTTTTTCAACTTCCACCATTTGATCCTTGGCTCTGCCCTCCCTCTCTTCCTCTTCTTGATCTCCTTCGTCATTCTACAGATCACCATCCTATGCTGCCTAACTACTCTTTCCCCTGCCACCACTTTGCCGTCTTCAATCTCCTTCAGATTGACTCTTCTGCATAGGATGTAATCTACCTGTGTACATCTTCCTCCACTCTTGTACGTAACTCTTGAATGTTCCTCCCTCTTCTTAAAATACGTAATCACCACAGCCATGTCCATCCTTTTGGCAAAATCCACTATCATCTGACCTTCTTCATTACTCTCCTTGACACCATACCTACTCATCACTTCCTCGTCTCCTCTGTTCCCCTCACCAACATGTCCATTCAAATCTTCTCCAATCACCATTTTCTGCCCCTTGGGTACACTGTTCATCACTTCATCCAACTCACTCCAAAAATCTTCTTTCTCCTCCATCGCACACCCAACTTGCGGGGCATATGCACTAACAACATTCATCATCACACCTCCAATTTGCAGCTTCATAATCATCACTCTGTCTGACACTCTTTTCACCTCCAAAACACTCTTGACATACTGTTCCTTCAGAATAACTCCTACCCCATTTCTCTTCCCATCTAAACCATGATAGAACAATTTGAATCCACCTCCAATCAACCTGGCCTTAGTCCCCTTACATTTAGTCTCTTGCACGCACAATATGTCAATCTTCCTTCTCTCCATCATATCTGCTAACTCTCTCCCCTTACCAGTCATACTGCCAACATTAAAAGTTCCTACCCTCAGTTCCACTCTCTTTACTTTCCTCCTCTCCTCCTGCCTCTGGACACGTCTCCCCCCTCTTCTTATACTTCTTGTTCTTCAGCCAACAGTAGCCCAATTTCCGTCAGCACCCTGTTGGCTAACAGTACTGGTGGCAGTTGTTGTTAACCCGGAGCTCGACCGATCCAGTATTGAAATTTGTATTGTTGTCCGCATTTTGATTTGGCAAAGTTTTGCACCAGATGTCCTTCCTGCATCCACATAATCTAAATAAATTAAATATAATGTGAACATCTTGTTTCTAAAGTACAGTAATAACATTTCTAAATTTAAAAGAGCGGATGTACTGGGACCAGAAACTGCCTGTGGATATTTATTTATTCTGGCCAAAAACTGGCCAGACACCAAACATTTTTGCACCCTATTCAATCCACATACTGTACGCACAAAATTCCCTATTGATTTGTAAGTAAAGTAGTGAGGTATATATGCACTGACATAAAAACCACAGGCTGTACAGATCTCCCCGTGACTCCAACTATGCTGAGCTGCTCTACAGATGGACACTTTGCTGAATCTTGACAACATTACTATTGTAACTTGTGAAGATCACATTAACAAAATTAGATTTTAGTCCTTACTAATTAATGTTAATGGCACTCTACATCGATCTGAAACTTGGCATTCTTAAAAAATGGCTAAATGAAACTGGAGGAACTTAAATTCAAGAGAAGTCTTTTAAGACATCATCTTATTTAACACTGAAGGTCTTATCCTAAATGTTCACCTTATGCAAGTGTTTCTCAAACACTCAATTATGACCTAGTTTTGGGTTGGGGGATGATGCTGGTGGATCACAAGTTGCTATTATTTATAACAGCAGCGGGTTGTGTTAGGCCCTGATAATTGTGCTCGATCCCCTCCCCTGATGGTTACATTCGATTTACCAAGGGAGACCCTCCCTGCTATGATGATTGCACTCGATTCATCAAGTTGGCCTCACCTTCTAGATCCCCTCTCCCCCAACAATCATGCTTGACTCACCAAGCTGGACACCCCATCGGTTGCAGAGAAGATAAAGGGAAAAAAGTGAGTCACAGCAACAGAAAGACTAAGAAATATTGCCTTATGCTTCACCATTGCAACTCCTGCCTAATAGATCATTTTAAACTGATATTAATGTAAGTCTCCTGATGAACTCTTTTGGCTTGCACAGTATCCTAAACCGTCATAGTAAAGAGGTGGCGGACCACAACTAACCTCGGACTCTGCTGCAGGTCCTAACTCCTAAATAACCAATTTTCTCACATGTTACTATCCCTTACTGAGATGATTTAAATTATTTTACCTTTAATTTTCAGCCCCATTTTTATTTTCGTTTTTGTCTTTTTCATTTCCCCAAATCTCCCCTCATATCTGAGTCTGGTGGTTAGGTTAGGGCCATGGGAGACAGCATTGGGGTTAGCAGATTCATGTGATTGGAGAGATGCATTTAGGATGAGCCAATCACATTGCGTCATGTCACCTCTTTCTGTCTCTCTCACACTCACTGAGTCACTCTTACAGGCACAAAGACTGCTCCACCAAGAACTGTACAAGCAGTGTGGAAGGCCAGTCCATCCATGATTTGAAACAGTGGGCCAGATCAAAGTAACATCTGACTACCTTCAAACCTACTGGAGTGTTTAGTATTTCAACCTTAGAGGGAAACTTAAATAAATAAAAACATATGCTATTAATGAACTGTACACTGCACAATAATATAAAAGTTAAGCATGATGTATGTTATTTTAATAAGAATGTACTGAATGAAATGAGTGTTGCACAGTTAATCTCATAGCAAGCCTCCAGTTAACACAATGATGGTTTACTGTCACTCTTTGAGATAAAGCAGATGAAGCCATGGAAAGAAGAGCTGTTGTAGTTTAATCATGCACCTTGAGCTGCATATTAAAAATTATACCACAAATCTGGTGGTGTTTGATGTACGCTACTTGCAAGCAATGCTCATCTGCATGCAGAGTGTGAGGTAGGAGCAGGAGATAGTTCTCATTATTTTAAAGGCATTACTATTTCCTTCTTTGTATTACTGGGAAAAATACACATTTTAAGAAATAAATAATTGCACTGCTGTTTCCAGTTGTTCATTTACTGATTCATAGGCTGGACACCGTGCCTGTCAATGGACTGCATTGGGTTGTTCGGGATGGTCCTTCAGTGAAGTGCCTGTAATTAACAAATGAATTCCTGGTGCCCAAGGCAACTTAAGGATTTAAGACTGGACATCAGACATCTGAATAAACATTGAAACTTCCAGGCCTGCAACACGCAAAGTCAATAAGTGAGTGCTGTAAATAAGACAACAGAGACTGCAGCCACACCACAACTAAGGGACTAAGGGATTAAAGTTATTCATCTTCTCCTCTCTCTTTTGTTTGGGTTTCTTCAATGCTGCTTGACATTTCAACGTGTTACAAGCACATCACTGTGAACATTTCTCAGGGTGTTTTCAAACATATTATTGTTTTGTTTGAATGTACTTTGTACAGGGTCAGTTTATACCCTGTACCAATTTGTTTTATTTGAAGAAAAAGAAGCAATTTTTCCCATGGCAAGTGTTTATTGCTAAATCATCTGGGTATGAAGAATGCCAAATGTGGCAATGCTAGCTTGGAAAGATTGCCTTTTCACTCACCTTGCAAGTTGGAAGAGGAAACCCACAGGGCTATGGCTTCTGATAATAAGTGTCCACTCAGTGTCACCGACTCCAGGGACAATGGCAGATGACACCTGTCACATCATAACACAGTTGTCCTAAGGTTAGTTCAGGGAGGCCAGAGACCTTCGGTAAAGCAAAGAAAGGTAAAACCTCAGTTAATGTTGATATTTAATATGAGTACAGATTACGAAAGCAGGAACTCCTAGGTTTGAAGCAGGAGTTAACTAGTTATGGTATCCAAGTGTTCATGGAGATGTCATTTTTTGATCCAACATGTTCCTGTCATTGTGAAGCAGGTAAAGTGAGCTAGGATAAGGATACCATCCTGTTACAAGAGCAGTCTTTCTCGTCATGACAGGAACCGCAGATCTGGGCAGGCCAGAGTATCAACAGGAAGTTAGGATGTAACTCTGAATAGTGTGCGATTCCGTCACATAAATTACTAGGTATATTATATACTGTACATTTGGTGTATGTGTTTGGCTGAGGAGTCACTGTATGGTGTTAAAATAATGGAAAACGTCTGTGGGAGAGCACAACACCCATTATATTTTGAGCACAAGTAGATGGATAGGTGTGCCAGAAAATAAAAGTGTAAAAGAAGACAGCACAAATGATGTTTAGTTTAAAATTATTTTCCTGAATATTATTAATTCTCATTAGCATCCATGCCAATAAAACTTCATAAGTCTAGACCATTTGTTTTTGTCGGATTCCTAACTGATAGAAGTGCCATTTGTTTGTTTAGGAAGATGATCAATTACACGATCGACTCCAAGTTACCCCTGTGTGTGTGTATGAGTTTGGGTAGGTGTTACTGTGGGTGTATAAGAGAACAGACACTGTGATGGAATGCCACCATGTTCAAGGCCATTTCCTGCCTGGTGCCCAGTGCTGCTGGATTAGGCTCTGACTCTGTTGAGCCCATGTTGCATTTGTCACAAGCTACCTGCAGGAGCAGATGCCCTACTAGTAGTTTGGGGTTGACCGCAGTCAAAGGTTGTAATTAAAGGCAAGGAAGATGGCAGATGTACAAAAGACAGGAAGATTTTATTTCACATGGGCAATATAAAAAGAACTCATAGTTCAGGGTGCAAAAATATTTACAGTGAAAATATGTTTCAAATAAAAATGTACGCCAAAAATAAAAAAAAATATACCTTTGCAAAAACCAGGAAAAAACACAAAATGAAAAATGAAAGGCTTTTATACAAATATAAACTCAGTCTACGTATTTCTATTTACTTTACAATAAAACACTGAGGTCTGTATGTGTCCAGTTTCTCATAGCAATCTGATTGGTTAGTTTGGCCTTGGTGACAAAATCGAAAGAGGAAGTGAGAGTCAAGATTATTATAGTTAACGAAAACTAAAATCAAAACTGAAACTATTATTAAAAAAACATTTTCGTAAACTGAAATAAAATAATTAACAAAACCGAAATGAAAAACTAAAACTAAACAAAACTATTAAAGTAGCTGGAAAGACTAACTGAAATAAAATAATAATTTACTAAAATATTTTTAGCTTTCGCTTTTGAATGAATATTCTTGCCTTTAGTCTTTAACCCTTGTAAATTTTAACTGTAAAACAGAAAGTCATCCACCACAAGCTGCCTGCACATATTCATCCAGTGAAGAGCGGCTGGTGACAGAGCAAGCTGAATGCGGGTGCGTAAAGAGTGTGAAATAGAAAGTGATTTATGTGCCGTCTTTCTTTGCACTTGTTGTATATCAAGATGGTGGTCAACAAAACCTTTACATTATGGACAGAAAAATCACGAGTGAGTAACGTTTCAGTTTATTTCTCAGGTGACTGCTTTTTGTTGACAGCAATTCACCTGCCACTTCGCACAGAGGAAATCGATTTTACTTTCTCATATACGAAGTATAGAGAAATTATAGTAATCATGAAAAAAATCAACCTTGATATTTTGATGAATCTTGACCTCCCTGAGTCAAAAAATACCATTTTTTGGAATTGTGTGAGTGTGTGTGTGTGTGTGTGTGTGTGTGTGTGTGTGTGTAAACACAATAACTCAAACATGCAACGAGATAGATGGATGAAATTCGGCATGTGGTTGTTACACCAACATTGTAGATCTTTATTAACTTTTGGGCCAAATCCATCACCTGGAAGTGGTACTTTACCTGAACACATGTTCGATTTTTTTTTTATTCAGGCAGCTGCAGAGTCCGATTTATTCAACTTTTATAATAATTGTTCAATATATTATTAACTTGATTTGATTTGTTGTTGATGGTTCTTTAATGTACATAATATAAAAATATAATTATTGTCTTGCGGTTTACTCCTCAAATATCCATCCCCATATCTGAGTATGCAAGAAAGTTGAGGGGAGACAACTCCCGGTTTTTGAAAATAAAACGGCACTGATCGAGACTGACAATGTCATCATACAAGATCAGCATATTGTTACTGACCAATCACTTTTGCTTTAAAAACATCGTTTAACAATGAAGTGATACAAACAAAGGTAGGAAGGTGAAGAGAGTCTGCCAAGTGATGAAAAACTAAACATACTAATAGGTTTTTGTATTTATTCTATATTTATTAATTTATCTTTTTTAGTTCATATTCACAACTCAAAATACAGTACTATATTGTGAAAGTAATCCATTAGCAGAATTATATTTTAAAATATTTGTCTCCCTTTTTCAATGTTTTTCTCTCTCTCTCAAAATAAATAGTTGAAATAGTCATATTCTTTTTGTTCTTTTCATCAGCCAGTATAGCAGGGATTTTCCTGCCTTACATCCAGACCTGCTGCAGTAGGCTCCAGGTTTCCTGCGATCCTACTCTGGATAAACAGGTTTAGATAATGTATATATTGTTCTTAATCTCAGATGCTGTCTCTGTTGTTTTGTGCCCGTCCATATTCTTATTACCTGCTCTTACTCTGCTCATTATGGGTTTACTGTTCTTATGGTGGGCTATTCAAGTCTCACTACCGCTAACCTTCACACTACATGCTTGTTTTTCTTTGTTTCCCTCAATACAGCTAGGTGGGGTCAGCACACTGAGTCAAGCCTAAGACTCATGTTCTTCCTAAGCCCCCGTGATTTTCATGATCACACCTGTCAGAACACAGCAGATTCTGTTTTCTGATTTTTTATATCTTTTCAGGCCTTCAGGTGGCAAAATTCTGTGTATAAATTGTATGTGCTTGAGGTGGAATCAGAGACCAATATGGCTGGTAGAAAATAACAAAGCACAGTAAGGTAGATTTTTGAAATGTAATATTGAAGGCATTCACTTTAAGCACATTTTCTTGATGCAAGATATGTTATGTGCTGTAGACATTTAGAGTAAAAAACCTCGAACCTTAAAATTCACCAAAATTTCATTACAAATTGGCCCATTTTGTGCAATAAAAGAAAAAGATAAAAAGTGCCAACAGTCAGCACAGATTTGTTCAGCACAAATGACATACAAAGTATTTTAAAAATTATAAAATTGTGTAAAATTGTTCATATTCAGTACCTGGTTTTGATTATGCTTATTTTTATCAGACAAAAACAAAACCAGATAGTAAACCAAGTAGTGCAGTAAGCTTCCACTAACTTTAAACTCATATCCAAATCCATTAAGTGTACAGTTCTGTCTGATTGTGACACAAAACTAAACTCCATAGGAGCTCCATGCCATAATTACTAAAACTGAAACTAATGGATATAAAAATAAAATAAAAATGTCTTTGTGAAATAAAAAATAAACTCAAACTAAAAATACATGAAGAAGGAAAACTAAAAATAAACTGAATTTCCAAGTAAGGTCAGAAAAAATATAGAAATAAAAACTAATATAAAAAGGCAAAACTATAATAACCTTGGTGTGAGTGTGAGACATAAAGACATAGGAGACATGCCGAGAGTCGCCTCCAAAGATGGGAACTCTAAAAGTTGAGACACACAAGGATACCAAGGAAAGATGCTGAAGGTACACATAGGACAAGAAATATTACATATTTTAAAATTATTCTGTTACCTGTGACATGGCTCGTCAAAAATGGGCTCCAATCAAGCACCTTCTCAAAAGTAAAGCTCCTCCAAACTTGAAATTTAGGAATCTACCCAGGCTAATGGGTGCCTCAACTTTCTCTGATTACACAGCCAATTGCTCAGCTACCTAGCTCTTTTCTGCTTGTATGGTATGCTTGGGACACTCTCATTCCTCTATTGATTGATAGTCTCACCTCTTATTACACTAAATGCCATCCTTATAGAGCAAGTGCAATCCTGTCTGCACTCGCTTAATGGAGCAATGACTTCCTCTATGCAGGGGAATTGGACGCATTAAACAAATCCCTTAACCTAACCAAATGAGACTCAAACACCACCAAACCTAACAGTGGGTTATTACAGAAAAACGGCAACAAAATTTCCTCCTTAAAGTTAATCAACAAACTCCAGAAATCACCATGCAGCAGCCTTCCTGAGCTCCCATCCATCTGTGGTTACACCAAACCTCGGCACAACATTTAAATCACTATGCAGTATCATGGACTTTCACACATGAGGTGCATGCCTTGAACTGATGTTGGAAAGAATTAATGGTAAGTCCAAAACCTGCTATGTCTTTTCCTCACTGTAAAAATTTAAAATGCTGTTTGTAGATGTCAGGACAGTTTCTATAGGTGCACTCTCTAGTTAGTGCTCATAAAGTGTCTTACTTCCTCTGGCATGTTATCTGTTATCACACTGGTGACTTGGTGAGGCTGTTTCTCCAGCATTATTACTTACCAGTAACAGCGCACTGCGAATAAATTTTACTTGAGCATTCCTAGTTTTCATCCTCTTTCTCTGTACGTTTAGCATTCGTTTGTTCAGAAGTTGATGTGCTTGCTGCTTCCTGAGCAGCTCTTCTTTTCTCCACCCTAGTGGCCCGCTTCTTCTCTTCTTTCGTTGGCATCTTTTCACATTAAAACTGATTAAGTCAGTGTTTGTGTTGCAATTACTTAGTACGTTTTCCTTAATTTTTCACTTAAGTTGCCACTTAAGTCTTCAATCTGCCTCAGGAATGATTTAATATATGAAGAGGTAGGGGAAGTGACGGTGAAGCTGGTGGGGATGAGAACGGCGCCCATACACATGCACCGCACGGCCGCCCTGCTGGCCAATGCCGAGAGTTGATTCAACAATAAAATAAAATAAAAATAGGAATAACCTTGGAGGTCAATCATCACCCCGAAAGTGGACAGTAGATATCATGTAGTATATGTGTACCAAATTTCAGGTCAATAGGTGAAACGGTTTGTGAGCTACAGGTGATTTAAAATCCTAGACATACAAACGGACAGCCACGGTAGCGTATTATATAAGAAGACAATATACCAAGAAAGTAAGTCAGGGGACTTTTTTGGCGATATATTAGAAAATGGTCCAATGCAAGGTGGCACACTTAAGATATTAATATTATATTGCAATATGCAATATGTTGTGGTTTATTTTAGAGATGAAGCGGACAGATGTGGTACACATTTCCCCAATTCTGACTCTTCAACACAACAACATTATGTTATTTATGAAACAAAAAAATGAGGCTTTAGGCTAAAGCATAGTAACTTATGACTGACTGACCTGGAGTTGTATTGATGAATGTTGATTGTAAAGGCAGGATGGGCTGCAATCTGCTGTTATTTGAAAAGAAAGGCTATACCAGTAGGAATGAAAAAAATACTGAAGAATCCCTGTAAGAATCCAATAAAGTCAGTTTCAAACAAATCGGAGCTTTGAGTATGTTATGGTGATACATAGGTTAGCACAGCTGCTTCACGTTCTTGGGTTCAAAATCCACACCAAAATGTTGTTCATGCGGAGTCTGTCTGGCCTTTGTGTCTCTTTGTTGGTTTTCCTATCACATCATAAATGTAAGCATATGTTAACAGGCCAGCTTAAACTGGCCCACTGAGTGGTGTGCACATGAGTGGACCATGAGCTGTATTAAGTGGGTCTGAGAATACATATGAAAAAGTTTGGGAACTCCTCTTAATTCTTTGGATTTTTCTTTATCATTGGCTGAGCTCCTTTTAATCTATGACATGCCTTATGGAAACTGTAGTATTTCAGCAGTGACATTAAATTTACTGGATTAACAGAAAATATGCAATATGCATCATAACAAAATTAGACAGGTACATAAATTTGGGCACCCCAACAGAGATATTACATCAATACTTAATTGAGCCTCCTTTTGCAAATATAACAGCCTCTAGACACCTCCTATAGCCTTTGATGAGTGTCTGGATTCTGGATGGAGGTGTTTTTGACCATTCTTCTGTACAAAATCTCTCCAGTTCAGTTAAATGTGATGGCTGCCGAGCATGGGCAGCCTGTTTCAAATCATCCCATAGATTTTCAATGATATTCAAGTCAGGGGACTGTGACGGCCATTCCAGGACATTGTACTCTCTCTCTGCATGAATGCCTTTGTAGATTTCGACCTGTGTTTTGGCTCATTGTCTTGTTGGAATATCCAACCCCTGCGTAACTTCAACTTTGTGACTGATGGTTGAACATTATCCTGACGAATTTGTTGATATTGGGTTGAATTCATCCGACCCTTGACTTTAACAAGGGCCCCAGTCCCTGAACCAGCCACACAGCCCCACAGCATGATGGAACCTCCACCAAATTTGACAGTAGGTAGCTGGTGTTTTTCTTGGAATGCAGTGTTCTTCTTCTGCCATGCAAAGTGCTTTTTGTTATGACCAGAAAACTCAATTTTTGTCTCATCAGTCCAAAGCACTTTGTTCCAAAATGAATCTTGCTTGTCTAAATGAGCATTTGCATACAACAAGCGACTCTGTGGCGTGAGTGCAGAAATGGCCTCTTTCTCATCACCATGCCATACAGAGATTCTTTTTGCAAATTGTACTGAATTGTAGAATGATGTACAGATAAACCATCTGCAGCAAGATGTTCTTGCAGGTCTTTGGAGGTGATCTGTGGGTTGTCTGTAACCATTCCCACAATCCTGCGCATATGCCGCTCCTGTATTTTTCTTGGCCTGCCAGACCTGCTGGGTTTAACAGCAACTGTGCCTGTGGCCTTCCATTTCCTGATTACATTCCTTACAGTTGAAACTGACAGTTTAAACCTCTGAGATAGCTTTTTATAGCCTTCCCCTAAACCATGAGACTGAACAACCTTAGTTTTCAGATCTTTTGAGAGTTGCTTTGAGGGTCCCATGCTGTCACTCATCAGAGGAGAGTCAAAGGGAAGCACAACTTGCAATTGACCACCTTAAATACCTTTTCTCATGATTGGACACACCTGTCTGTGAAGTTCAAGGCTTAATGAGCTAATCCAACCAATTTGGTGTTGCAAGTAATCAGTATTGAGCAGTTACATGCATTCAAATCAGCAAAATTACAAGGGGACCCAAATTTTTGCACAGCCAGTTTTTCACATTTGATTTAATTTCATACAACTAAATACTGCTTTACTAAAAATCTTTGTTTGGAAAACACCCTCAGATGTTCCGAGGAAATGAAAGACATACCTCTGTTATCTTTTTTGTTGAAAGTAGAGTAAATTATTGTGCAGGCTGAGAGGGGTTCCAAAACTTTTGCATATGACTGTATATGGATATGGGAAGAAAAAAATATGAGATGTATTACAGTGCAGGTTGATGCCCTTCTCTCTATTTTGGTGTTCTTTAGTGGAAACCAAAAACAAGAAAACAGCAAACTAGAGGGTGAGGAAAACAACAACAGAGAAAAATAAACACATAATGTATCAATCCAATGAAGAATACATTTTTATTAATGAATTAAATTATAGTGCAGAAATATATGAAAAGAAGATTAACTACGACTAAGTTGGAAAAAACAAGAAAATTTGTACAAGGCTCTAAGAAATAGTCCGGGTCCATGGCTAATGGAAACACACTCTACTTTCAGAAAAATAATTCCCCTTTATCCTTTTACTATTTAGACCACTGCCTCCAGTAGCCATATTGGGCCTAAGTACTGTACTTGCATTTCCCGTACCTGCAGATTGAAGTGATTAACTGGGAAATAAAAAGAATCTGCCTACTACTTATCAGTAAGTGGCTAACATGGGAAGTAATTTCACTCTGTACTTTATACACTTTATGATCAAGTTACATTATGTGTGTTTTTTAATCTTTGTAATTTGAGTTTAAACATCTATTGGAGAAAATATTTTTATAACACTTTAGCATTTTGGCTTGCAAGGTTTTTCCAACGGAGTTAAATAAACAAATATTGTTTTAAGAGATGCAGCTGTGTTGAGCTTATCTTATGAAGGTATGCCATAAGATTACCAAAATAACAAAAGCACCTTACACTGACTTTTGTCTGTCTGTTTAAAATATACTGGTACTTCACTAGAAAGCAGCAACTGACATCTCAGCACCATGAATATATTGTATTATTCATGTTTAAATTAAACAGCCAGGGTGTTGAGGGGGTCCAGTTTGGTGGGCTCAGGATTGGGTCACTGCTTTTTGCAGATGATGTTGTCCTGTTTGCTTCATCAGGCCGTGATCTTCAGCTCTCTCTGGATCGGTTCGCAGCCGAGTGTGAAGCGGCTGGGATGAGAATCAGCACCTCCAAATCCGAGACCATGGTCCTCAGCCGGAAAAGGGTGGAGTGCCCTCTCAGGGTTGGTAGCGAGATCCTGCCCCAAGTGGAGGAGTTCAAGTATCTCGGGGTCTTGTTCACGAGTGAGGGAAGAATGGAGCGTGAGATCGACAGGCGGATCGGTGCGGCATCCGCAGTAATGCGGGCATTGCATCGGTCTGTCGTGGTGAAAAAGGAGCTGAGCCGCAAGGCGAAGCTCTCAATTTACCAGTTGATCTATGTTCCTACCCTCACCTATGGTCATGAGCTATGGGTAGTGACCGAAAGAACGAGATCGCGAATACAAGCGGCTGAAATGAGTTTCCTCCGCAGGGTGTCTGGGCTTTCCCTTAAAGATAGGGTGAGAAGCTCAGTCATCCGGGAGGGGCTCAGAGTAGAGCCGCTGCTCCTCCGCATCGAGAGGAGTCAGATGAGGTGGCTCGGGCATCTGATCAGGATGCCTCCTGGACGCCTCCCTGGTGAGGTGTTCCGGGCACGTCTAACCGGGAGGAGGCCCCGGGGAAGACCCAGGACACGCTGGAGGGACTATGTCTCTCGACTGGCCTGGGAACGCCTTGGGATTCTCCCGGAAGAGCTAGAAGAAGTGGCCGGGGAGAGGGAAGTCTGGGCATCTCTGCTCAAGCTGCTGCCCCCGCGACCCAACCTCGGATAAGCGGGAGACAATGGATGGATGGATGGATGTTTAAATTATCGTACTTTACCTCTTAAGTAAATATGCTCATCTAAAGATTTGCTTGCTAACAGCTATGTATTTTGTTCATTCTTGGTTCTTTTATTTATGTTAATGTTACTTTTGTCGATTACGTGAAGTATTCTTTGTTTTTGATTTTGACAATGAATGTACGTATGTAGTTTGTCTGTGTTACATTCCATGTGTTTTATTGGTGATCCCCCAAGAGGCGGGGCCACCTGCCAATCACCCCTGCCTTATAATTCTCCTGACGATTACTTTCCAATGTGTTTGGGAGTTTGCTTAGTGTATCTTTGCATAGTTCTGTGCTTTTGTGATTCTTTAGATTTTTGAACTTATTGCTCCATTTCTGACCATTCTTCGATTATCTGTATTGGGACTTGTTTGCTTGCTTTGCCTTTTGTGTTACTGGCAGCTCCTTTTGCTTTTTGTGTTTCTACAGACCTTCACTGTTGGAGATTGGAATTTTTTGTAAAGAACAAGTGTTTTTATTAAAAAAAATAAATGACTCTGTGTATGCCCTTTTCATTATCCAGGATTTGACAGTGATATCTAGTGGGCATTTTTGGAAGTGTTTTTGGGATTAGGAGTTCTGGGATTCCAGTTCATAATACCTGTAACTAAGCAGTTTCAACAAAGTAAAAATGAAACCATTGCTGGTGTAGCAAGGTAACTCAAAATTTGAAAAGCTGTCAAAAATCAAAGTGATAAAACAAAGCTAAGGTTTATACAGCAATAGGAAAAATGTAAAGGTATGAAATGGGATGCAAGGACAGCAACCATTGGCAGTCAGAGGTTGGATGTTGTGTGCAATTAGTCATTGCTTAGAATTCTAAGTAAGAGATTAAAAAAAAAAATCACAATTTCAAATTGTCAGGATCTTTTTTGAAAATGCAAACACCAGAAGATAAAAAAGGAGTCGATCAGGTGATTGCATAATATAATTAAGCAGATAAAGATGCTATCCTCATCTCCAGGCTAGAGCAGTGGGTGGGCATCACAGATTCAGCTCTCCAATGGTTTAGGTCATATCTCTCAGATAGAAGTTTTTGTGTCAGCATTGATGACTTTACTTCCACCTCTGTTGCCCTCCCCTAGGAGGTACCACAGGGCTCCATCCTGGGACCTCTTCTGTTCTCCTTGTACTTGCAGCTACTCAGCGCTATTTTCCGGAAACACAGTATTTCCTTTCATCGTTATGCAGACAACTGTCAGGTTTATTTCCCTTTGAAGCACCCTGGTCCATGTTCTGTCCAGCCCCTGCTTGATTGCCTTATTGACATAAGGAGTTGGATGGTATTCAGTTTTCTAAATGTTAATGAGAACAAGACAGAAGTCATGCTATTTAGACCAAATGGCACCAGCGGGACTCCCTGCATCGACCTTTCCACTGTGGCTCAGTTTGAGAAATCCATAATCACAAATGTAGGTGTGAAAATGGATTCCACTTTAAAACTTGATAGCCATGTGAACGCAGTGGTAAAATCTTGCTTTTTCCAGTTGAGGCGGCTGTCAAAAATCAAGCCTGTTTTGTCTAAACGCAATCTTGAAAGAGTGATACATGCTTTTATAACCTCTCGTCTAGATTACTGCAATGAGCTTCTTTTTGGAATTAGCCAGGCCTCCATTGCTCGCCTATAGCTGGTGCAAAATGCCTCTGCTCGATTTTTAACTGGCACAAAAAAGTATGAGCACGTTACCCTGATTTTGTCTTCCCTTCACTGGCTTCCGGTTCGTTTCAGAATCAATTTTAAGATCCCTGTATTTGATTTTAAATCCTTTAATGGTTGTGCCCCATTTTATTTTTCAGAACTGCTGCACCCATATGTACCATCTCGCTCTCTCAGGTCAGCAGACCAGATGCTTTTAAGTGTTCCTAAGGCACGATGCAAACTCTGAGGTGATCAGGCTTTTTCAGTTGCAACTCCAAAACGCTGGAACAATTTGCCGTTGCACATTAGGCAGGCTCCTTCACTTGCTGCCTTTAAATCTTATTTAAAAACACACTTTTACTCCCTAGCCTTTAACCCAGTATGATATGTTGACTGTTTGTGTAGTTTTTATTATGAATCTCTTCAGCTCTTATGTGTTTATGTGTTTCTGTTTATTTTCCCTTTGGTTACTGTTTGTCTGATATGTTGGGTTTTTATTGTACAGCACTTTGGTCAGCCTTGATGTTGTTTTTAAAGTGCTTAATAAATAAATGAATACAGTCATATGAAAACGTTGTACTGACTGTGATGTACTGCTATGCTCCAGTTTGCAAAGCAGAAACTGGTAGCTGCTGGTGCAGTGCAGCAGCCCACTTCAAGCCCTATGTACAACATACAGTCATATGAAAAAGTTCTCAGCGTGTATAATAATTTACTCTACTTTCAACAAAAAAGATAACAGTGGTATGTCTTTCATTTCCTAGGGACACCTGAGTACTGGGATGTTTTCCGAACAAAGATTTTCAGTGAAGCAGTATTTAGTTATATGAAATTAAATCAAATGTGAAAAACTGGCTGTGCAGAAATGTGGGTCCCCTTGTAATTTTGCTGATTTGAATGCATGTAACTGCTCAATATTGATTACTTGCAACACCAAATTGGTTGGATTAGCTCATTAAGCCTTGAACTTCATAGACAGGTGTGTTCAATCATGAGAAAAGGTATTTAAGGTGGTCAGTTGCAAGTTGTGCTTCCCTTTGACTCTCCTCTGAAGAGTGACAGCATGGGATCCTCAAAGCAACTCTCAAAAGATCTGAAAACAAAGATTGTTCAGTATCATGGTTTAGGGGAAGGCTACAAAAAGCTATCTCAGAGGTTTAAACTGTTAGTTTCAACTGTAAGGAATGTAATCAGGAAATGGAAGGCCACAGGCACAGTTGCTGTTAAACCCAGCAGGTCTGGCAGGCCAAGAAAAATACAGGAGCAGCATATGCGCAGGATTGTGAGAATGGTTACAGACAACCCACAGATCACCTCCAAAGACCTGCAAGAATATCTTGGTGCAGATGGTGTACATCAAACTACAATTCAACACAATTTGTACAAAGAACATCTGTATGGCAGGGTGATGAGAACGAAGCCCTTTCTGCCACAGAGTCACTTCTTGTATGCAAATGCTCATTTAGAGAAGCCAGATTCATTTTGGAACAAAGAGTTTTGGACTGATGAGACAAAAATTGAGTTTTCTGGTCATAACAAAAAGCGCTTTGCATGGCAGAAGAAGAACATCGCATTCCAAGAAAAATACCTGCTACCTACTGTCAAATTTGGTGGAGGTTCCATCATGCTGTGGGGCTGTGGGGCTGCGTGGCTAGTTCAGGGACTGGGGCCCTTGTTAAAGTCGAGGGTCGGATGAATTAAACCCAATATCAACAAATTCTTCGGGATAATGTTCAAGCATCAGTCACAAAGTTGAAGTTACGCAGGAGTTGGATATTCCAACAAGACAATGACCCAAAATACCGTTTGAAATCTAAAAAGGCATTCATGCAGAGGGAGAAAGAAGTACAATGTTCTGGAATGGCTTGAACAGTCCCCTGACTTGAATATCATCGAAAATCTATGGGATGGTTTGAAGCAGGCTGTCCATGCTCGGCAGCCATCAAATTGAACTGAACTGGAGAGATTTTGTATGGATGAATGGTCAGAAATACCTCTATCCAGAATCCAGACACTCATCAAAGGCTATAGGAGGCGTCTAGAGGCTGTTATGTTTGCAAAAGGAGGCTCAACTAAGTATTGATGTAATATCTCTATTGGGGTGCCCAAATCTATGCACCTGTCTAATTTTGTTATGATGCATATTGCATATTTTCTGTTAATCCAATAAACTTAATGTCACTGCTGAAATACTACTGTTTCCATAAGGCATGTCATATATTAAAAGGAGCTCAGCCAATGATAAACAAAAATCCAAAGAATTAAGAGGGGTTCCCAAACTTTTTCATATGACTGTAAATAAATAAATAAATAATTGTTTTGTGCTTAATGCATTGTTGGGTTTCATTTGTTCTGTGTTAGTTAAATAATTATTACCTTTGGGGTTATGCAGATTGATTTATTATTAATTCAATACATACTTTTTCATTTTGATTAAACTGCTGTTTACATGCCTTTGTCTGTGAGGGTGTGAGCTGAGTCAAGGCTGGATGTGTTTCTGGCATCCCCATATTAAAATAAGTAAAATCATAGTTTAAACACAGTGAGAATGTGGGCACCTTGCAATGCCTACATACTTCTTCTTATATGTTTTCTGGGTCTCTGAATTCATTTTCACAGTTAGTTTCTTCACATGCTGTTGCTTTCATTTAATGGAATTTCTTTTGAATTTTCCCATGATGGCATTTTTATAGCTATGGATATCAACATTACTTACAAATTTAGCATATGAGTCACTAGTTACCAAGGAATGACATCTGGTATCTAATCGTATTATTATTAGAGTTTGTGGATAGCTAAATAATTTTCAATTTGCGTGTTTAAATAAAGCTCTCATTAACAAAAGACTAGTTCTAAATTATAATTGGGCTAAGATGCAATTTTTGCTTTGACACTTGGTTTAATTGTCTTCATGGTTTTAACCCTCTGGTTAAATTTCACCTCCTGTACCATTTCCTGTGGCTTAACACACTCACATACTGTAAATTTGAGAGTGCACACACCTGCCCTCTGTGAAGAGCACTGTATACAAATAAAATTGAAAAGGCCTAACTTGATACACACACACACCTCCACACTGACCCCCTTTTGTAGTCATCTTCACAGGCTGGCACTGCCTTTCCTGACAGCATCTCTCTCTCATTCTCAGGTCTGAGTGTACCCACGAGAGTTGTCGTTCCAAAAATGCCATTTTTCAGAACAGTTAATGCTTAAACTACCATGCCATCACGTTAAAGGCTGTTGACATGACAATATTGTACACAGAAGCATTGGCAATGGACTAGATTGCTAATAAACAAGACAGCTGTACCATCCATGAATCCATGGTGCATAATAGCAGCACTTATGATGTATGAAAAGGGTTGACTCTGATCACTCAGTTAACATTTTTGCCTTTGGCAATGCCGGTATTAATTAAAACAAATAGCAAGACACAAACACCAAAGGATGCCAGACTAATGTAGATTGAACGAGGGATCTCTGTTTTGCAGAAAATATAAAGAGATCTGTACAATTTATGAACAAGGTTAATAAATTGGTGAAATTCTACATTAAACACTCACTTTATCTGTTGTGCTTCAGATGTGGCAATACACTTATTTTCAACAAATAACCCAAACACACGTGTTGCAATAAACCAAACAATGCAACTTATCTATAACAAAAGGATAATAGAAGATGGTATATATGCAGATATATATTACATTCTTAGTTCTGAATCGCAGTCTGATTATTTAGGTGGTTACTTATCAGGTAACGCCTGTGGTTTGTCGGACTGTCGGACGCAAAAGTGCTTACACCTGACGAGCCCCAATAAGGGCAAAACACGTGTTGTGTACTCTTTGTATTGTTTGGCAGATACTGTATCATATTTATATGTACTGTATATAGATATATAGTATAGTATATACAAAGGACAATAAAAAACAACACAAAATGAAAAATTTCTATTGCTTATTTGAACTTTTCCAGGCTTAGATAAATCTTTTTCTTTCCTGTAGAAAAAGGCACACTACTTATGAATTCTAATCTTTCAACTTGGTTAAGATGGATAAGCTCTTAAACCCGTTATTAAGCAGCATGGCATTGATTTACTCACAGCTAGTCTATACTGGTTTACATCCCCCACCCAGAGTTTGTGTATATGTGTGTGTAAGTGATGCTGCACTGCTCTTTCTTACTGGATTTAGGAAAAAAAATTACAACAGCTGGAACTTATACTTCACAAGGTTATTACCTTTCAGTGATATTGATACTCATACTATAATCCATTGGCTGACTTTATCCTGTTACAGACAGGTAACAGTGAACTGATAGAAGAAACAAAGATTTAGGGTGTACAAAGAAAGAGCTTTTATAAGAAGAAGCAATTGGTTTCTTGGGTGGACATAAGCCCATCATTTTTGGTAGACTACTGGAGCAAAGAATTGCCCATTGAGGATGCCAATTATTGAGTTATAACTGTTTGTCTGAGTTTGGGTATTTAGATGGTGCCTTGAGGAGCAATTTCTGGGATATCATTTGGCTTGTCATTGATCATTTTATCAGGTGTCATGACTCTTCCTTGGAAGGATAGGGGGAGCAAGTGTGGACAGCGCATCACCTCCCCGGAATACAGCCTCCCTGTATGGCAGTGGTACCTCAGACTCCCACAGGGCTTCATGGTAATTGGAGTTTGTTACAGCCCTGTTGGGATCCGGGAGCGCCGGATTGTTGTGCTGCAACAATTCCTGAGCCTGTGTGGGTGGTTCTTCCACTATACCTGGATGTTCTGCTGGAAGAAGGTCAATAAGCACCTGGAGCACTTCTGGGTGACCTATATAAGGGACCAGCAGATACTATTCCAAGAGCCAGAGTCGGGTGGTAGTGGATGAAGCTTGCTGGAGAGGAATGGTGGAGATAGAGAGAAGAGGACTAAGAATTGTAGTGTGTTTTGTGCTTTGTGGACTGTGTTGTGTGCTCGTGGGAACTGGGAAGACGTTCCACATGAGCTAAAAATAAATAAAGGACATTTGTGTTTTATCAGTGCCTCCTGTGTCTGTCTGTGTTGGGTTAAATGCTGGTATAGCGTCATCTGCTGTTACACAGGTAAAGTGCAGAGGCTGATATTAAGAGTTTTTGGCAGCAGCTAGCTAAGCTAATGACTTGTGTTTCTACGCAAGGCAAAAATGGATAATATCATTCTGTCCAACAATGACCAAATTCCCAATATAACAGCAAAATTACCTCATTATGACCGATAACAGTAATTAACAGGCAGAAACAAAATAAATAAAAATGCCAAAATTGGAAGAAAAATCAATCTCATGGTAAAATACAACACCTATATGCTTTGAATTTAAACTTTTAAACAAAACCATATAAATGGCAAAAATGGAACTGAAATGAAGTAGTAACCCTAAAAATTTTACATTCAAACAATGGCGAGGTAATCCAGAGCACAGACAGAAAGAGCACCGACTAAGAGGACCGAAAAGCCTGCTAGTTACACAGAAGGGATCAGGTGGCAGCTACGAGGGTGTTCTAAACCTTTCAGGTAAATGCAGCTTCACTGACTGCAGCTCCTGGGACACCTGAATTAGGGAGAATCTCTCATCTGCCTAATTCAGAACTTAATGGATGATTGTCAAAATAAGAGATCAGGAATAAACAGAAAACACCAAGCAAAATGTAGGCAGGAGAGAGGCACATAAGCAGTCCTTACAGTTTCTAGTAAATACACTGCACATTGTCTAATTTAAGTGATGATGAAGGTATCCATACTAAAGAATCAGTAAACAAAAAATGATTATTTATTAAATGATTGTATTAAATGATTTTTTTATCCTATAACCGAAGACTAAATCACAAGGAAAAGTGAAATAAATTCCAAATAATTTGTCAACAAGGGGAGTAAATAGAAACAAATACATAACATAATCTAAAGTAAAAATTAAAAACACATCAACAAAAAAGGACAAACACAAATTTAAATACTTAAATTCAGAACGCTCAAAAGCAAAACAATATCCATCCATCGATCCATCCATTATCCAACCTGCTATATCCTAACTACAGGGTCACTGGGGTCTGCTGGAGCCAATCCCAGCCAACACAGTGCGCAAGGCAGGAAACAAACCCCGGGCAGGACACATACACACACACACACACACACCAAGCACACACTAGGGACAATTTAGAATCGCCAATGCACGTCTTTGGACTGCAGGAGGAAACCGGACCACCTGGAGGAAACCCACGCAGAAACGGGGAGAACATGCAAACTACATGCAGGCAAAACAATATTTTAAACTTAAATGGATTATTTAAGAACAAAACCAGCTCAAAACAAACTTTCAAATCTGAAAAGCACAAATCATCAAACAAGACTGAAATACACAAATTCTAAATCAATAACAAGAAAAAAGAAAGCCGGAAAGTTAGAAGTAACTGACTTTACTCGAGGGAAAAGCCGCTGGCAAGGAAGAAAACCGATATAATGCCTCGACAACACCTCAAGGCTTGAGCTAACCTTTTTATTAAGCATCAGGAATCACAAATGGAGTAAGAGGTAGAGTTTAGAAGAGGCAACAGAATTAAAAGATTTTTTAAAAGAATATTCAGAAATGGGCCCACAAGAGACTATACTGATCATCAAAACACAAAGGAGCTATGCTCAAGCTGAAGTCAAAACTAAATCCAAGTCAAAATCATTTATAAATTATTTATATTTTCCACAATTTGTCTTCCACAAAGTCATTTTTTTAAGTTTTAATTTTACTTCGTGCACATGGCTATCTTTTATAGTGTGTTCACCATGATGACAGGAGTCTGTTAGGATTACAATGGTGCCTTGTCACTATTTTCATTTCATTTAATGATTTTATTTTCCTCTAGTCCTTTATTCTCAAATTTGTTCTGAATCTACAGGAGTGGGTCACCCTCTAAATTAGGACTCTCAGGTGCTACAGCCATAATTACACAAAAGGCCCATAAAAGATTCTTATTTGTTATGGAATAAAATACTTTAGGCCTCTGAGCTTTTGGCCCCTCAGTAGTGTTTTATATGTGCATTTGTTGTTTGTTCCTTGATCTTCTTTGGAGACATTTTGTATTTGTACTCTTGTAGCCCAAACTATTTTGGAACCTTAAGTAAAGTTTTGTTCTGGAACCCCAACTAGCACAATGCAAACATGTATTGTGATATTTACATGTTTAATCAAGACAGGTGCAGATGGAAAGGAGCTATAAAGACAATGGCATCTCTTGGGCTTTTGGCTGCATCCGCTAGCACTAAATTTAAGTAGTGGGCAACACATGGCGCAAAGAAAGCACAGTGAATTTTTTTGCAGCAGTTCGTCCCGCACACTTTTGTCATTTCCCTTCATGTTAGCACCATTCTCATATGGTTACCTTCTACAATCATTAAAAGAAATGGTTAGGTCCTCAAGTCTGTCCAGGACAAGAGAAGATAAATTGCTCTTGTTGTCTCTTTTGCTGGAAGGAATCCCATAAGGTGCTCTTCAATCCTGGGTACTTCCTCCAGTGTGACAATTCTTATAATTAGTGAAGTTTGCTCCTCGTGGCTAACATCGAGTGTGCAATCCAAAATATTGGAGTAACATCTGGACTGCTTGATGCCACTCACTATATACTCAGTCACCTTGTTACTTATGAAATTAATGAGCTTATTTTAAATTGTTTAGCCAAGGCCAGTTGTGTGGGTGCTGGTGCCACACTCAGCTGTGTGCTATATGCCATTTCATAACAGGATGAAATTTGTCAAAAAGTTTGACTTCTTTCAAAAAATCTCCATTGTTTGGCTGGTTTAGAGTGTCTGTGGACCCCATCAAAGCAAGATTCCTCTCTGATAGTGACTGAATCATTACCAGTAAATGAGAGAGAACATCACGCCATTGCCTTCCCTCAGCCCCCAAGAGTGTCATCTCTTGTTTATCAAGTGTTAAGCCACTGTTAAGGGGCAATTCTAACTTCTTCCAGGCTGTCATATGCTCTGAGTACTCTGGACTATTTTCATGATCATTAAGAAGTAGAGGTGCATTTTTCCAGTGAGTAAGTCACAGATGAGCCAAATTGTAGTTATTGGATTAAAATCATTTGCAACAGAAGCAAATTTTTTGAGTAGGTGAGCCAACCTCTTAATTTTTTTTTCCTGATTTACCAATAATGGTGATGCATTCTCTTGTTTTAGAAAAGTGAAACTGTACTTAATCTGAAATGGTCCTCTTATGACTAAATCACACTTCACGGAATCTGACAGAACAGGAGACCAATCAGCAGTGGTGCCATAAGGTGCTGTCTTTCGTCATCTGATATGCTTGACTCGACGGCTGACAATTCAGGAGAATGAGACAATAGCTGGCTGGCACCAGAGGGTGGTTGGTGAGCGGGTGGCCGACTGATACCCTAAACTGTTGGTAAGTAGTGTGGGCGAGAAGGCAAAGTGACCACTGACTTCCAATGAAGGTGTCTTACAGATTGGAGATGGGGGGGACTTGTGCAGACACAGAGTATGGTGCTTGAAAATATTTCAGGAGGAAACATAAAAGAATTCCTACCTGTTTACTTATACATATATTGATAATGTGATAAATGAATTCAGTTTTAAATTATACAGTTTCCCTGCAGCATAATAATTAGATTATTTGAAACTTTCAGTTAAATAAGACAGTGAGCTGAGCTGAGTATGAAAAAAAAAAAAAACTGAACAGCAAGATAATTAAGTGAGAAAAAAGCTACAGCACCTAGGTAAATGGAATAATAAATATTTAATTTATTTTTGCACAATCAAGAAAAGTTATAGAACACAATTTAGTGTATCAGTAAACACAATGTGCTGCATCATTTAATCAGCATGTCAAACAAGGGCCTATTCACCACCTTTTAAAAGCAGCCAGAAAGTGTGTGTGTGTGTTTTGTTTTTTGTTTTTCTATAAGTGAATAAGTGGCTTTGTCTTGAAGCAAACAATGACAATCTGTCATCAAACAGTACAAGTGAAAAGCCTACTGCTAGGGAAAATGCAACAGACATATAACATGGGGCCATCCATGACCCAATCACCCCTGGCTGGGTCGCTAGATAAGTTCGCCTGCTGCTGAAAGACAAGAAACACCCAATGACCCCAAGTAACATCACTGATTATGTGTTAAGTTGCACAGTAAGGTGTGTGCTACATCAGTTGAGGGAAATATATGTTTCATTATATTTCAGGTATAATCTTAAAAATATTTATTTGATATATTAAATCATACTGAAAATTATGCCTTCATATTTTAGGCTAAATTGTAATATAATTTATTCAGGTGAGTCAAAAAATAAATAAATTCAGCAACCAAAGTCACCACAAAAATCCCTAGCCAACAAAATAATAATCACAAGCGCACACACCAAAGATTTGTTTTAAAAATGCAAAAGCTGAAAAAGGCAATCCAACAGCAAACAAAATCCCAATACACAATACAAAGAATGATCTAGGTAGGGGTCAAAAATCCAGAATCCACAAAAGCATAATGATCATAAGAAATTGAACAAAACTCACCAAAGCCAGCACATTCAATGAACTGCATGGAACTGTGGGTTTTCCTCAGCATTTAACGAAGGGTATAGCGCCCTATAGTGTTGGGCAGGTGGCCCTGCCTCTTAGGGGGACAACCCACAAGACACAAAGAATATAGCAGAATACACACTGGAATACAGAAAGTAAATAATCATCACTAATAGCATAAACATTTAACAAAATCTGACATTTGAATCCCGGCCAGCTGGGAACCCGAGCTGAAATAAAAACAAACAATACAAAAATCAAATAAAAGCATAAAAATGATGTGTTGGAGTTGCACAAAGAGAAAAAGAACAAGATTCACAAAATATAATGTGTGAAAATAAGACAGAAATAAGATTTACAACATGCATCTCTGTAGTATCCTAGGGAGAAGACACAGAATGTAGACACCCACGAACGCAATTATACAAAATGGAGACAGACGATACAAAAAATGTAAACAATAAGAATTGAAATGGAGTATTGCACAAAAAACAACAACAAAGAACATCGATAACTTGAACCTGATGTCAGCCTGCTGTAATCAGCAGTACCACTGGTGTTATTGGCAGCAATAGGAGGGCATGCCCCCTTAGGGTCAATTTTTAACACGGGAAGGAGAAATCAATTAATTAAGAGATTCTTAAGAAAACAAAAAAACAAAGTGCAAGGGCAAAGTTCCAGCAGAACCATGACAACAAGAAATGCAGACTTAAAATCAGTTGATCAGACACATAAAGCTTTATAATACATTTAGAATTTAATCTTGTGTGAAGCCATTTGCTAGTAGAATTTGCATGTAAAAGAAAAAGGCCTTAACAGAAAGATGTATAATCCCAAATAAAATATCTCCCATGCCGACTGTCATTAAGTTATTGATTTCAATGTGAATTTGCTAACCATTGTATGATTACATTAATTTAATATATTCGGTTCAGGGAAAAAAGTGGTTTAAAGTGTTTTCTTAGTCAAAAAATAAGAACACTTTTATGAATAATGTAGATTAGATGTCTCAGAACAGCTGCAGCCGCTATATCTTTTTTTTTCAATTCATTTATAAATTAGAAGTCAATTCTTGCCGTTAATGCAAAAAATAATTTAATTAGGTATTTTCAGTCTGCAGTCCTAAAAATTACTGCCTGCGTGGGATGTACAATATGTCTTAATGGACTTCATAGATATTTTTTGCAGTTAGTTTTTGTCCCCAGGAGTACTTACCTCTGTCCTCTTGTCTGATATCATTTTTAAGAGTGTGTAACTCATTTCTGGTGACAAGTTGGCCCAGTGGGTAGCACTGCTGCTTCCCAGCTTCAGGAACAGGTCTGCAGTTACCAGCTAGACCAATGTATGGGTGGACATAGAAAGGGCTACATACATATATGGCTCCTACTTGTGAATAAAACCACTTGGAAACTATATAAGATAAAAGTTGTAACATATCTGTTTTTCCTAAAATAAAATAAAAGTTTTAAGCCAGCTTAATCCAATTGAGAGTTGCGGTAGGGGCTTGGGGGAAGGTTTACCAAATTCTGTCCTGGCAGTATCAGGCACAAGACAGGAACCATTCCTGGAAAGGACACCAATCCAGTGCAGCATTTTCCTTACACTGTGGTTTACTGCTCAAGCAGTTCTTAGTCAGAGGTTTTCACAGTTTAATTACATTTCAACTCTATATTTTAGTATTACAGATGTTGGACTGGTTAAGTCTGCACCTTCAGATCCAATGACCTTGGCTCAAGATATGGTTCCAGGCTTGTGTCCAGTGTTACCAGTGCAGGCTCCATTTTAACACAATCCTGATACTGACAAAGCAATTTTAGAAAATGCTCTCCTTTTTGATGACACTCTGGCTAAATGGTTGCTATCATTGTCTTACAAATACAGGGACCTGGGATCCAAAATTAGGTGAGATGTACTCAGCAGTAACATATCTTACACACAGCATCATTCTTGAGCATGCTTAATCCAGTCTAGTGTTCCAGGGGGCCAGGGTTTTTCCAGGTATCATTGGGTACAAGGCAGGAAACAGCTTTAAACACAATGCCAGTCCATTGCAGGACCTACACACGCCACCAGCTTCACACAGCAATGGAACCAAGACACCTATGAACCCAATGTGCATGTCTTAGGGATGTGGTAAGAATACCACAGTACCCAGAGAATAATCTGTGCAGATCTGCGCTTCATACAGGCAATGACCAAGTGTTGCATGAAGCTGCAGCTTTAACCACCATGTCGTCCTCTCTGCCAAATCTTCTGGGTGTTGTGCAAGCAGGATTCTCCAAGCATTTGTAAAATATGTTTGGAACAAGTAAAATATTATCTATCTATCTATCTATCTATCTATCTATCTATCTATCTATCTATCTATCTATCTATCTATCTATCTATCTATCTATCTATCTATCTATCTATCTATCTATCTATCTATCTATCTATCTATCTCTCAGTGCTTCCCAAGTTTTGTAGTTGTGTTTGCTCAACACCTCCATGAATTTAGAGCGATCATCTGAGCAGGGGGAGTGCAGATGTGTTGCTTGTTGATTAGCACATATACAGTAAGTAAGAATGTCACTTAAATATTTTACAGTATGAATGTCATTCTAGTCCATTAAACCTACCTTTTCATGGTCCAAAGCCCCAGGTTTCACTCCCAGTTGAGTCCTTTTCCCTTGTAAAAAGACGATTACAGGTTCATCAAAGAAATGTTGGAGAGTCTGTCAACAACCTCATTTTAACAATGCTGGAACTTAATGTTATGAAACTAACAGGCACACAAGTGTGAAATAAATCAAACCCAAGGCTGAATTTAGGGAAATGAAGACAGTGTCAAGTGGTCAGATCTGTCTCCAGGTCAAGATCCAGAATGAACGCTGTGACACATGTGCGCATGGGAGGCAGTCTAAGGGCTTAGCTGAGGATAAGCAACAGAGACAGGGGTTGATGAACTACACTAATGCCTTTTCTCCCTCTTTCGCAGACCTTCAGAAGGGAAGACCACTTAAAGCCCCACCTACTTCCGGTTCCAGCCCTTCTACTGACCTCACTTCCCTTCCTAACCCGCCAAGAAAATACAAAAAGCAAACCCATCAATCACCAGATCAGTCTGTATAGTTCACTCAGTCTTTTATGAATACTTTCTCCTGTTGTGTGCTGGTAGTTACAATATACGGGGTGGACTCCCCAAATCTTTATCATTGTTTTTTTGTCTTGTTTACAACGCCTACTACTGTTCATCGCTGACCTTTTACTTAGTGGTTCTGGAAGGAGTGAGACTTAGTGGAGGACCTGGAAGAAAATCTTCTGGACTATCCAAAAGCTTCTAAGCTGTGGACAGAAAGGAAGAATAAATACTGGTACATTAACATTGGCTCACTCTCTTGGCTCGGGTGGGATTGCTTACATGCATGTTTGACCCAAGTCAGAGTGTGAGAAAGTGTACTTAGTGACAACACAGGCGTCATGTCTGGAGATACAGTCTAACTGTGGTCAGGATAGGATCCTCCTGCCATGAAATGATTCTGAAAAACAAGGCAGTCATAAAGCCATTCAGGGTCAGATCCTGTATGTAAATGTTCAATTTCAGTGATTTGGTTTTCAGTTATTCGCATTCAGATTCCAAGAGTAAATAGTTGATGAAGTGTTTGCATACTTATTTTCATATTTTCATGTCTTGTACTTATTAATCCTTCATTATACATGGAGGTATATTTTCAGTTTAACAATTAACCTTTAAACGGGAAACCCAAGTGGTTTTAGTTGTAGAGACAAGATCCTGCATTGTTTCTGCTCCATTTTACAGTTAAAAGTAAAATGCCTTGTCATCTTCCACGAGCTCAGCCAGCATTCATCTATTTTATTAACAGGACTGGATTTGTTAGTCTGGACTTTTTGCCTCTCATTTCCCTGCCTATTTAAATATTTTCATTAAGGACACACTTTACGATAAGTACAAATTGACACTACTTTACTGCAGTCTGCCCTGCTACTTTGATTAATGGGGGTTCTGCGGAAATTAGCTAATATTTAAAAAAAAACTGAGAAACATTTAATGGGAGGAATTTGGAATTAAACTAATGCATAGTACATAACTACTCATCTGCCTGTCTAATGAAGCTGTCTAATTCATTTTTTCTGATCAGCATGTGGTGCAAGGCAGGAGCAAATGTTGGACCAGATGCCTGTCCTTTGCAGAGTACACCGACACAAATCAAGTCAGTTTTGAATATAAGAAAGACGTGAGGAGAGTATTTATTCCATTAAGCTGTCAGCCTTGCACAACCATGGAGTGTTAATGTGGGCTCTGTGCAGGTACGTAAGACAGGAAAGGATTGGGGTGTAACACAGTCATCGACTGCCTCTTCCTCTTTGAACTTAGAATGGAGAAGAACACCTAGGAAGACCTCTGATATCACTTTCGCTCACACAAAAGACATCCTGCATCCCCACCACATCTGCTATTTAAACAGGAAGTCAGGGTTCAGGAAATAGCCAACTTTTGATGGAGACAGAGATGCCTCCTCAGGAGCATTTCCTTTAGCTTGATTTAAGGAGTAAACATTGTTGTAAACCACACAGACCTTGTACTCTATTTTTTTGGAAAAATCCACAGACCCCAATACTTTATCAGTGTGTCTCTATTTTCATTATAAATCTCATTTAATTAGAATAAGAGAAGAGGAAAAAAAAGACCAGCTAATTAAATAAGATCAACTATTATCCCCGATTGTGAATCTGGTTGGAACAAAAACCTGCAGCTACATTGGATCTGCAGGATTGAGTTTGGAAACCACGGTTGTACATAGACTTCCATTCAAATATTGGCCAGGCTCACATGTGCTTAGCTTCAGGTGAATTACCGGTTCTGAAGTGCGGGGTGTATGGCTTCTGTCCATAGATAGTGTAAAGTATGATGGGAAATTAATGAATGCAATAACTACAAGGGTAAGTTAGGAATTGTTCGCACTTTAGTAATGTTTTGGTTTGGGTTTAAGTACCGAACTATGCACTTGTGGAAATATGTTGTGTCTGTAGTGATAGTAGTAGAGTTTGAACCTTTATTAATAATAATAATAATAATACATTTTATTTATTTGTAGACGCCTTTCTAAACACTCAAGGACACCGAACAATAAATAAAACACAGATTATAAACAAAACTAAAATACAAAAATTAAAATCAGACAGAGTTAATCAGTACCTCCTGTTGTTTCAAGGTGTAAACAGGGTCTGCTCAACTCTGCATTTGCACCAAAGAAGAGCAGCGAGCAACAATCCACTTTTTATGAAGCCAGAGAGTGGTAATGGGTTGTATGTTGGTTTGACAAGTAAGTAAGAATTTAATTGTACTCAGTACACATGATGGTACTACTAATATGAAAAATAAAATTGAGCAACAAGAACAGGATATTATTGATAAGTCAACATGGGTTTAGACAGAGACATCAATTATCACAAAACTACTGAATTTTATGAGGAAGCAACAAAGAAATTGACCAATGACAAACATAGAATTCAGCTCTGCTCCTCCGAAACATTAAATATGGCACTATTAAATGTTCGAGTATTAACCAACAAGACATTTTTTATCAACGATCTTATTAGTGATAGAAAAATAGATTTTATTGCACTAAGTGAAACGTGGCTTAGCTCAGATGGTACGGCTGTTTTAATCGAACTTGCGCCTCCAAATTACAGTTTTACTCGTGCAGATCACCAGGGAAAGAAGGGTGGCGGCTTAGCAAACATTTACTTGAGCCGGTTAAAGTGTAACGATGTCAGTTTTGGTAAATTCAAGTCCTTTGAGTATCATGCCGTTGTTATTCATGGAGATTCTCACTTTCTAGTATTATCCATGTATAGACCTCCTAAATTTAACGCGTCTTTCTTTGAGGAATTCTCAGACTTGTTGTCAATCATAATTACGAACTATGACACATTCCTAATAGTTGGCGACTTTAACTTTCATATCGATAATCAGTGGGACCCAAAAGTACAAGAATTCATGAACCTTTTGATTTGAGACAGCTCGTTAATCAGCCTACACATAAAGCAGGTCATACTTTAGACTTAGTAATTACCAAAGGACTAAAAGTTGATGTCAGGCAGGTCATTGATATTGGTCTATCACAGTGTTTCTCAAACTCGGTCCTGGGGACCCCCTGTGGCTGCAGGTTTTTGTTCCAACCAGATTCCTAATCAGTGACAACACCTGATAACACTGAGCTCATTTAATTAGCTGGTATTTTTTTTTCTTCTTTTATTTGACATTCAGAAAAGCATAGCAGCATGATTTTTACATTTATAAGACATTTATAAAATTTCTGCATTTGCTATAGATTTAAATGCTTAACTTTCTTTTGTTGATTTCATTATACTTTGCCCTTTCTCTGTGCAGTTTTTCCCCCTTTGTTGTATCTTAATAATGACAACTTAAAACGAGCAGAGCAGACACCCAGGCAAACAACACGGAATAATCAAAGGCTGCAGCTACTTTAGCGTCAGACCCACTAATTAGTAAATAATGGATTAATTAAACAATTAGAACACCTAGAAAAGTAGAATGAAAATCAAGATGAAAATACTGTTAAAAAGAAAAAAAATACATTATTCCTATATAACTGCTTGGTACATTTTAATTTTTTTTTTTTTTTAACAAACTTAGTTTTCTAATTAATATATTGTTCCCTAAACACAGAACTTGGAAAATATCAGTTCTCTTAATTAGCCCAGGAGTTCAATTAAAAACAGAAGCTGGTTGGAACAAAAACCTGCAGCCACAGGGGGTCCCCAGGACCGACATTGAGAACCCCTGGTCTATCAGACCATTTTCTTTTACTATTTAATATATAAATATTGATAGAAAACATTCATGAGAAGCATATTGTGAAAAAACGCTTCTTTGATTCATCAGCAGCTTTAAAATTTACAAACGTTCTAAGCAGTCTGTTTATAGTGCTAACTACAATAGCGAGGATAATGTAAATAGTAAGGTAGGTGAGAGCTGCTGTTGACATAGTTGCACCTGAAAAGACAGTTAAAATCTTCTAGCATTGTTATACCATGGAAGACCCAAAGAGTGTCTGATTCAAAGAGAACATGCAGTAGAGCTGAGCGTAAATGGAGAAAAACTAAACTAACTATCCACTATGAGATATTGAAGGTTAAAATAACAGAATACAATAACACAGTCCATCTTGAGAGGCACTGCTATTTCTCTAAGATTACAAATAACAATGCTAGTAATCCCGGAATCTTATTCTCTATGATTGATCGTCTGCTAAACCCAAGTAACTCAAAGGAATGCCTCCAAAATACTTCCAGTGAAACTTGTGAAGTTATTGCTGTATTTTTCAATCAAAAAATTAACGATATTAGAAATAATATTGTATATCTCCCCAACACTAAGGATCCTCTTAAGCCCCAGTACTCCGTTATAAACAAATTAAATTCTTTCATCAGGATAGATTTACCTGATTTACATAAAATAATTTCTCAACTGAGACCCTCCACCTGCGTCCTTGACCCAATACCAACAAGTTTTTTCAAAGAAGTATCAGGCGTGCTAATTGATAATATTCTTGACATAGTAAACTCGTCATTAGATACGGGGGTCTTCCCAGACTGTCTTAAGACTGCAGTAGTTACACCCTTACTCAAGAAAAATAATCTTGACCCCTCTGCTTTTGAAAATTTTGGACCCATTTCTAACCTGCCTTTCTTAAGTAAAATTTTAGAGATGACAGTCATTATGCAGCTAAATGACCACCTCAATAAACATGCTATTCTTGATAAGTTTCAGTCGGGTTTTAGAACAAATCACAGTACAGAAACTGCACTCGTTAAAGTAGTCAATGACTTGCGGGTAAATGCAGACAGAGGCCATTTATCTGTTCTCATCCTCTTAGATCTGAGTGCCGCATTTGACACCATTGATCACAATATTCTTAGAAATCACCTTAGTCAATGGGTTCGCCTCTCTGGCAGTGTCTTAAATTGGTTTGAATCCTACCTGGCAGGTAGAAAATTCTTTGTTAGTTGTGGTAATTACAACTCAAAGACACATGATATTCTATATGGTGTTCCACAAGGCTCTATCCTGGGTCCGCTGCTCTTTTTGATCTACATGCTTCCGTTAGGTCAGATTATCTCAGGGCACAACGTGAGTTACCACAGCTATGCTGATGACACGCAGCTTTATTTATCAATAGTGCCTGACAACCCTGACTCTGTTGTTTCACTAACACAATGTTTACTTGTGTTTCTAAAAGAATGAATAGTAATTTTCTCAAGCTAAATAAAGAGAAAACAAATTTTATTGATTGGCAATAATGGATATAATTAGGTTATTAGAAACAAACTTGATGCATCAGGATTAAAAGTCAAGACGGAAGTAAAGAATTTGGGGGTAACTGTTGACTGTAACCTGAATTTTAAATCGCATATTAATCAGATCATTTTTTCACTTAAGGAACATAGCAAAAGTTAGACCTCTTATATCATTGAAAGATGCTGAGAAATTAGTTCACGCTTTTGTTTTCAGTCGACTAGATTACTGTAACGCAATCCTTTCAGGACTACCCAAAAAAGACATAAATCGATTACAACTAGTGCAGAATGCAGCTGCTAGAATCCTAACTAGGAAAAGAAAATCCGAGCACATTTCTCCAGTTTTGATGTCACTACACTGGTTACCTGTGTCATTCAGAATTGACTTTAAAATACTGCTTATGGTTTACAAAGCCTTAAATAATCTCACCCCATCTTATATATCGGAATGTCTGACACCTTATATTCCAAATCGTAACCTTAGATCCTCAAATGAATGTCTGCTTAGAATTCCAAGAGCTAAACTTATAAGAAGTGGTGAGGCGGCCTTCTGCTGTTATGCACCTAACATCTGGAATAGCTTGCCAATAGGAATTTGCCAGGCTAATACAGTGGAGCACTTTAAAAAAAGCTGCTAAAAACTCATTACTTTAACATGGCCTTCTCATAACTTCATTTTAATTTAATCCTGATGCTCTGTATATTCAATTAATTATCATAAGTATTCATGGTGGCTCTAAAATCCATACTAACCCCTACTCTCTCTTCTGTTTCTTTTCTCGGTTTTCTGTGGTGGCGATCTGCTCCACAATTCCAACCCCCCCCCCCCCCCCCCCCCCCCAATCAAAGCACCATTGATGGATTAAAAGCTAGAAGTCTACATGACCATCATCATCAAGTCCTTCTGGGAGAACCCTAAATATAAAGAGGACTGTTCATTTATGTTAGGTAGAATGTCCAGAGGGGGCTGGGTGGTCTTATGGTCTGGAACCCCTGCAGATTTTATTTTTTTTCTCCAGCCATCTGGAGATTTTTTGTTTTGTGCTATATAAATAAATGTTGTAGTTGTTGTTGATGAGTCTTTTCAGTTCAGGCAAACAGGGGACATAATAGAAGGAATGTGTGCCAAGCTTGCTTATTCATTTTGTAATTAATTGTATATTATTTTTAAGAATTTTATGTTGATTGTTCAATTAATATTTTTAAATTGCTATGTTAACTTTATATATTAAATGCATCTGAATATTTTTAGTAAGACTTAAATGAAAAGTATTATAAATAAAACCTTGTAAGCTAGAAAACCTACTGAACTTGTTTTCTAATTCCAGAACATTTGATTAAACGTGAACACTTTTAGAGTCAAGGGGATAATGGTAGCGCAGTGGTTGATGCTGATGCTGCCTCAAATCTCTAGTTACCAAATTCTGCCTGTGTGGAGTTTGCATGTTCTACCAAAGTCTGGCAACTCAAAACTAGTGCCCTACAATGAGTGGGCATCCCATCCAGAATTATTTCCTGCCTGATGGTAGAGACTTCATTTCCCCCCAACGCTACAATGGAGAAAATTAGTTCAGAAGTTGGATGTATGAATTGTTCTTCTTGGGAGTCAAGTGCCTTGGTGAACCAGTCCCTGGGTACCAAAACTCACTCATGGGACGTGAAATGTGACATCTCTGGTGGGGATGTAACCCAAGCTAGTGCTGAAGGTGGAGAGGCATCATCTAGGCATAGTTTGGCTCACCTCAGCACACAGCATGGGCTCTGGAACTAAACCTATGGAGAGGGGCTGGACTCTATTCCACTGTGAAGTTTCCTAGGCTAAGAAGCGTCGAGCAGGAGTGAGATTACTTATAGCCCCCCCGGCTGGACCAGTTTATCCCGGTAGACAAAAGGGTCAAGTTGGGGGGAGGGCTCAGACTCTTGTCTGTGATTATGTGCCAATTGGCTCAGAGTATTCGGCCTTCTTGGAGACCTTGGAGGAAGTGCTGAAGGCTGCTCTCACTGAGGACTCTATTGTTCTACAGGGGGACTTGTAACGCTCACATGGGTAATGACAGTGAAATCTGTAAGAGTGTGATTGGGAAGAACGGCCTACCTGATCTGAAACTGAGTGGCGTTTTGTTACTGGAAATCTGTGCTAGTCACAGTTTGTCCATAACAAACACCATGTTTGAGATTATGTGTGTTCAGAAGTGCACTTTGCACCAGAGCCCCCTTCGACATAGGTTATATGATTTCAGTCTTATCATCAGATCTATGACTGTACGTCTTGGACAATTGGGTGAAGTGAGGGTCTGAACTGTTAACTGATCACTACCTCATGGTGATTTAGATCAGAGGACAGGGCAAGATGCCAGACAGACTAGGCAAACCTAAATGTATAGTAAAGGTGTCCTAGGTAGGTTTGGCAGATGCACATGTCTAGAAAGTCTTCAACTTGTGCCTTTGGATGAATTTCTCCTGATGTCTGAGGGAGGTGGGGACATTGACCCCAGGTGGTTGCACAGAGTAGCAGATGTGAGGTCACTGGTGCCTGTCATAGCATTAAATCTCTGGCAGTGGGTTCCAGCAGTAAAAGGAGCTGTCAGACTGAAGAAGGAGTTCGGTTAGGCCATGGACAATAACTTTTCATTGGCAAACTGGGGTGGTGGTGGTCCCCGTCTTTAGGAAAGGGGATGGGATTGTGTGTTTGTGTCCAACTTTAGGGGGAATCACACTCTTCACTCCTCAGCCTCCCTGGGAAGGCCTATACCAGGGTTCTAGAAAGGAGAATCCAACTGTTGGTCGAGCCTTGGATTCAGGAGGAACACTGGACAAGCTTTTTACCCTCACAAGGATTCTGGGGGCTTCATTAGAGTATGACCAACGAGTTTACATGTGTTTTGTGCACTTGGAAATGGCATATGACCACCTCCCTAGGGATGTCCTGTTGGAGGTGCTTTGGTAGTAAGAGGTACTTGGTTCGCATTGCTGGCAATAAGTTAGACTCATTCCCAGTGGGTGTGGGACTCAACCAGGGCTGTCTTTTCTCATTGATTGTGTTCATAATTATTATGGGCAGAATGTCTAGCCAAGGAGTGCAGGGTGTTCAGATCTGTGGGCCCAGGATCAGATCTCTGATTTTTGCAAATGATATGATCCTGCTGGCTTCATCAGGCTGTGACGTTATACATACACTGGGGTGGTTTTCAGGTGAGTGTAAAGCAGCCAGGATGAGTATCTGCAATTCCAAGTCTGAGGTCATGGTTCTCAGCTGGAAAAGAGTGGAGTGCCCTCCCCAGGTTGGAGATGAGGTGCTGCCTGCAGAGGAAGAGTTTAAGTATCTCAGGATATGTCAGTACTTATTAATTTATCTTTTCTTAGTTTTACATTCACAGCTCAAAATACCTGATATTGTGAAAATAATCTGGTAGTAGAATTATGTTTTAAAATATTTGTCCTCCTCTTTTCAATCTTTCTCTTTCAAAATAGATAGTTTAAATATTTTTTGTTCTTAACATCAGCCATGTCATACATATTGCCTATATATAGCATTGTTGCAATAGGCTGGCACCCCTTCCAGGGATTTTTCCTGCCTTGCATCCAAAGCTGCTCAGATAGGCTCCAGGTTTCCTGCGATCCTGCTCTGGATAAGTAGGTTTAGAAAGTGTATATATTGCTCCTAATCTCAGATGCTGTTTCTGTTGTTTTGTGGCTCTCCGTACTCCTATTACCTGTTCTTACTCTGCTCATTAAGGGTTTACAGTTCTTATGCATGGGCTATTCAAAGTCTCACTGCCCTAACCTTGACACTACATGCTTGTTTTTCTTTGTTTCCCTCAGTACAGCTAGGTGGGGTCTGCTTGCTGATTCATGCCTAAGAGCCCTGTTTTTCCTAAGCCCCCATGATTTTCATGATCACCCCTATCAGAACACAGTAGAATCTGATTTTTGAAATATTTTCAGGCCTGCAGGTGGCAAAATTCTGTCTATAAATCGTATGTGCCTGAAATGGAATCAGAGATCAATATAGCTGGTAGAAAATAAAGCCCAGTATGGGAAAATTTTTAATGCAATATTGAAGGAATTAATTGTAAGTAGATTGTCTTGGAGCAGGATATGTTGTGTGATGTAGAAATTTAGAGAAAAAAGACCCTCGATCCTAAAAATTCACCTAAATTTCATCACAAATTGGTCCATTTTGGGCAAGAAAAGGAAAAGAATAAAAGTGCCAACAGTCAGTGCACATTTGTTCTACAGAGATGACATTCTATCTATCTATCTATCTATCTATCTAGAAAATGTTTTATAAATTATAAAATTGTGTAAAATCTTTCATATTCAATATCTGTTTTTGATTTTGCTTGTTTTTATCAGACAAAAACAAAATAGTAAGCCATGTAGTGTAGTAAGCTTTCACTAACATTAAACTCATATCATATCCAAACCCATTAAGTGTACAGTTCTGTCTGATTGTGACACAAAACTCTTTAACCCTACCATAATTACTAAAACTGAAACTAATATATATAAAAATAAAATAGATATGTCTTTGTGAAACAAAAACTAAATTAAAACTAAAAATTCATGATGAAGGACAACTAAAACTAAACTGAATTTCCAGGTAAGGTCAGAAATAATATAAAAAGGCAAAACTATAATAACCTTGCTAGGAGTTATTCAGAACTTTTATTCCTCATGAAAATGTTGGATTCAGTGCCTCAGATTATTTTATATCACGTACTGACTTCATACAAAAAAAAAACCCTTAAAATAGCCCCACTTCACAATGCACATCACCATGTCCATGATTCCTCAGTGTTCAAACCTCCTGCCATCTATCCGCAGGCTTCTTTACTCTTCTAACAATGGATCAGTGTCACTTGCTCAACTTCCTTTTCTCTCCTGGTTGTTGTGATAGACAGCACACATGTGTGGGCATCCTAATCGGGATGGGTTTCGAACCCTTACCTGGCTGGGAGGCCAGTAGGATGGAAGGACAGGGGAAACAACCTGGCAAGGCTACGGAACCCCCCGACATGATAGATGCCAGCCTTCCTGGGTGATGCTACCAGTGTTGACACACTGGGAACTGGAGTCTGTTACAGCAGCCTTGTCACGTCCCGTGGGTGCCACCAGGGTGTGCTGCAGGCATATGTGATCCCTACTCTCTGGGACTTCAGATTGACCGAGCAGTACTTCCAGTGGGCAATTGTGAGGGATGTTTTATTAATACATCATTTATTTGAACCCGAGCTGGTGTCTGTGTGGCGGTGTCTGAGGTTTGGGAGGCTGCAGTGCCCCCTGCTGGTCACAGTGTACATGGTACACCTCCACCTAGCTACTGCCTCTCCAGTATAGTTAGCAAGCATTCAGTGTATACTTACAAGAAGCAACCGCTGTGCAGCCACACTTGCACAGGAGTAACAACAAAGAGATAGACAGAAAGACAGACAGACAGATTTCAGTAGTTGTCCTGTACTAGTTTTAACTGTCAATTTGTTTGGTTGTCAGCAAAAAGCCTTTCTAAATACACTTCCAGTTTAAAATGTGTGGACACGCCCAGAAATTTTCTAATTTTTGACAGAAATTGTTACATTTTATCAAGATACTATTAAGTTGATTTAAAAATACAACCAAGATATTTCTTAAGTGTCCTAATATGGTCAACTGCCCTAAGCTTATCATTTAATTAGTCAATTAGTAAATGCTAATTGAGTGTTAGAGAAGCCTGTTATACTGTTTACGTCGGTGGAAAGGTACTGGCATTCCTAAACTTCAGTTCTGGGTTCAGATAAGAAAAGATGAGTCAAAGATGCTAACCATATAATTAGAAGAAGAAAAATTAAAAAAACAAAAACTGAAAGTCATTCTGTGTGGAATATCTCGGATATTTTTTGGTATATACAGCCATTCTTTAATGCCATCCTTCAACCAGAACTCACTGAATCACTTTATATGTTCTCACCATTTTAGCTTAGTTGATCACCTATTTTCTACTGTGTTTAAATACTCATATTTCTCTTTATATTTTCTTCCTCTTCTTTTTTCGTTTCATTTGTTTCTCTTAGTTGGGTAGAAGGACTTGTATGTAATTAATGGACTAAGTAGACAATACATTTTAGTATGATAGTATCTAATTAGGTAGCGTGCATTGAATGGTGAGTCACTGTACTGCTCTTCACATTTAATAGAAATGATTTAAACAATGAAAATGTAATTCTCGTTTGTTTCCTGCATTATACAGAAATGCTTTAATCAATCCTATAATCAGCCTCCCAGTTGGAGTCTGGCCCGATTCCTCCCTCTGAGTTATTTCTATATTTTCACCACATACCGATGATTTCCTAGGTGCTTTAGCCTTTTTTATTCCTGTATCCCAAATATATGTTAGGTTAGTAGACTACTCTGAGTCAGACTGGCGAGAAGGGGATCATCTAGGGCCCATTTTCAGAACTGTTCCTGCCTTACATCAAATTGAGTGGGTTCAAGAAATGGATGAATTCCTCATACTACTATAAAATTCTCAAATCTACTTAATCTAGTTCAAGGTTACTTGAGCCTGGAGCCATTTCTGGAAAAGTTTGGTGCAAGGCAGGCACCAATCCTGGAGAGGGGGGACAGTCCTTTACTACACATTGACACTCAAACTTGGCCAATTTATAGTCACCAGCCTACTGATTTAAATGGGTTGATAATATAGTCAATGCAATGTTCTTCAATGTATCAGGATATGGCTATGGAATTGGGGCCACCAAGAAAACATCTCAGAGAGAATTGAGCAATGGTGGAAGATCACCATGCATACCATGGTGAAAGAGATACAGAAATCAGTCACTTTCAGATTAAATCAGTTTTGACTGCTCATTAAAACTGGCTCAGATCAAAATAAAATGAAAATCGCTGACACCAGAAGCGAGAGGCTTTTGCTAGAAAAGGCAACAATGCTTGGAAAATTTGAGCATCAATGTTTAAGCAAATTTGAAGCTGCAAGAATCATCATCATCATGATCCTCATACACAGAAATGTCTGGCTTGCCAACCAGGTCACAAAGAGATGGCATAAAAGAAATATTATGAGGTTATGGTGACAGATCTGGGTCTCTGTTCACAGAGAGCTCTTCAGTTCCCTTTTACAACATAAAGTGAAGAGAAGACTCCATTTGTGTGAGTGTAGCTGTAAACGGGAGGGTGGTCTTATGATTCTGCAATGAAAAAACAAATTTGGAAAATAATTAGATGGAAATAATTTAATAAAAGTCATTAATAAATTAGAAGAAGTAATTCCAAGTTAATAGCTAAAGGGGAAGAGGAAGACCAAGAGCAAGCTGGTTCAGTAGTAATGCAAAATTATATAATATGGCCAAATGTGGAGAGACTGGTAGAGCACACAGGGAAGTGGAGACGCACATGAGTCAAGAAATGTCCAACATCTCACAATGGTAGAGCCTGATGGACCCTGACAATATATGAAAAGTTACAGCTGGGTAAGGCTTATTTTTCTCAGCATTGTCTCATTATAATTTAAGATTAGGGCCAAGCTAAGGTATTACCTGTAACAAATAAATAAACTAATAACAAATAATAAGTCACCATTTAAAAGATCAAACAACAATTGGACCCTATATTTTCATAATACTTAGTTGAAGATAGTGTCCTCTGAAACACATTGCCCCTGACATTAGTGTCTTTTGAAGGTCACTGACTACGTCCCTTGTCTGCCCCATGAAAGGGATGCAAAAGTGATTGGTGAGTCAGTCAGGTCAAACGTTCATGTCTTATTTTCTGATCCTAGTCCATCTCCTCCTGTAATGAAGCTAGCAAGACTAAGACTAGATAATGCAATATGAACGTCTTTTTTACAGAAGGTACGCAGAAGAGCCTAATCCCATTTTAGAAAATCATTTGAAGCATTTTCTCAACTTCTTCTTTTTTGATGAGATAGGAGCATAGACAAAGAAAGTAGGCTTAACTACACTGTACTGCACAGAGGCATCCAAACCTAATGACAAGCTAAAGGGGTATAAACCCTTGTATAGTACATACTGTAATAATAATAATAATAATAATAATAAATACCCCCCCCCCCAATGTCTACCATCTTATCATGGTAGAGCAATGCTAGCAGGAGCTTAATGATCTTGAGAGGGCCACCCATGCTGGTAAGGTCTAAGTGAAGAGGCAGACTAAAGGTGGACCATTATCTGCTTTGGCAGAAATGTTAAATGAAAAATGGTTACATCTAGAAATGCAGTTCATACTGGCTTGTTCGTCACCCAGGATAAAAAGAACCTTTTTTTTTTTTTTTGTGAGTTAGGTAGAGGCCCACATTTGAAAAGATGCAGTCTCCCTTGGGTACTAGCGGCAAAAGCAGCACCGGCCCAAATATGATTACTGCTATGACCACTCCATGGAGTGAAGGGCCAGACCACCAGACCCAAACTGCTATGGCTGCTTCAGGGGCCCCATGTCCCTGACCAACAAAGTAGGCAAGATATTCCTGTACATGAAATGGACAAAATATATTAATCATTTCATTATGTGTACATATTATACAATTACAGAATTAGAAACAGACACAACACATTACAGACACAAATTTTTCATAGCTTTTACACAGAAATACTCGAATATACAAATCACAGAACAAAGAATCGCAGATCAGTGATAAACTACCCTCACACATAACCTTAACCAAAAAAGACCCAAACAAATAAAACAGGAAGATGCAGCTAACTTATAGAAACAAACAGAAAATACCAGTAACAACACCAGCTCATGAAACACACTGGCAGACAACACATTAAACAATGTACACCCAAAAACAGTGGACACTACAACAACTGTTACTGATGAACCCACCAAAACACTATTCACTGAGGATTACATTCTATTACACAAACTGACAAGACATTGAGAGAAAACTCACAATACACAGGAACAGACCCCACTCAGCATCCCTATATACCAATACCACTGAACAAAAATAAATTGTCATTAACAACATAACTTATTAACGAAAATATTCTTCCACATACATTTAACACTAAAAGATGTGTATATATTAATATATATATTTGTAGTCACTACCATCATATCACATTAGAATAAAAACATGAAATAAACAAAACACACCATCATCACACCAACTTCAGGAAGGCCACCTGGGAACACAAGCTAGAAACACAGATTAAGGACATTACATGTGACTAGTGATGATTGGAGAAACTCACCAAAACGTTTTTCGCACTGCAAGGCTGTGAGCAGCGAGGTCCACAGTTCATCAGCATCAGGATTGGTAGTCATGATGTCACCATCCGTGGTTGGTATCTGGATGTGTTCAAGCTGCTTATGAAGATGACTTGTCAATGCGTTTCTGGGGTCAATGGTTGTGAGGGATGCAATGTTGAGGTGTGACTTGGGGGGTTGTCTTCTGGTAGGTGGTCTAAGTACAGTGTGAAGGATGAACTGGACAAGTCTATGATCTGTCCAGAATTCTGCTCCTTGCAAAGCTCTTCTGATCAGGACATTCTGGAGATCCAATTGAGCTCGATTGTGCCGGGCAGTGAGCACAGGGCCCACTAGAGGACATCAGGCCCTCAGGCCACCCTCATGAAGTCTGTTTCTGATTGTTTGGTCAGAGACATTCACAACAGTGGCCTGCCTGCTGGAGGTCATTTTGTAGGGCTCTGGCAGTGTTCATCCTGTTCCTCCTTGCCCAAAGGAGCAGATACCGGTCCTGCTGATGGGTTAAGGACCTTCTACAGCCCTGTCCAGCTCTCCTAGAGTAATTGTCATGCCCTTGAGACTGTGCTGAGAGACACAGCAAACCTTCTGGCAATGGCACATTTTGATGTGCCATCCTGGAGAAGCTGGACTACCTGTGTAACCTCTGTAGGGTCCAGGTATCGCCTCATGTTACCAGTAGTGACACTGACCATAGCCAAATGCAAAGCTAGTGAAAAAAGAGTCAGAAAAGATGAGGAGGGAAAAAAACATGTCAGTGGCTTCCACCTGTTAAACCATTCCTGTTTTGGTGGTCATCTCATTGTTGCCCCTCTAGTGCACCTGTTGTTAATTTCATTAACACCAAAGCAGCTGAAACTGATTAACAACCCCCTCTGCTACTTAATTGACCAGATCAATATCCAAGAAGTTTCATTGATTTGATGCTATACTCTGATTAAAAAGTGTTCCTTTAATTTTTTAGCAGTATATATTCTTAAGGACACTAACACTGTAGACAGTATATGCAAATACAGCCATAAGGAACAAGAAAAAACCAATACACCGCATTAGGTTGTAAACTACTGACCCTCCATAGTAAATGCCACCTATAAACTACACTGGGACAGAACTACAATATATTGACTGACAAAACCTTACATTATAACAGACCAGACAACCAAAAAAAAAACTATATATTATTGACATTGCTGTACTAAGTACACACAACTTAAAAAACACACAAACAAATAAAATGCAGATGTACACAGAGCTGACAGTGAAGTCCACTGCCTGTTGAGAATGGCCAAGGAAATAACTGTGCCTATTTTTGTATCCATCACTGTTGTCAACCCACATACACCACACAAACATCTACAGACATTACATCTAACCCAATACACAACCAGTACATAAAACTACAGAAAGAATTCATTTTAAAAACTTGACACATAAACAAAATTCCTTAACACAAACACAATCCTAGATATAAATATAAATGCATACACAACACATAAAATTGCCCTCTCTCTTGGCCAAGGCCCATCATAGGCAGTAGCATTAAAATACTAAAAACAATTATTATTATTATTATTATTATTATTGTTTATAGAATCAAACATCGGGTTCGTTGACAACTAGGACCTCTTCTGGGAGAGGCCGCGTTTCATCTAGCGAGATGGTCTGCATCCAAATAGATTCGGCGCCCGGGTCCTCACTGAAAACATTGTTAAAGTAATTCGTCTCTCTTGACTGTCTATTTCTACTCCTAACCCTTTCCGTAATGCTTTGCTAGGTCATGATAATTCTTTAACAAAGTCTTCTGCAAAAGTGCACTGCATTACTACTCTAATAACTAATCTCAATGCACGTAAAAAAATCTAGGCAGTGCGGCATAAACACTAATAATTTAATTACACCTTTAGATGAACAATGTATTAAATCTATAAAAATAGATTATAGATTAAATTAAAAATACGCACAGAGCGGCGCTAATAAAAATAACTTAATTTCTATTTCAAATACCCATAATGCACATAAAATTCAGCTCTGCCCCTCAGAAACATTAAATATGGCACTATTAAATGTTAGAGCATTAACCAACAAGACGTTTTTCATCAACGATCTTATTAGTGATAGAAAAATAGATTTTATTGCACTAAGTGAAACGTTGCTTAGCTCAGATGGCGCGGCTGTTTTAATCGAATCTGCGCCTCCAAATTGCAGTTTTACTCATGCGGATCGCCAGGGAAAGAAGGGTGGCAGCTTAGCAAACATTTACTCGAGCCGGTTAAAGTGTAATGATGTCAGTTTTGGTAAATTGAAGTCCTTTGAATATCTTGCCGTTGTTATTCATGGAGATTCTCACTTTCTAGTATTATCTGTGTATAGACCTCCTAAATTTAACGCGTCTTTCTTTGAGGAATTCTCAGACTTGTTGTCAAGCATAATTACGAACTATGACACACTCCTAATAGTTGGCGACTTTAACTTTCATATCGATAATCAGTGTGACTCAAAAAGTAAAAGAATTCATAAACCTCCTGGACTCTTGATTTGAGACAGCTCGTTAATCAGCCTACACATAAAGCAGGTCATAGGTTATACTTAGTAAATACAAAAAGGACTAAAAGTTGATGTAAAGCAGGTCATTGATATTGGTCTATCAGACCATTTTATTTTAAAATGTAATATTGAAATATTGATATAAAACATTCATTAGAAACATATTGTTAAAAAACGCTTCTTTGATTCATCAGCAGCTTTAAAATTTACATTCTAAGCATCCAGTCCGTTTATAGTGCTAACTACAATAGCGAAGATAATGTAAATAGTAAGGTGGAAAAATGTAATACTAAGGTGAGAGCTACTGTTGACATAGTTGCACCTGAAAAGGCAGTTAAAAAATCTTCTAGCATTGTTATACCATGGAAGACCCAAAGAGTGTCTGATTTAAAGAGAACATGCCATAGAGCTGAGCGTAAATGGAGAAAAACTAAACTAACTACCCAAAATGAGATATTAAAGGTTAAAATAACAGAATACAATAGCACAGGCCATCTTGAGAGGCACTGTTATTTCTCTAAGATTATTAATAACAATGCTAGTAATCCCAGAATCTTATTCTCTACGATTGATTGTATGCTAAACCCAGGTAACTCAAAGGAATGCCTCCAAAATACTTCCAGTGAAACTTGTGAGGCTATTGCTGTATTTTTCAATAAAAAAATTAATGGTATAAGAAATAATATTGTATATCTCCCCAACACTGCGGATCCTCTTAAGCCCCAGTACTCCGTTATAAACAAATTAAATTCTTTCACCAGGATAGATTTACCTGATTTACATAAAATAATTTCTCAACTGAAACCCTCCACCTGCGTCCTTGACCCAATACTAACAAGTTTTTTCAAAGAAGTATCCATCCATCCATCCATCCATCCATTTTCCAACCCGTTGAATCCGAACACAGGGTCACGGGGGTCTGCTGGAGCCAATCCCAGCCAACACAGGGCACAAGGCAGGAACCAATCCCGGGCAGGGTGCCAACCCACCGCAGCAAAGAAGTATCAGGCATGCTAATTGATAATATTCTTGACATAGTAAACTCGTCATTAGATACGGGGGTCTTCCCAGACTGTCTTAAGACTGCAGTAGTTACACCCTTACTCAAGAAAAATAATCTTGACCCTTCTGCTTTTGAAAATTTTAGACCCATTTCTAACCTGCCTTTCTTAAGTAAAATTTTAGAGAAGACAGTCATTATGCAGCTAAATGACCACCTCAATAAACATGCTATTCTTGATAAGTTTCAGTTGGGTTTTAGAACAAATCACAGCACAGAAACTGCACTCGTTAAAGTAGTCAATGACTTGCGGGTAAATGCAGACAGAGGCCGTTTATCTGTTCTCATCCTCTTAGATCTGAGTGCCGCATTTGACACCATTGATCACAATATTCTTAGAAATCGCCTTAATCAATGGGTGGGCCTCTCTGGCAGTGTCTTAAATTGGTTTGAATTCTACCTGGCAGGGAGAAAATTCTTTGTTAGTTGTGGTAATTACAACTCAAAGACACATGATATTCTATATGATGTTCCACAAGACTCTATCCTGGGTCCACTGCTCTTTTTGATCTACATGCTTCTGTTAGGTCAGATTATCTCGGGGCACAACGTGAGCTACCACAGTTATGCTGATGACACGCAGCTGTATTTATCAATAGCACCTAATGACCCCGACTCTATTGATTCACTAACACAATGTCTTACTTGTGTTTCTAAATGGATGAATTAGGATTAAAAGTCAAGATGGAGGTAAAGAATTTAGGGGTAAATGTTGACTGTAGCCTAAATTTTAAATCGCATATTAATCAGATCATTAGGACAGCATTTTTTCACTTAAGAAACATAGCAAAAGTTAGACCTCTTATATCATTGAAAGATGCTGAGAAATTAGTTCACGCTTTTGTTTTCAGTCGACTAGATTACTGTAACACTCTCCTCTCAGGACTACCCAAAAAAGACATAAATCGTTTGCAACTAGTGCAGAATGCAGCTGCTAGAATCCTAACTAGGAAAAGAAAATCCAAGCACATTTCTCCAGTTTTTATGTCACTATACTGGTTACCTGTGTCATTCAGAATTGACTTTAAAATACTGCTTATCGTTTACAAAGCCTTAAATAATCTCGCTCCATTTTATATATTGGAATATCTGACACCCTATATTCCAAATCGTAACCTTAGATCCTCAAATGAGTGTCTCCTTAGAATTCCAAGAGCTAAACTTAAAAGAAATGGTGAGGCGGCCTTCTGCGGCCTTCTGCTGTTATGCACCTAAAATCTGGAATAGCTTGCCAATAGGAATTTGCCAGGCTAATACAGTGGAGCACTTTAAAAAACTGCTAAAAACTCATTACTTTAACGTGGCTTTCTCCTAACTTTATTTTAGTTTAATCCTGATGCTCTGCATATTCAATTAATTATCATAAGTATTCATGATGGCTCTAAAATCCATACTAACCCCTACTCTCTCTTCTGTTTTTTTCCCAGTTTTCTGTGGTGGCGATCTGCGCCACCACCACCTAATCAAAGCACCATGATGTTCCTACATTGATGGAATAAAAGCCAGAAGTCTACATGACCATCATCATCAAGTCCTTCCGTGAGAACCCTAAATACAAAGAGGACTGTGCATTTATGTTAGGTAGAATGCCCAGAGGGGGCTGGGCGGTCTTATGGTCTGGAACCCCTGCAGATTTTTTTTTTTTTCTCCAGTCATCTGGAGATTTTTTGTATATTTCTGTCCTCCCTGGCCATTGGACCTTATTCTTATAAAATTTTAATTAGTGTTGTCTTATTTTAATTCTTACTTAGTTTTTTTTTCTCTTTTCTTCATCATGTAAATAATAATAAAATTCATTACATTTATATAGCACTTCTCTCAGTACTCAAAGCACTATCCACACAGGGAGGAACCTGGACGCGAACTCACAATCTTCCACAGTCTTCTTACTGCAAAGCAGCAGCACTACCACTGCACCACCTTATTTGCATGAAAATGTGCTATATAAATAAATGTTGTTGTTGTTGTTTATAGTGCCTATCCCATACTAACAAGCATTCAGTAAAGCAAATAGAAAAGCTCAAACAAACAGAAAAAGCTCAAACAAACTAGTATCAAGACATCAAACACCAAATAAATACATGAAACACAAACTTTGTGCTAGGTTAGTTCAAGAATCAAAAACGGGAATAAATTAATCCAATGACAGGAATGATCCCCAGCATCACTGAATGGCAGAGTGTGACCAGGACTGTAGTGAATCAGGAGGATACTGATAAGTAGAGCTTCAACTAAAACCATTCAGCCCAGCATACTGGAGGTCATCAATCCCGTATTCAACTAAAGTCAAGACTATCTACTACACTGCTTGATAACTTATTTCATGTATCTCTGGTTCTCTGTATAAAGAAATATTTTCTAAAATTTGTTTGAATTTTACCCCTTATCATTTTGCCTTTTTGCCACTATTAAGCATTTTCAGTAGTGAGAAAATAAATAAATGTAAAGGATTATTATTATTGATATTATGTTCTTTTTAGGCATCCACACTTTTAATTCACCTAAATATTTGATATTTTCATCTTTTCCTCCGTTTGCTTAGAACGAAAAGGCATTTAATATTAAAACATCCCCACCTACTGACATGAAACGGAACTGCAGGTACAGTTCACATTGCGCGGGAACATTAATAAATTATAATGAATTACAAAAGCTAGCTAGGTCATGATAAAAGTCTTAAAAATAGTGTACATTAATATCAATTGCATTTTATATAAAATGCTATTAATAACAGAGAAAAACTGAATATTTTATTATTAGTTGTTTTAGTGTATCTTAGCATACAAACACGCAAAGGGCAACACTAGAATTCACAACCCAATACTGACACATCCTTTTTGACCAATTCCTCTACAGCAGATTTTAGTACTTAGGCTATACAGCTGTAGCCAAGCCATACTTTATTCCAACTTTTTCACTGTTTTCTTAAATCCAGCTACTGTATACAGCTATGTTTACACAGCCATTTTAAATGTGTTAACATTTTCAGTAGTGGCAGTGAAAGGTCTATTATTTGGGTTCATCTTAATCAGTACACCAGTATTGGATGTGCTTTTAAATGGTTTCCAGCTATGGAGCTTGGGCACCAGTGCTCTTATACACAAAGAAAGAAAATATCATACTTAGCTTCTGAATGACAATGAAAAGGGGAGGACAGTCCAAGACACCTGCAAACGGAGAAAACAACACATGAACACCTGCAGTGCCACCAAGACTGGGATGGGATTTGATCCCAGGGATTTGTAATTATAGGCAGAATTACTAACCACTGTATATATAACTTGGGAAAGGCACTTCATTGAGTGTTATCCGCCTAATTATGGGCATGTGATCTTGTTTTTTGTTTTTTTAACTGGTTGATTTCTTTGTTAGGGAGGCACAGTCAGTAACTTCACTGATTCAGTGACCTATTTTCAAGTCTTACACTTGTTCATTGTCCATATGTTCTTTATCCCTATGTTTGTGTGAGCTATCCACCAGGTACTCCAGTTTTCCTTTGATATACCCCGAAGATGCCTGTTTTGGAGAGTGAGCTCAGTGATGGATTTGCACCCAGCACCATACTAAATTGATATAACTAATTCATGTTGAAATAATTTCATCAACTTCTTCCCCTTTGAGATCAGAGTGCACTGACATTAGTATGATATTGAAGAGTCTCACTGAGATCATAGCAGGTCACAAGAAAGTGCCTGTATTCACCAGTAAGCCCATTCATCTTCCTAACCCATTTATCGAGTGCGGGGAACACTCAAGGCAGAAGCGATCCCTGGACAGGGCGTCAGTCCACTGTAGGATGAATACACACACACACAGGCCAGGGATACTTTAGCAATGCCAATTCACCAAAGTTTAATCAGGTAGACGTTTAGTAAGTTCAGTACTGAGGTTTAATGTAGGCACAATGACAGCCAGTGCTGGTGCAATGGTATTTTGTGCCCTGGGCCAAGCTTTTTATTGCTACTGTTCAGTAGATAACCCATGTGACTGGGTTCCCCCTCCACTTATGATATGCACTCTAGGTGAATGCCTAATTTGCCTTAATTGCAGTGTCGACCCTGCCGACAATGCAGAGTCTGCATGAGTTTTGCATGTTCTCCCCGTGTATTTACAGCCTGACAGCTATCAGCGAGTATCAGTGAGTTTACTCATTTAAACACGCTGTTCTCAATTCTCAAATTTTGTGTCTTCTAAATATATTGTGATGTGGTTACTTGGCACATGATGCACTTCACCTGGTCCTGACATTAGTGATGGGAACTCCGGCTCTTTTCAAAGCTTCGGCTCTTTTGGATCGGCTCCCTTTAAAGAGCCAGCTCTTACGGCTCCCGAATGGCTCTTCGTTTAGTATCACTTGGATGCTTATATTTTAGCCTGATTAAGCAATTATGAATGGTTTGTGTATAAGTAATTTCTTATTCATTGTTTTCAGACATTACGTATTTTATGTATTTTTTCATTACAATAAATACACAGTTACTATTGTTTAACATTTTAATAAAAGCTTTAAATGAACAACTTAACACAAAAACACAGCAAACAAATTAAATAAAGGCCAAACTCAACAACAACAACACAACACTATGACTCTTTGAATAAAAGTTTTTAGGCCAGGTTGGCATTCAGAAATGCCAGATGCCTCAGCTTAGATGGGCTGATGCGATTTCTCCTCTCCGTGATTATTTGTCCTGTTTTTGAGAAGACTCTTTCTGAGGGGGCCGATGTAGCGACAATGCAAAGTCTTCCTACCATTACCTTAACCAGGCGTGGGTAGACTGCAGCCTTGGCCTCCCACCAACTCAGTGGGTCTTCGGATCTTTGGATGAGGTGCTCCTCAAGATAGAACCTCAACTCCAGCATAGCATCAGCTGTGGGATTTCTCCTTGCAGTGTCTCCTGTTGCTCTTTCGTCAAAGAGCCTCCACACAGCAGAAGCTTGTGGTCCCTGTGAACATGCCCCTGCTCCAATTTCTTCCTCTTGGCCCTGATGGAGGAGCAGACAGGCTGTTGGGGTTGCATCTTGCTGCTGCTGCACTTATTCTTTGAAATGCCTCATCCACAGCTCTGTTGTCATTAAATGCTACCTTTTTTCCAGAGCAGTGGTTTCTGAAAGCACAGTGTTGTACTCCACCCTCAGATATATAGTTATGGAATAATTGTTTGGGACAGAGTTTTTCTGCTAGGGAGAACATACATGGGGTTTAAGGCCTGTACAAAAGTTGTAAATCCTCTGTCCTCCACAATGGAAAATGGTTAAACGTTGCTACACTGTAAAAAAAATAAATCTAAAAATCGTTCTGGAAGGCTATAAAAATAAGTTTCTTCAACTTTTTGTGGGAAACGAAGTTGAGACAAAATGTTATATCAAGTACGGCACATTTCAAGTATTTGCTCTTAAGTAAACATAAAACTTTAAGTTACGACAAGGTAAAAACGTTTTGTTTCATTCACGCATGTCCAAATCGTTGTTTAACTTACACTTCCGGAAGATCCAGGAAAGTGACTCTATTTCATTGCATGTGGTATTTTGTGAAGATTTTGTTAAGTTCTGAGGTACGTGATATTCTGTGACATTGACAGTGTGAGTTAAGAAAAGTGGTCAGCTTCATAATAATTCGCGAATAAGTAACCTGCCATAAAGGAGGAAGTCTAACAGCGTGAGCCGTGAATTGTTTGCATATCTAAGTAGTTTCCTTCGTTTCACTTAAGTTGCACTTCTTTATTTTTGTGCCAAAAATTCAGAATAGTCCCAGTTCATATAGTCTTGTTGTATCAGAAATGTTAATGAATGTGCCAATTTTTAAGTTTAAGGAAGTCGAGTTTAAATAACAAAAGAATGTCCACGCTATCAATACCTTGTCGTTATTGCAAATTTTCACATGAAAAACAGCATATTCTGATTAAGCACTATCGATTAAAACACTGGCATCATCTAACCAACAGAAGAGTGCAGTGTTTGTACTCGGACTGTTTAGCTTTATTTAATACAATAGGAGCTTTAAGAACGCACCTAAGCCGCGTGCATTCTAAAAGTGATAAATCGGAGTGTGCCACATTTAACTGTGAACACTGTAATTTCAAAGACATTTGCAAAGAAAGGACTTATATTATTCACTTGATCAGACACTTGAAAAACTACGAAACTGTGAAATGTCCGTATTCTAATTGTACTTTTAAAACCAACATTCTTTCCACATTCCGAGTGCATATTAATAGAAAACACAAACATCAGTCCTTGAAGGATTTTAGAACGTCTGTGGTGCTTGTAGAGGATGAATTAGGTGAAGCTAGCTGTACTCTAGAGGACTCTGATGATGGTGAAGATACCACAGAGGCATGTAGCAGTAATATTTTAACAAGTATTGTTGTTGAAGGAGAAAATTTAGATTTAGCAATTGAACATAAGCTTGCTGCTTTCTTTTTGTGCATGCAAACTGTACTGCACGTTTCACAAAATGCAATGCAACAGATTATTGAAAATTTAAAAGAGATCTCAGAACTTTCAGAATCCCAAACCTTACATATTATTGTGGACACTTTGAAGAAAAATGACTGCACTCTTGGTAACTCTGATGTTGCAAATATTTCAGACACCATTCACAAAAGCAACCCATTTTTAACAGCTTGTGAAGGAGGAGCACTTGCTACTGGTCACAAAAGAAAGGCTTATTTTAAGAAAAACTTTGCTGTAGTTGAACCAGTTGAGTTTGTGTTCAGCCGAATAAAAAACAGGTCATTTGTGTATGTTCCCATACTGAAAGTCTTAACAGCTTTGCTGGGTCGAGATGACGTTTTGGAGAACACATTGAGTACTCCAGTGGAGATACCAGGATATTATATGTCATATCTTGATGGAAAGTTTTATAAAGAAAACAAACGTCTTGGTTCCAGAGAGTTTAGAATTGCTATTTGTTTGTACATTGATGATTTTGAAGTTGCCAATCCACTTGGCACTTCACGCAAGAAACACAAGTTAACTGCAGTATACTGGGTTCTTCTTAACTGGCCATCAGAATTTAGAAGCAATCTCAATGCAATACAGTTAGCACTTCTAAGCAAAAGTCTGGATGTAAAAGAGTTTGGTTATGACACTTTTTTTTATCCATTAGTCAAAGATTTAAAGATGCTTGAACAAGAAGGTTTGTACATCAGTAAACTTTCTGGAAACATCAGAGGAACTGTGTTTGCTGTTTCTGCCGATAATCTTGCTGCACATAGTCTTGCAGGATTCCAGGAGAGCTTCAAGTAGACAAATTCTGTCGTTTCTGTTTAGCATCACTGAGTGACATTCAAAGCATAGATGTACGACAAGGATTATTTCAAATAACACAACAGGGGCATGATGATTTAATCACTCAGTTTAAAACAAAACCCCAGTCTTAAGTCTGCCAGTGGTGTGAAAGCTGAATGTGTGTTGAGTAAACATTTGACTTTTTTCCACCCTGTAACTGGGTTTCCACCAGACCTTCTTCACGATTTTCTTGAGGGTGTTGTGCCTTTTGAATTAAGTGTTTGTTTGCACAAGTTGATTCAAGATAATTATTTCACACTTGACTGCCTTAACACTATTATCCAGAATTTTCCATATGACCACTCTGATAAAGTTAATCGGCCACAAAAAATTTCACAAACCTTCAGTTCAAAAAAAAACAATTGGTGGTAATGGGGCATGAGAATTGGACACTGTTAAGACTCTTATCTTGGATGATTGGTGGTTTAGTGCCGGAAAAAGAGAAAACTTGGGAAATTTTAATGGACCTGAAGGATATGTGAACTTGCATTTTCCAAAAAATTTCAGAGGAAACATTGTGCTATTTTGGAGTCAAAACTCTCAGGACACAGACAGCTGTTTCAAGAAGTGTTTCCAAATGAAAAACTAAAACCCAAACACCACTTCATAGAGCATTATCCAAATATGATAAGATGTTTTGGCCCCTTAGTTGATGTGTGGAGCATGAGGTTTGAATCTAAGCATAGTTTTTTCAAGAGGGTAGTTCGTGATTCATGCAGTTTTAAAAACATTGTAGTTACTTTGGCAAGACAACATCAGTTATTGCTGGCATATGTTTTGGACTCACCCAATTTTTTTAAACCTTTATTGCAGCCTGGCAAAGTAAAGGTGGTCCAGACCCAGTTCCTTGAACCAAAGCTTAAGGATATTATCAGTAAAGTATATCCAAGCCAAAACATGGTGTCTGTCACACATACTGTATGTTTGCGTGGAACTACTTACTCAAAAGGTATGGTAATATCTGTGGGTTCTTGTTCTGGTCTACCTGACTTTGCCTTCATTCAGAATATTTTAATAATAAATGGTGAAGTTCATTTGTTGTTGAAAAACAGAGCTCATGGTACATTGAACATCTTTCGGTCGTATGAAGTTTCAAGGTGTAACTATGGAGATGTAATTCTTGTTCGTCCAGATCAGCTAAATGACTTTTATCCTCTTACACCTTACAAAATAAGAGGAAAGCTTTTAGTTTCTCTCAAGAGATTTATAACTTGTTAGCCACGTATTGTAATTATAGTGAACTTCTTTTTTATCTTGTTTTTAGTAACATTTGTCACTATGCTACTTCGAGTTATTCTCGGGACCTGACAAAATACAACAAGTGTCCATTCCCAACCCTTCTTCACTTGAAGACCTCAAAGAAATGCTATCGAAAAAGCTACAGATTGAGAAAGGATTTTCAATGCAGTATGAAGATCCTGACTTTGATTATCGGCTTTGCAATCTACATAATGTGGAGGAACTTCCACCCGAAAAAGCCACTATAAGAATTTTTTTGGGAATTAATGGTGAGCCCAATAGAACAACCTGACAAAGACTCATCAGATGTTTCTTTTGACACTTTAGATACAGCAAGTCTGGTATCAGTAGAGTCCAGCCCAAGCTCATCCAGTTCTTGTCACCGTGTAAGTCAGTGGCCATCAAAATTTTTCATACCAAGTTTTTCATTTGACGTAGAGATCCGCCTCAGAAAAGGCAATGAACAATATGAGAAAGAACAAACAACTTTGAATGTGCCCCGTGATATGAAAATGGAAATTTTAGACAAATTAGTAGAGCTAATGTATTCTTTCAAAGCTTACCCCACTGACAAAGAGTTTGAAAGTGTTGCAAGGGAACTTGTTTCTAAGCACCCCTGTTTGTCTGAGCCTGGACCTGATAAGGGGTGGCAAGCATGGAAAATGAGCCTAAAGCACAAGATGGGCAATTATCGTCAAAAATTGTGCAGCGCTGGATGCTTTGAAGTCACAGTAAACCAAAAGAAAAAGAAAGGTGTTAAAAAACCAAAGCATGCAGAGATAAACTTCCTGCCTGACCATCCACCTGGTATCAATGAAGAAGTACTGGAATGTGAAAGAAGAGCCATGGTAGATGAACTTAAGAAGAAAAATTTCAACATGAACCTTCTAAATGAAAAAATGGACATTACATTCTCCATGAGACGACAAGAAATTGTTCAACAACAACCTTTAGTGTCACTTGTAAAAGAGAAATGGCCAGGCCTCTTCTTACAGCATCAGGTAATATAATATGTGAATTTGATTTCATTTTTTAATATGGGATTTTATAAATATTAATGCCATTGGTAATTTCTGTATGTATCTTTCAGGTGTATGGAGAATTCAAACGAATAACGGGAATCGACCTGTACAAAACCTTCCAGTTTGCTTTGGAAACGTATGCAAATGGGCTTATTCGCATGTTCAGAACAAAAGGAGGTGATGAAATCGGGACCCTTTTGGAAAGACTTGATCAGCAGGTGATAATCAAGTTCTGGTTAGTTAGTGCCAGTCATGTAAAGAAATAGTTAATTTCTTTTTTTTTCTGTAATTATGTCTAATTATATTTTCACTAAGCTTTCAGAGTTCATGTGGATTTTAAACTTTGTTTCCTCTCAAGATTTCTACTTATTATTTTTTACATAGGGTTTTTTTTTTTTTTGTTTGTTTTTTTGTCATCCGGATATTGATAAATGTGTATGAGGCTGCCTTGCATTCATGTCTGTTTTGCCTGTCAATTTAGTTGCATAATTCTTGTTACATTACATACTGTACCTTACAGTAGACATTGTATGTAACACCATGTTGATACCATGTGCTCAATATAAATGCTTATGTAAATGTTTTCAAATGGGCAGGGGACACTCTGGATGAAGCACCAGTTCAGATACTGTATATACAGTATAAACACACACAAGCACTGACGCACTCAGACAATTTAAGCCAATGTAAATTTTGTACATAAAAATTATTATAGTTGTATTTTATTCATGTAAATTACATACTCAGTGTGTTCACCTTTTCCCGTCCTGTTCTGTGATCCTTACTTTCCATTTATGTCTTCATCCTCGGGTAGACCAGGTTTCATATGTGAATTTTTCTGAACAGTAATCCTGAATGTAGAACTTCAACATCTAATTCTACATCTTTAATAAGTGATGTTTAAACTTCCAATAATTTAGAAGCAGAAAGATTACCCAATATACTTCTAATGGTGATTTGAAAAATGTAAAACATTAAATTAAATGTGAAGTGAGTTTCCTCCCACAAACCAATGAAAGACAGCTTAGGTCTGACTAAATTGTCCAGGTGTGAGTGTATGAGAATTATGGGGGTCTGTCTGTGTGTACCCTCTGGTAAACTGGCACCCCATTGTGCCTTCTGTCGAGTACTCTGTGCTCCCAGAATAAGGCTCAGAACAGCGGTGATGTTGACCAGCATAAACGGCCAATGAAGTGCGACATAAAACATATTTTACATGTGAAACTATTTATGCAATTAAGAAATGTATTAATTAACATTTATTTTTAAATGTATTGAAATGTAAATACATTGTTGTGATATCAATATAAGAAAGCTTGTCTCTCCTTTTTATTGTTTTATAATACCATAAATCTTTCATCTTTCCAGACTACAGACATAACTGAACACCGTAAATCAGTTGCATTGACAGGCCTTCCACATTACCTGAGAGAGCACACACCACTATTCAAGTCTTGTTTGGTAAGTTTTTTTTCCCCCAATCATCATAAAACTAACAACTGTTACTCACAGTGGTGCATTACAACATTTGTTTTTATATGTTTTTAAGGTAACTAAGTCAAAGGAATTGGACACTCAAGGTGTGAAAATCATGATGATTGAAATGGTCAGAGATGAAGAAGATTCCGGGACACTAGACAGCATGGCAGTTGTGATTGAGGACACTGTTGTGGTTGAAGGACTGCCGGATTATCCCACTGCTTTTTGTGTACTGTTTGGGTTGATTTATGCCTTAAATATGGAGTATCCTAAAGAATGGAAGTACACATTTGAGACCATTCAGAAGGTCTTTCTTAATCTTGGAGAACAATGTTCGGCTCGTACCCTGTCCTTAAAAAATAAGTTGTTGCAAGTTCTAAAGCTTTAGCCTGGCGTATCAATTATGTTGATATTCATTTTGCAAGGTTAGAAGTTATATATAAGTAGAATCTGTTGATTGAGGGTAAATGATGTGCAAATCTTAGTTTTGTCTTTTTTGCAGTTTGTAAATATTTAATGTGTTTGAATATCTTTTTTTAATTTGAGATGTTTAAAATCTTTAAGGTTTATTTGTTTAGATCATGAAAGAATAGAGTAAAACAATCTCTTCTCTGGTACAAAAATATTGTCTTAGTGTTTAACTACCTGTATTATATGGAAAATGTTTTAGTTTGTTCTATTGTGTTTAAATTGTTTTAACATGAAACTAAAATTGCTTATCAGTTGCCTCTGTTAAACAGATGATTTAATTTGCTCTTGTTGAACATTGTTCAATTCAAGTGGTTTGCTTAACACTAATGTTTTTCAAAAACTTTAACAGATATGTTTTTCATTGGTGTCTGTTGAGAGACAATAATAAACAGTTTTGCTAAACAAATGTAGTTTTTCGTTTATTTAATGAGCTTTTTTTAGTTAATCCATGCAAGTAATATATTTTTGTATCACATATCAATTTAAAAAAATGCAGTAACAAATTACATCACTCTTTTTAAGTTGGGTTGTCCAAATTGTTTTTTTAATTTCCACTTATGTAAAAAATATGAGTTGACACAAGTAAAGTTTTTAAGTAATGCAAATAACTCTGGCCCTAACACAAGTTGAGTCAATTAATTTTTTTATTTAAACAGAACGAATTGCTAAAAAGTTGTGCTAACTTAAAAAGAGTGATGAAATTATTTGCTTGATAATTTTAAGTTAGGGGAGTCAAGCATTTTTTACAGTGTAGCTATCATTTTGGCCAGCTCCTCATCGACACTTATTTGTTTGTTTGGCGTCATTTATTTTGGAATAAATGTGCTTATTTTGGTTTGAACTGAAGACCGTGTTATACCTGCAGTTTTCGGTAAGACAGTGGATGCTGCAGCAGAAGTACTTGGCTCTTTTCCAGGGTCAGTGGATGGCAGGAGAGAGGGCACGCTCTCCTCCAGTTGCACGGATGGGTGTGTGGTTCTTATATGTCTGTGCAGGTTTGTTGTTGACCCTGCTCTAACGGATATTTTCATATTACAAATTCTGCACTTAGCTTTGCAGTCTCCAATATCACTGAAATGCAGCCAGATGCTGCTTCTTTTTTCGGCTTTCACTCATTTCTTCACTCTTCTTTTTTCCTTCACGATGCGCTTGCATTTAAATCTGGCTCCTCGTCTGTCGCAGTCGCTCTGAGTACCTGGCCTGTACCAACACTCGCTGTCTTCAGAGCGTCTGCCCCCCTTCCTTCTTTCACATAATGGTACGATCCTAGTCCGATGTGTTGTTCATGGACGAGCCGGCATTATGAGCCAATGTTCTGTGTGCCCATATAAGTAAAGTCCCGCCCCTGCCGAATGGATTTTCAGCAGAACTGAGCAGGAGCCGCTGAAGCTTCGGCTCTGCTCGACGGGCATCGGCTCCTCTCATTCGCTTCAAAGCATCGGCTCTTAGAGCCGGCTCGTTCGCGAACGACACATCACTACCTGACATCACAGTGCCCATGCTATAAAAAGGGAACACACACTAAACAGTTTCTGTTCTTTATTGAAAAATAAAAGAAAATTTGGATTATGAATCTTGTTTTGCTAACAGCTTTGTATTTAGGAACCTCTCATGATCCACTGATCATCAGTATAAACGACTTTGACTGCCCTGGTATAACATCCGTAAATCTGTGCCTCTTAGTTAATGTAGTGCATTTGGACATTCATGGAAAGTGCTACAGTAACCACGCCAAGATCTGCTCAACAAAAATGTTAATGTCATTTTTATTTTCAAAGAATGTATTTAAAAATGTTTATGTTTGCTGTATGGAAATTCATTTATAGAGCAAGTTGGCTTCAGCCTTCTGTTTTAACATTAGGTTGGAAGTGTGACAAAAAGCTTGTCAAATGTTTGTTTTCGTTATTGTTGTGCCTCACCATTTCACTTTTTTCTTTGTATTTGTCATTTTCCCATGATCCCTTACTGCTGTCCTGTTTTTTGTTAAGTTTTGCATTAGTATTTTCTACAGGGTCCTCTTCAAATAAATGATATCTACAGTGCCAAGAACCCATTTGCAATTTTCACACCCTGGTGTGTCCTGATTTTGCCCTTATTCCCGTTACTAATTCATTTTCTGCAGTTTTGAATATCATTTTTTATTCACTGTTTGAAGTTTTTTTGTGTTTCTTTATTTTTATCATCATGAAGATTATGTAATTTTACCACCATTTTAAAATGTTTTTTTGCTATTCACGCTGTCACTACCCAATCCGTGCTGCCTGGCCGATCTGTGCGTGCATGCATATTGAAAGCCTTATTCATTGCATACTTCATGGTGCTGCCCGATCTGTCTTACATAGGAGTAAACAATTTATTGCATGTGTGATGTCATACCTGAGCCGATTTTACACACCCTGTCACTACCCGATCCGCGGGTTCACACCACCACTTTTGTTATTTTTGATGACTGCCATCATGTTGTACTTAGGTCATCAATCATTGTTGCTTATTGTCTGTTTAAGATGCCAGCAAATTATATGAAATATCTAAGTTTCTGTGTATCATATTTCAGCCAGTTTCCCTCATCTGGCTTGGGTTCAAATATCTTTTTTATTGTATGTTTTTTTAATGTTTCCATTATTGATTATTTAGTTTCTTTTTGTATACACATCTTTTCCTATGCACCTTGTGTTTTGTGGGTGATACCCCAAGATACAGGGCCACCTGCCCATCACCATCAAGGGACTACCCTCAGCCCTGTAAAGGCAGAGGAAAACCCACAGTCCCTTGTGGTTCAATTAATGTGGACATGGTTTCTCTAATATAAACTCTTTTGTGATTTTTGTGACCTTTTGTTCTATCTTCAGGCCATTCCTTGGATTTTGTATCGGGACTGTGATAATTATTTGGATGGCCTATTCTGAAGGCATTGCCCTGAGTGTTTCTTGTTCTCTTCAGAGTTTTCCTTTGCTATTTTTCATCAAATGATCCTTTCTTTAATTCAAGCACAATCCTGCCAAAACCCAGTTCTCAACAAGTTGCTGTTGTCATTTGTTCTTATGCCATTAGCAGACATTTGCTGCTGTGTTTGTTGGCCCCTTTAATGCTCTGTTTTGGTCTACCTTTTGGAAACTTTACAGTAATATAGAATAGTTTATTTCTTCTTTCTTTGTAACTGTGTGTGTTTTAAGGACTTCTTGTTGTTTGTCATATTTCTAATATTTCAAAATATTTTAATACTTAATGATGTTCTGCAAAAACTAAATCTCCATTTGGAACAAATAATACACTATCTATCAGTCTATCTATTCTTAAGGATATTGATTGATTTTGGCTTGTACTTTTTGTATTTGTCTTTTGATTTTGGTTGCTGCTTCTTATTTTTTTAAGTTATTAATTTTCTTTAAGTCAGTTAACTATTCTTACATAACTTAGCAACTTTTTGTAGTTACTCATATTTAGTTATTTGATTTATTTCCTTAGACCTTTGGGCTGTTATTGTTTAATTATTACTGTTTCTTTCAATTATCCATCCATCCATTTTCCAACCCGCTGAATCCGAACACAGGGTCACGGGGGTCTGCTGGAGCCAATCCCAGCCAACACAGGGCACAAGGCAGGGAACCAATCCCGGGCAGGGTGCCAACCCACCGCAGGACACACACAAACACACCCACACACCAAGCACACACTAGGGACAATTTAGAATCGCCAATCCACCTAACCCGCATGTCTTTGGACTGTGGGAGGAAACCAGAGCGCCAGGAGGAAACCCACGCAGACACGGGGAGAACATGCAAACTCCACGCAGGGAGGACCCGGGAAGCGAACCCAGGTCTCCAGATCTCCCAACTGCGAGGCAGCAGCGCTACCCACTGCGCCACCGTGCCGCCCTTTCAATTATATACAGCATATATTTATAGTACTTATAAATATATTAACGATTAATTTGATAAACTTAAATACAATTCTCTGTAATTATTTAAAAGATTGGTTACTTTTATAATTACAGGATGTTATGATCGATGATTTTATTTAATTTTTTTGGCCTTTGTTTGTATCCTTTCTAGGTGTTTTTACCATAAAAAAAGCACCAAAACACGGCCAAAACTACTAACTGAATTACCACTCGCAAAATAAGAGCGATAATCAAAGAAATGTCAAATGTTCAAAACACGCCTGTAACTTTGAGCACGATAAAAACTGCGAGGGTAAACTCGTGAAAGAAAGACGTTCCTCCACTAAAAATAAATTCCAAAAGTAAATCCTAAAATCCTAAAAAAAAAAAAAAATTCACTAGACCGCAGAACTATGCAGAGCACAGATCCAAAGGAATTCCTCAAAGAGGGAAACACATTTTTATTAAGTGCGTCTCCCCGATTCAGCGTGGTCTTTGGGACGCGTCGGGATTAAGCAATTAAATATGAGTACTACTGCGTAGTGTGTATTACTAATTACCATGGCTAATTAAAACTTTGCAATACACAATACATGATGCCTGTATAGTTATAATATATTATTGCGTATCCTTCCATTAATAATTTCTTCATATCCTGCAGCTGCAGTCATAACAACATTTCACATTGGTCATATAATTTTGTTATATTGAAAAACTGCAAAGCTACATTCTGTTATCAAACCACTGCATTACAATGTTGCACATACTTGTTGCTTTCTTTATGACCTCCTGCCCCTGCCTCATCAGCATCACAGGACTGACCCTCTGTGGCTGCTGTTTGCAGCAGAATTGAGAAACACGGGCAGCATTTTGTTCATCATGGGCATTCTTAGCAGGTAGCATTTTTGTTGCTTAATACTGTGTCGGTCTGCCCAGGCAGTGTTTTACAGTCTTCTATCAGCTGGTGGTAGCAGCGCTCCATGTCGTGGTTGTTTGAAAATCCAATCCCAGTTCTAAACACCAATTGTAACAAACACGGAGATGGAAAGAGCAAAGCACACACCGAATGGAAGTTAAGCATAATAACAGGCGCGTTCATTCCACAACAAATAATTTACAACAGTCTTCTAGCAGAATCAAACTGACAAACGCACTGTAAAAATAACAGTCACTTCTCTAGGTAGACTGTTCCACAGTCTTAGTGTTCTCGATCGTCGTCCAGCGTCTCGTGTCGTGTGCCTTTTCCCAGTTACCCCCGTTATCTTCCGTAAGGCTGTGTATGTAATGCCATGGGAGTCTCCGCCTACCTTTTCCGACTTGTACAAGAAAGTTCCAGGGGTTAATGAAACGCAGAGCTCAGCATACCTGTGAATGCCCTGCTGCCAATCACCTGTCCAGAACCCGCCCATCTCTTGAGGGACAATGCTGGCAATTAAAATACCTGCATCGTGCATTCATGAAACATTTACCATTTTTAACAGTCTACACAATGTCTAAATTTTAAAGCCTAAAGCTACCGGCATTAACTAGTGTCGCTAAGTTACTTGGTGGGCTGAGGTCATGTGAAGCACTGCACGTTAATGGCAGCTGGAAACGGCATGTTATTAATGCTAGAAACTCAGTGCGGTTTAGGCAACGTGACAAGTTGTAACGCCAATCACATTTTCTAGCTAGCAGCTACCTTGAACCAATGTAGTATTGAAAAGTTGAGATTACATGCTGCAGTAATCTGGCCTGTAGATTGTGAGGCCTCAATTAGTAATTGTACTCTGAAATGACAAATTTTAAGGTTGACAGTTCTTTGTAAAATGGCATTATTCCATAAAAGGAAATATACAACATATTTTCATACAAATATAACTCAGTTGTTCATGGGGGCTGAAACTGATCTCAGCGGCATGTTGGCAATTAATATCTCTGTCTCTCCCCACAATTTTCCTCTTCTACATGTCTCTTTTGTCTGTCTTTCTTATTACTCTTCAGTAGTACTAGGGTGTTGTACCGTGTTAGCCATTATGAATGTAGAGAAAAGCCAAGCAAAATGACACCTTTTATTGGCTAACTAAAAAGATTACAATATGCAAGCTTTCGAGGCAACTCAGGCCCCTTCTTAAGGCAAGATGTAATACAGAAACTGAAGTTTCCTATGTTTATATACACACTCTAGGACAAGAAACAACATTGGTAAATATTTAAATGAGAGATTTTGAATGTAAAAAATTAATAGATTCATTCAGGCTAGGGTTAATTTAACAAGAGAGAAAAGAACAATGTATTGTCAAGATCTCTGGATAAGATAACTGTCCAACAAAGTCTTTTGAAGTTTGTAATGAGTTTTTTCAAAACAATGTGGGTCTGTAGACAGGTTGTCTGTTATTCTGAGAGATGTAAACAATCCTCATATCTGGCCATAAAACTCTTGTCTTTATTCAATCCATGTTGTAAAGTATTAAATTTTAGCCTGAGTTTAACTTCCCATTCTTTTCTCCCTTGCTGTGTTTTGAAGTTGCCTATAAGCACTGTGACCTTAAAGTCCTTCTCACAGTGTCCATGGCTGTTGAAGTGGGCCGCTACAGGAACATCTGTGTGGCCATGTTTAATGTGGAACCTGTGTAAATTCATTCTCTGGTGGAGTGTTTGTCCAGTTTCTCCCACATAGAGTGCAGTGTCAGGACATTTCATGCAGAAAATTAGGTAGACTACATTAGATGATCTGCAGGAAAATGATCCCTTGATGTGACGTTCAAGTCGGCAGTGTGGTATAACTATACGGTCTGTATCATAGATGTGGGCACATGTTTTACATCTTTTCTGTAGGCATGGAGATGTGCCATTTTCTGTTGGTTCACTTAGGGAGCCTCGGACAATTAATTGTTGAAGGTTTGGTGGTTGTCTGTATGCCAGGAGGGGAGGTTCAGGAAATACATTTTTCAGTGTTTGGTCATTGTTTAATATTGGCTGAAGTTCTTTTAGAATTTTTCGAAGTGTTTCAAGATGTGGGTTGTAGGTGACAACAAGGGGGATGTGATCCTTGTTGTCTTTGTTTTTATATTCCAGAAGGTTGTCTCTGGGTATGGCAGTAGCTCTTCTTATTTGAGTGTCTGTTGTTTTCAGGGTGTAACCTTGTCTGATGAAATCTTGTCTGAGCTCCTGCAGTTGTTGATCCCGGTCTGTTGGGTCTGAGCAAATACGATTGTACCGTATTGCTTGGCTGAAAATAATGGAGCGCCTTATATGCTTGGGGTGGAAGCTATCACTTTTCAGGTAGGTCCGTCTGTCTGTCGGTTTGTGAAAAATAGAAGTTACAAGGGTGTTGTCTTTCAGTTGAACGGTGGTGTCAAGGAAGCTGACTTCTGTTTTTGAGTAATTCAGCTTCAGCTTTATGTTGGGGTGAAAACAATTATATTCATTATGAAAATGGAGGAGGTCTTTTTCACTGGCAGTCCAGATTATGAAGATGTCATCTATGTAACGGAGATACAACATTGGTTTTACGATGCACATTGACATGAAATCTTCCTCCAATTTTGCCATAAAAAGATTTGCATAGTGAGGTGTTACAACAACCCCACCAATAAATCCACATGGACACCAGAAGCTGGCAGAAACTCTACCATGGACAATTATATAGACTGCTTCCTACAGACAGTGAAAACAGGAATCTTAAACAGGCAACAAAATCGGATAGAAAACATTACTAGGGATGAGCGGAGAGCCATACATTCACTAAGGGAAAATACAGAAATCATTATCAAACCAGCAGACAAAGGGGGTGCTTTAGTCATCATGAACACATCAGATTACATACAGGAGGCACAAACACAATTGTCCAATACTATGCATTATTACAAACTGCAAGAAGACCCAACAGATCTCTACAAAAAGGAACTAAAAAAAATAGTAAGTAGCTTTCCTCTTGACATCAGGGATCATGTAAACAGTTTAATTCCTGAGAACCCCAAAATGGGTTACTTCTACATGCTTCCTAAAATCCACAAAGAAGGGAACCCAGGAAGGCCTATAATCTCAAGAATTGGCTCCCTTACAGAAAATGTTTCAGGTTGGGTGGAGCACATCCTTAAACCCCTCACCCATAATACAACCAGCTACATCCACGACACCACTGACTTCTTTAAAAAAACTGTCTGCTTTAGGCCCCTTACCTGAGGGAACCTTACTGGCCACAATGGATGTTGATGCACTTTACACTAACATCCCCCATGATGATGGCATATTGGCATGTGAAATGTACCTCAAACAACATGATTTACCCACAAAGTCAGTAATAGAAATGATAAAATTCACTCTGACACATAATCTATTCTCTTTTGGACAGGATTGCTACTTGCAACAAATGGGGACTGCAATGGGATGTCGGTTTGCACCTCACTATGCAAATCTTTTTATGGCAAAATTGGAGGAAGATTTCATGTCAATGTGCATCGTAAAACCAATGTTGTATCTCCGTTACATAGATGACATCTTCATAATCTGGACTGCCAGTGAAAAGGACCTCCTCCATTTTCATAATGAATATAATTGTTTTCACCCCAACATAAAGCTGAAGCTGAATTACTCAAAAAACAGAAGTCAGCTTCCTTGACACCACCGTTCAACTGAAAGACAACACCCTTGTAACTTCTATTTTTCACAAACCGACAGACAGACGGACCTACCTGAAAAGTGATAGCTTCCACCCCAAGCATATAAGGCGCTCCATTATTTTCAGCCAAGCAATACGGTACAATCGTATTTGCTCAGACCCAACAGACCGGGATCAACAACTGCAGGAGCTCAGACAAGATTTCATCAGACAAGGTTACACCCCGAAAACAACAGACACTCAAATAAGAAGAGCTACTGCCATACCCAGAGACAACCTTCTGGAATATAAAAACAAAGACAACAAGGATCGCATCCCCCTTGTTGTCACCTACAACCCACATCTTGAAACACTTCGAAAAATTCTAAAAGAACTTCAGCCAATACTAAACAATGACCAAACACTGAAAAATGTATTTCCTGAACCTCCCCTCCTGGCATACAGACAACCACCAAACCTTCAACAATTAATTGTCCGAGGCTCCCTAAGTGAACCAACAGAAAATGGCACATCTCCATGCTTACAGAAAAGATTCAAAACATGTGCCCACATCTATGATACAGACCGTATAGTTATTCCACACTGCCGACTTGAACATCACATCAAGGGATCATTTTCCTGCAGATCATCTAATGTAGTCTACCTAATTTTCTGCATGAAATGTCCTGACACTGCACTCTATGTGGGAGAAACTGGACAAACACTCCGCCAGAGAATGAATTTACACAGGTTCCACATTAAACATGGCCACACAGATGTTCCTGTGGCGGCCCACTTCAACAGCCATGGACACTGTGAGAAGGACTTTAAAGTCACAGTGCTTATGGGCAACTTCAAAACACAGCAAGAGAGAAAAGAATGGGAAGTTAAACTCATGCTAAAATTTAATACTTTACAACATGGATTGAATAAAGACAAGAGTTTTTATGGCCAGATATGAGGATTGTTTACATCTCTCAGAATGACAGACAACCTGTCTACAGACCCACATTGTTTTGAAAAAACTCATTACAAACTTCAAAAGACTTTTTGGATAGTTATCTTATCCAGAGATCTTGACAAAACATTGTTCTTTTCTCTCTTGTTAAATTAACCCTAGCCTGAATGACTCTATTAATTTTTTACATTTAAAATTTCTCATTTAAAGATTTACCAATGTTGTTTCTTGTCCTAGACTGTGTATATAAACATAGGAAACTTCAGTTTCTGTATTACATCTTGCCTGAAGAAGGGGCCTGAGTTGCCTCGAAAGCTTGCATATTGTAATTTTTTTAGTTAGCCAATAAAAGGTGTCATTTTGCTTGGCTTTTCTCTTATTACTCTTCAGCAGAGGATTGTTCTCTGGGAACATTTGCAGGTAATGTGCCCGTCACCTCCTGCTGGAGGGTGTCCAAATCACTTATCCTTTTACAATACAATACTCCTGAAGTTCTCTGTGATGTAAATTAACAAAGTCCCTGAGGCTAGCATGAAAACTGCTTATCAGCCAAGAAACATCTGCACAATTGGACAGTGCCAAAAACAGGACTAAAATGGCTGTCTTTTGTCCGAATGATTTACCTTTTAGAAGCCACTCTCCAAGGACTGTCCCTCTTTCCGGCTGTGCTGTTGCCGCCTACAATCTCTACTTTCTGAGCAGTCAAGAAGTAGCATAGGTCCTCACAAGTGTCTCCATATACAGTTTATAGGTGCTGACCCATTAACTACACTGCTGGCAAGCATCAAGGATTTGAATTTAAAACATGCTGGTATTGGGAAGCAATGTAGTGATCTGACGAGAGTGACAGGTGCCTCCTTTGGCTGGCTGAACACCAGACATGCCTCTGCATTTTGAATTATCTACAGCAGATTGGTATCACATACCTGTATTCTCACCAGCAAAGAATTGCAGTAGTCCAGATGTTACGAGACCAAAGCCTGGACCAGGAGTTGTGCTGCATGTTCTCTCAGATATGATCTGATCTTGTGGATGTAGTATAGAGTGAATCTGCAAGAACAAGATAAAGATGCAATAAAGTCAGTGAAGGATAACTGGTCAATGATCACCTCCCCAAAGCGGAGTACTGATTTGGCAGGTATTAGTGACAGTGAGTCAAGTATTTTCATGCATTTCCATACTTTGAAATCCCCCTGTGCATACTGTATCTCTCTATTATAAAAGAAAATCTTGAGACAAGAAGACTATTTCCAAGAGATTTTTTCAAGTCCCGCCCTCCTCTCAACCATTTATGGTTAACGGCTCACACCCACGGTTCTCTCACCTCTCATTCACGTGAATGCTTTTGTCAGACACAGTTCCAATGCTCTCAGCTCTTATAAATGTTTACGTTTTCCTCACTTTAAGTTCCCAATAAAAGAAGGCTTATTATGTCCAAACCTTAATGAAGAATTTCATCTCAAAGGGTTATAACAGAAGAAATGAGTATACGGGCAATCCTAGCACCAAGAAACAATGAAGTCAAACGAATTAACGTGAAAATTGTCAATCAGTTACACAGCAAATTGGTTAAATGCATATCAATAGACTATGCTGAAACAGTTGGTGGTGATTGTGCGGACCGTTAACACCGTCCGGTCTTCCACTAGCCAAATTACTGTTGAAAGAAGGATGTATCGTAATATTATTGCATAATTTTTGTATGAGTGATGGGCTATGCAATAGGACAAGATTAGTTGCATTCAAAATTGGTCAAACAATTCTGACATGTAAAATTTTAACAGGAGACAAGAAAGATAAAGTAGTACATCTTCCATGGAAAACATTAGACACCAAAGGAGATCTTGATAAGCCAATCATATTAAAATGTTTTCAGTTTCCCATTAGAATAGCTTTTGCTATGACAATTAACAAATCACAGGGACAAACATTCAAAAAAGTTGGTTTATTTATTAGAGAGAAAGAAACGATATTCACTCACAGGCAGTTATACGTTGCGTTGTCACAATGTATCTCCAAACAAGGAATCAAAATTTAAAGCGATATTGATGAAAAGTTAATTCCAAATATTGATTTTAGTGACGTTTTACAGTAAAAGTGTAAGTTTAAAAAGTATTTGCATGTTAATTTCAAATCCAAACAGAACGAAAAAGTAAAACGCAACAAATACCTCTAACGCAACATGAAACATAATTTTCTTTCAATTTATTACATTTTACCATTTTTTACTATGGTTAATTACTCGCTGTAATGTAAAATTGTTAAGTCTATTATGCATATGTAACAATTGCCATGAAAATAACAATCTGTTTAAACTGTACATCCGCTTCCCCATACATGAGCGGCAGAGCCACGAAGTGGTTAGCGCATAGTGCCCGCACCGGGGTTGGCAAGCGAAGTGAGCAGGGGGCGCCCCCTAGTATATACGAAAAATAGTTTAAGGTTTTTCCCTGCGTTGTAGCATAAATACAACACCAGGCCATGTTATAAGCAGAACTTTCCTGATGAGTCTACAGTTACGGGGTGTATTGATAAGGTAGATGAGACAGAGTATTGGTGAGGGACTTTCTTTCTTGATGCAGAAAGAAATATCTGTAACTTAACATCAGCAAAACCAAGGAGCTCGTTATTGACTTTCACCACATCAAAGGACCTCGATGTCTGGTTACTATTCAGGGAGTGAATGTGGAGATGGTGCACTCATACAAGCAACTGGGTACCCAAGCAGTGACAGTCTTATAACACAGAGGAGCAACAGAAGAAAGGACAGAGCAGGCTCTTTTTTCTTAGGACAAGTGCTATTTTCTACACTGTGTGTGGTGCGCCAATAACATCACTTCAAGAGTGGCCCACCGAATCAACAATCTAATTAAAAGAGCAGGCTCAGTTATAACTTGCACAATGAACCCCCAGAGGTCATGACACTGAGGGCTTTCACCCAACAAATTATCAGCAGAAGTGTGTCAAGAAACACTACTTGGGCTCATTTATACCAACAGCAATATGCCTGTGTTTCTAATATCTAATATTAATTCTTATTGTTTATATTACTGATGACATCATCTATGTACATTTTGTGAGACAGGTGTTACAAGATTGTACAAGAATAAAAAATACAAAATAAAGTAAACAACATCTTTTTTTTTAACCAATAATTTTACAACCTTTTAGTTAAAGATTCTGCGGTGGGCTGGCGCCCTGCCCGGGGTTTGTTTCCTGCCCTGTGTCCTGTGTTGGCTGGGACTGGCTCCAGCAGACCTCCATGACCCTGTAGTTAGGATATAGTGGGTTGGATAATGGATGTATGGATGGATAGTTAAAGATTTATTTCCTACCCATGAAGATAATCTCTTAAATGAATTTGGGATAAGTTGTAATTACAGATGCTCGATAGTAGGCAGTATTTAAAAAAAATTGACCATCCATTAATGATTTATCTTTAGAACATTAGAAAAATTAAGAAAATGGGCCATTGTTCCCAACAACGCTCATCCCTCTAATGACTCCAGTATAACATCAAATCAAGTTTTTAAAGTCTCTAATGTCCTACTGTCCATCACACTACTTGGTAACTCATTCCATAGGTCTATGGTTCTTTGTGTGAACAAAAATTTCCTAACTTTTGTGTCAAATTTGCCCTTAACAAGTTTGTAACTGTTTCCTTGTGTTGTTGCTGAACTCATTTAAACATAACAGCCTCAATAAACTTCAGTCATGACTCTTCTTAATCTTCTTTTGCTTAAACTGAAAAGGCTCAGCTCTTTTAATCTTTCCTCATAATTCATTGCCCGTAGCCCTGGAATCAGCCTAGTTGCTCTTCTCTTGATTTTTTCTAGCACTGCTATGTCCTTTTTGAGCCTGGAGATGAAAACTGCACACAGAACTCCAGATGAGGCCTCACCAGTGTGTTATAAAGCTTCATCATAACCTCCTTGGACTTGTACTCCCACATTGTGCTAAATAACCTAACATTCTGTTAGCCTTCTTAATGGGTTCTAAACATTGTCTGGAAGTTGATAGTTCTGAATCCACTATGACTCCTAAATCCTTCTCATAAGGTGTACTTGCAATTTTCAGATCTCTCATTGTGTATTCAAACCTAACATTTTTACTTCCTACGTGTAATATTTACATTTAATGAAATTAAATTTCATCTGCCTCAAATCTGCCCAAGCCCATATGCTGTTCAAGTCCCTCTGTAAGGATTCAAAGGATTCCAGATTATCTGCCAATCCACCTAGCTTGGTATTATTTGCACACTTAACCAGATTGTTATTTATATTCCTATGCAAATCATTTCTGTATATTGCAAGTGCCCAAGAGAACAGACAGGCATCCCTGCCAGAATGGAGGAAGATTTCTTGCCCAGCCAAGAAACCATAATGGAATGATGGTCTGCTTACAGGCATTATCCGGCCAGGACACCTTATAATTTCTGTCCTGGCTGGGATACTGGAAAGACTAATGGACTGACGAGAATTTGAAGCCAGAAGCAGTTCATCCCCCCAAAAAATAGGTGGCAGTATTCCTCACTAATGGTCCCAGTCTGGACACCCACAGGGATGCATGGGAATTGGAATCTGGAAGTACAGCCCTGTAGGGGTCCTTGGGGAATGACAATACTCCTAACATAACACAATTTACATAGCAAACTGTATGTCTCAAACTTTAACAGATTTACAGGGAAACATTTACATAGAATGTCAAATAAAGGAAATGTTTCTGCAAAAGCAATACTGTGTAAGTTAAAAACAGGCAAAACTTACTTCCAGAAATAAAAATAAACATAAACTGGAAATATATTGGTGTAACAATGGTGCCCCGACATGGCCCACTCATTTTTGGCCAGTTTCAAGCTGCTAACTCACCTAACACACACATACACACACACACACAATATTCTCAGAGTGAAGCATAAAATAACTGGTGAGGCAGCTTTCTGTTTCTACGCACCAAAAATCTGGAATACTTTACCATTAGAGATACACTGGGCCAGTGCAGTTGAACACTTCAAAAAACTACTAAAAAGCTTAATCTTTAACCTGGCTTTCGTATTTACTTAAGAAAGTATTAGTATTCCTTCATGCTGAGGGGGAAGAGGAAATTGGTTCTTTTCCATCCATCCATCCATCCATTATCCAACCCGCTGAATCCGAACACAGGGTCACGGGGATCTGCTGGAGCCAATCCTGGCTAACACAGGGCACAAGGCAGGAAACAAACCCCGGGCAGGGTGCCAACCCACCGCAAGGCGCACACACACACCAAACCAAGCACACACTAGGGACAATTTAGAATCGCAATCCACCTAACCTGCATGTCTTTGGACTGTGGGAGAAAACCGGAGTACCCGGAGGAAACCCACGCAGACACTGGGAGAACATGCAAACTCCACGCAGGATTGGTTCTTTTCATTAAATGTAATTCTATTTCTTGTTTCTTAGGCTGGTCACTTATCACTACTTTTTTGTGTTTTCTTCTTTCCGACTCTCTGATGTCCTACTGTATATGCCACTGTCCCCTCGCCTTAGTATGCTGTAGCCATCATGGGTGCTGCAAACATGAAGAGAGCTCAACAAGAGTATCCTGTCAATCGTGACACTTTCATGGACTATAGAATGCCCAGGGGTGTCTGGGCAGTCTTTTGGCCTTTAAACCCCCCAGATTTATTTTCTCCAACATCCAGCCAGTTGAAGTTTTTATTTTTTTGTCCTCCATGGACATCTGACCATAGTTTATAATTAAGCTGAACAATAAGATTCTCTATGGTTATTGTATAAATTACTGTTCTATAGTATTAACTTTCTTTTGGCAACTACATTTATTTTATAATATTGTAATATTGTATAGAACTTTGAGATACTTTTATGTATGGAAATGTGCAATATAAATAAATGTTATTGCTGTTGTTATAAATAAAAGCTTGCAAGCAAGAAAATCTGACAGATGTACACAGCCTTCTATAATCTGCTTTCTAATTTCTGAATATCTGTCTTAACACGAAGACTTTCATATTCAAGGGCAGCATGGTGGCACAGTGGTTGGCGTGCTGCTGTCTCGCACATCTAGTTTCCCATTTTCAAATTCTGTCTGTGTGGAGTTTTTCACCAAAGACTGGCAGCTCAAAATTGGTGTGTAAAAGAGTGCCCCAGAATGGATTGGCATCCCTTCCAGTGTTGTTTCCTGCCTGATGATAGGGACTCCATTTCTCCTCAAACCTGTGATGGAGAAAATGGGTTCAGGAGTTGAATGCATAGATTATTCCTTTTAATCGCACTTAAAATCTTCTCGCTTTCTCAGATGTGCGTGTGGGTAAGTGTGGTCTTTTATGGACTGGCACTCCCATCCATGGATGGAACTTACTTTGTACCTGATGATACCAGGATGGGCTGCCCCATGGTCTTCAATTGGGCAAAGTGGGCGAGGAGATAGATAACTTTAGTTTTTCCTTCAGGTTTATGAATTGCAGACATTCCAGAAGGTGATGGCTTCTCTTTATTTACTGGTTTACTGGCTGTCCATTGATCTGTAATGCAGATTATCACTTTATACTGATCTGTTGAAAACATATGCTTGATTAACTAACCTGTATACATGACAACAAAGTTAACACTTGACTGTATTGTTAGAAGTATTGCCATTAACTCCCTGGAAAAAAAATGCAAGAATTTGTTTAGTGACCCAGTGTGCCAGTGCAGTTGAATATGCTAGCAGTTAAACACGATAGTAAATGTTTTCTTTCCAATTATATGGATCTATTTTAGAAAGGTGTTAAATATTTCCTTAGAATAAATACTTAATAAGTAACTCTGTGGACTTGATATTCTTGATATGGACAAAGATCATCTGAGCACACAGACAACCAATTCAGTGTAAAGTTCACTCGTAACTTGTTTTCCAGGGTGTATGGGAGTGAGTATTACGCCTCTGCAGACCATCAGGTCGTGGACCTTGGATTCTCTTCCTATGACTGCTCACAGCTATTTTATTGAAATTTTTTTGCTAACATCCTTCATAACCGTAGTACAGTAAGACATGGCTGTCAACATTCCAGGTCTGGTTGCCGTTATCGTCTTTTACATCATCATTTTGGTTATTGGCATCTGGGCTTCTAAAAGGTCTAAGAAGGAGGAGAAGAAATGCTCTGGAGAGAGAAGTGAAGTGACTATAGTGGGAGGAAGGAACCTCAATGCCTGGGTGGGCGTTTTTACATTGACTGGTGAGTGTTACGCTTTCTGTCTTGGGCAGCCTTGGGTGGGCTCATTTTAAGGTGGGTGTAATGGATGTCTTTTGAGACTCACATTGAGCTCTCATCCTTCTCTGAAACAAAACAACAATTGTGTAGACACCATTCCTTCCCATGGCATTCTCAAACTGAAGACTGGTATGCTGAGCTAAACAAAAGGTCTTGTGACCAAGAAGGGTTGAGTCACCAAAGCCATCATTGTACCCCACTGGCACCCCACCCACCCACCAAGACATCTACATTCAGCCTGATTTCTTTTTTTCCTCTGAGATTATTGTAATACTCAATTATCCATCCATCCATCCATCCATTTTCCAACCTGCTGAATCCGAACACAGGGTCACGGGGGTCTGCTGGAGCCAATCCCAGCCAACACAGGGTGCAAGGCAGGGAACCAATCCCTGGCAGGGCACCAACCCACCGCAGACTCAATTATCCAATAACATATTAACAGATTCTTATATAGCACCTTTCAAATTAATCATAAACATAAAGAGCTTTGGAAAAAGGAACAAAATGCATCACAGAAGATTTTATTTAAAGCATAACATCACCAGAACATTAAAAGAGACCTGGTCTGTGCTAGACTTGTGTTTGATAATGCCATAACAGTCTTTAGCTCTGCATGGTCATGAATTGGTTAAGCAGATACAAAAATATATAAATAAATGAATGAAAAAGAAAGGGTGGACAGCCAATATAAAAATATCAGCTCCAGAAATGGTGTGTTGTGTTGCGTTGTTGAATGGAAAAGTCCCAGGCAGGAGTGGGGATACTCACTAACCCCTGGATAGGTGTCATGCTGTTGGTGTTTGAGGTGGAATAAATGAGGGAGTCTCCTCCATGTGACTTAGGTGCAGAAGAGGAAAACTGTTGTGTTAGCCTGTGTGCCTAGGAGTGACTCAGAACATTTAGCCTTAATACATATGGTAGGTTCAGTGCCTGAGATTATATCAAGTGCTGACTTAATAAAATGAAATAATCTTAAAAAAATGGTCCATCTAAAATTGCATTTCATCATGTACATGGAAGCATATCGTTCCAACCTCCTGCCAATTATTTGCAAGTTTATTTACTGTTCTAACAAAGGATCAGTCATTCGTGTTACTTGCTTGACCTCCTTCTCTCTAGTGCCCTAGGAGGACATGGCATACCTCTAACTAGGCAAACGCCTTTAGATAGACATTTTTGGTCAATTGGTGGGATGTGTTATAGTTAATTAGAGGGATAAACTGTGAAAAATAACAGAGGTGACCAGAACAGGAACACTGAGAGGTTCAAAGATCAAATATATAAAAATACTAAAATGCTAATCAAGATTCAAAGTCTAAGAATCACAAAGATGGGTGAGAAACAACATAGAAACAATATAACAAAGGATTCAATGAATTCTTTATAATCTATCTGCCAACTCAAATGGCGAACAGAGGAACTGAGGAGAATTTTATGTTTGACCTCAGAACTGTAAACATGTGAATTCCAGGTCAATTCTTCCCAAAAAGTTGTCAAACCTGTTTGATTTTGTGGAGGTGAGTCATAGATTAGTTGGATTGAGTTGCTGTGTATGTCACACTACATGACTAAGTGTCAAGAGAGGACCCTGTGACTGCTCCTGATGCACTAGGATTATGAAAACTTTTGTAATGTAACAGGGCAATATGAAGGCAGTGGAATGGCATTTAATCATAGTGTATATCTTTAATCATAATGTATACCTACACTAAAAATAATAGTACTAGGGTGTTGTACCGTGTTAGCCATTATGAATGTAGAGAAAAGCCAAGCAAAATGACACCTTTTATTGGCTAACTAGAAAGATTACAATATGCAAGCTTTCGAGGCAACTCAGGCCCCTTCTTCAGGAAAGATGTAATACAGAAACTGAAGTTTCCTATGTTTATATACACACTCTAGGACAAGAAACAACATTGGTAAATATTTAAATGAGAGATTTTGAATGTAAAAAATTAATAGATTCATTCAGGCTAGGGTTAATTTAGCAAGAGAGAAAAGAACAATGTATTGTCTAGATCTCTGGATAAGATAACTGTCCAACAAAGTCTTTTGAAGTTTGTAATGAGTTTTTTCAAAACAATGTGGGTCTGTAGACAGGTTGTCTGTTATTCTGAGAGATGTAAACAATCCTCATATCTGGCCATAAAACTCTTGTCTTTATTCAATCCATGTTGTAAAGTATAAAATTTTAGCATGAGTTTAACTTCCCATTCTTTTCTCTCTTGCTATGTTTTGAAGTTGCCCATAAGCACTGTGACCTTAAAGTCCTTCTCACAGTGTCCATGGCTGTTGAAGTGGGCCGCCACAGGAACATCTGTGTGGCCATGTTTAATGTGGAACCTGTGTAAGTTCATTCTCTGGCGGAGTGTTTGTCCAGTTTCTCCCACATAGAGTGCAGTGTCAGGACATTTCATGCAGAAAATTAGGTAGACTACATTAGATGATCTGCAGGAAAATGATCCCTTGATGTGATGTTCAAGTCGGCAGTGTGGTATAACTATACGGTCTGTATCATAGATGTGGGCACATGTTTTGCATCTTTTCTGTAGGCATGGAGATGTGCCATTTTCTGTTGGTTCACTTAGGGAGCCTCGGACAATTAATTGTTGAAGGTTTGGTGGTTGTCTGTATGCCAGGAGGGGAGGTTCAGGAAATACATTTTTCAGTGTTTGGTCATTGTTTAGTATTGGCTGAAGTTCTTTTATAATTTTTCGAAGTGTTTCAAGATGTGGGTTGTAGGTGACAACAAGGGGGAGGCATCATGATAAGGAATCCAACCATTCACACTTATAATACTCGGTTTGCAGAGCAACTTTGTTTTAGGACATCTGCAAGGATAAGAAACCACTTAATCCAAATTTTCTACAACATCAAGAAGAACACGCAAAGAGAGATCCAAGACCTCATCCTGCTCCTTGGAAATGACAGGCAGGAGATGGTAAAGGAGCTCCATTGCTATTACAAAAGACTCCAGAAACTCCTTATTGTTAACAAAAAGAAAAAGCTGCATAGACTACGAGAGAAAGCTGGACACTTAATAGCAAAAAACAAAGAGCAACAGACCTGCATTGTTAATCTCTCTTCATACACACCAAATGAAGCAGAGATGTCGGTACTTACAAAGGGACTCTCATATTGTCCTGCAAAGCCCATTGACAACATCAGACTCTGCAGTGATATGGAAGAATTCTTCAGAAAACTCAGACTAAAAGAATTTTTCCACAAGAAAGAAAACAGTAACACACAGGAACCAACAACAAGCAGTTACAACAACCCCACCAATAAATCCACATGGACACCAGAAGCTGGCAGAAACTCTACCCTGGATAATTATATAGACTGCTTCCGACAGAGAGTGAAAACAGGAATCTTAAACAGGCAACAAAATCGGATAGAAAAACATTACTGGGGATGAGCGGAGAGCCATACATTCACTAAGGGAAAATACAGAAATCATTATCAAACCAGCAGACAAAGGGGGTGCTTTAGTCATCATGAACACATCAGATTATATACAGGAGGCACAAAGACAATTGTCCAATACTATGCATTATCACAAACTGCAAGAAGACCCAACAGATCTCTACAAAAAGGAACTAAAAAAAATAGTAAGTAGCTTTCCTCTTGACATCAGGGATCATGTAAACAGTTTAATTCCTGAGAACCCCAAAATGGGTTACTTCTACATGCTTCCTAAAATCCACAAAGAAGGGAACTCAGGAAGGCCTATAATCTCAGGAATTGGCTCCCTTACAGAAAATGTTTCAGGTTGGGTGGAGCAGATCCTTAAACCCCTCACCCTTAACACAACCAGCTACATCCAGGACACCACAGACTTCTTAAAAAAACTGTCTGCTTTAGGCCCCTTACCTGAGGGAACCTTACTGGCCACAATGGATGCTGAGGCACTTTACACTAACATCCCCCATGATGATGGCATATCGGCATGTGAAATGTACCTCAAACAACATGATTTACCCACAAAGTCAGTAATAGAAATGATAAAATTCACTCTGACACATAATCTATTCTCTTTTGGACAGGATTGCTACTTACAACAAATGGGGACTGCAATGGGATGTCGGTTTGCACCTCACTATGCAAATCTTTTTATGGCAAAATTGGAGGAAGATTTCATGTCAATGTGCATCGTAAAACCAATGTTGTATCTCCGTTACATAGATGACATCTTCATAATCTGGACTGCCAGTGAAAAGGACCTCCTCCATTTTCATAATGAATATAATTGTTTTCACCCCAACATAAAGCTGAAGCTGAATTACTCAAAAACAGAAGTCAGCTTCCTTGACACCACTGTTCAACTGAAAGACAACACCCTTGTAACTTCTATTTTTCACAAACCAACAGACAGACGGACCTACCTGAAAAATGATAGCTTCCACCCCAAGCATATAAGGCGCTTCATTATTTTCAGCCAAGCAATACGGTACAATCGTATTTGCTCAGACCCAACAGACCGTGATCAACAACTGCAGGAGCTCAGACAAGATTTCATCAAACAAGGTTACACCCTGAAAACAACAGACACTCAAATAAGAAGAGCTACTGCCATACCCAGAGACAACCTTCTGGAATATAAAAACAAAGACAACAAGGATCGCATCCCCCTTGTTGTCACCTACAACCCACATCTTGAAACACTTCGAAAAATTATAAAAGAACTTCAGCCAATACTAAACAATGACCAAACACTGAAAAATGTATTTCCTGAACCTCCCCTCCTGGCATACAGACAACCACCAAACCTTCAACAATTAATTGTCCGAGGCTCCCTAAGTGAACCAACAGAAAATGGCACATCTCCATGCCTACAGAAAAGATGCAAAACATGTGCCCACATCTATGATACAGACCGTATAGTTATACCACACTGCCGACTTGAACATCACATCAAGGGATCATTTTCCTGCAGATCATCTAATGTAGTCTACCTAATTTTCTGCATGAAATGTCCTGACACTGCACTCTATGTGGGAAAAACTGGACAAACACTCCGCCAGAGAATGAACTTACACAGGTTCCACATTAAACATGGCCACACAGATGTTCCTGTAGCGGCCCACTTCAACAGCCATGGACACTGTGAGAAGGACTTTAAGGTCACAGTGCTTATGGGCAACTTCAAAACATAGCAAGAGAGAAAAGAATGGGAAGTTAAACTCATGCTAAAATTTTATACTTTACAACATGGATTGAATAAAGACAAGAGTTTTATGGCCAGATATGAGGATTGTTTACATCTCTCAGAATAACAGACAACCTGTCTACAGACCCACATTGTTTTGAAAAAACTCATTACAAACTTCAAAAGACTTTGTTGGACAGTTATCTTATCCAGAGATCTTGACAATACATTGTTCTTTTCTCTCTTGCTAAATTAACCCTAGCCTGAATGAATCTATTAATTTTTTACATTCAAAATCTCTCATTTAAATATTTACCAATGTTGTTTCTTGTCCTAGAGTGTGTATATAAACATAGGAAACTTCAGTTTCTGTATTACATCTTTCCTGAAGAAGGGGCCTGAGTTGCCTCGAAAGCTTGCATATTGTAATCTTTCTAGTTAGCCAATAAAAGGTGTCATTTTGCATGGCTTTTCTCTACTAAAAATAATAATAATACTTCTTTACATTTATACAGGACTTTTCTCACTACTCATAGCACTCTCCACACAGGGAGGACCCGGGACACAAACCCATGACCTCCTTACTGTGAGGGAGTGTTTAAGGTTCCATCACATTGTGGCTGCCACCTCGGGGTTAGTTACAGGTTTAAAGAGGTACAGTATACAAAAAATCTGCTATTACACAGTGTAAATACAACACCAAATTTGTCATTTCTTGCCTTATGACATAAATTGATTCAACCTTTTTCTTTTATGCCAATTCTCTCTATAAACACCCACAATTCAGAAAACATCTCTATCTAAGTCATAGACTTCAGATTTTTCCAAATTTTTGAAGACCATATATATATATAGAGAGAGGGCAGCACGGTGGCGCAGTGGGTAGCGCTGCTGCCTCACAGTTAGGAGACCCGGGTTCGCTTCCCGGGTCCGCCCTGCGTGGAATTTGCATGTTCTCCCCGTGTCTGCGTGGGTTTCCTCCGGGCGCTCCGGTTTCCTCCCACAGCCCAAAGACATGCAGGTTAGGTGGATTGGCGATTCCAAATTGGTCCTAGTGTGTGCTTGGTGTGTGGGTGTGTTTGTGTGTGTCCTGCAGTGGGTTGGCACCCTGCCCAGGATTGGTTCCCTGCCTTGTGCCCTGTGTTGGCTGGGATTGGCTCCAGCAGACCCCCGTGACCCTGTGTTCGGATTCAGCGGGTTGGAAAATGGATGGATGGATATATATATATATATATATATATATATATATATATATATATATATATATATATATATATATAATTATTTTCAACTTTTTAGTCTTGGGTTTATTCTAGTATAATTTTGTAATCAATATTTTAACGAAGTGACCTTGAAATGCTTGAACAAATCATCCACAGAGCAGTTAGATCTGTGGTTGCAGCTGAGTTGTGCACGTTTGCCCAACGATCCCCAAACAGAAACATTGTAAAAAAATCTCTTTCTTCGAACTTTCTTCGTACTGTTTTTTTTTTTTTTTTTTTGCTGTTTTTGTTATCTGTGGTTTTCATTGATTCCTTTTGCTTATTGCTTGTCAACATTTGAAAAACATCCATTGGAATTTAACTCATTGTCACTCTCCTATAGAAACGGCTGACACGAAAAAAAGATTGCAGTGTTAATGTTTGTGATGTGCAATTGTTATGTAAATTGTGTATAAAACTGCCCCCCCCCAACCAACCCCCCCGACCGGTCCGTGGAAAAATTTGCATCTAATAAAGTGGTCCTTGCTGTCAAAAAGGTTGGGGACCACTGCACTAGACCACCAAGATTTGCCTTGAAAGTGCATCATGTGGTCATGGTGACAGATGTGTGCCTCTGTTTACAGGGTTTCAAACCAGTTGGAGCTCTTCAGTTAACTGTCACAACGCAATCACAGTGGAGAGAAGAGATAACAAAACACTTCAATGAAACTAAGATGAATATAAATTATTTATAGATCGACTTGTGGCACAGCTCTACTGCCTCAAAGCTTTTTGATGCTGGGTTTTGGTGTTCATGTAGGGTTTTCTTGGGGCACTCTGGATTCCTCATGTCCCAATGACATATTTGTTTGGTAAATTGACTCCACTTGTGTGAATGTAAGCGTACATATAAGGGTGGCCTTGTGATTTTGTAATGAAAAAACAAGCTTGGAGAATGGTTAGATGGAAATAATTTCATGAAGCAATCATTAAAATATCAAAGAACACACTTAAAGTTAATAATTAAAGGAGAAAAGGAAAGCCAGGAAGAAGCTGTTTCAATAATGATGCAAAATGGAATAAAATGGCCAGCTATGGAGAATTAAAGAGATTGGCACAGCACACAGAGAAGCATGTGAGTCAACCGAGAGGCCAACATCTGATGATGATGGAGCCTGATGGGCCCTGGCAATAGATTAACTTTTTACAGCTAGGTAGGGCTTATTTTTTCATCGTCTTCTCATTGTCAGGTAAGGTTAGGGCCAAGTTGGGGTATTATCTGCAACAAACTAATAAAAAATAATAAGTCACCATTTACAAACAATAATGGGGCAGAGGCCTTTGTACCCTAAATACTTACTTGAAGATGTTGTCTTCTGAAGCATTTTACTTGAGGGAGTTGATGCCACTCTTGTTCCTCTTCTAATGCATTGCCTTTGCTGTACTTTTGGAAGGTGCTGACTCATTGTGCTCCTTTAGCCTATAAAATAATGACAGGGAGACCTTTGGCCCAATAATTTCTCCATCAGTTAGTATCACAGAACTGGTTACTGAAAACTAATCTCACAGATTATGCACAAACAGGACAGTTTCTGGTGGGACGTGCTTTTGGATGAAAGACAAAGGCAAAGAGAGATATAATACAAGTGAACCATACTGTGTCCTCAGTGCACCATCTCCAGAGTTGATGAACCTTAACATTCACATTGAACTTTAAGCTTAGCTCCTGACATCATAAGCTAGTAAGTTCACCAAAAGGAACACAAAATCGTGTACTTGAGTTTTATATTTCCTTTCTCATACATAAAAACACATTCAATCTGTTATTGTTTAAATTTCTATAGCAATCAGCTTTTTTAATATGTTATTAAAAAATGCAAAATTGTCTTCCACCAAGCAAAAAATCCCTCCTTTATGATGTCGGAGGCTGAAGTTGGAGTTGATCAGTTGAAGGTGAATGGCCGTTCTGTTGTTTTCTGGATCAAGAGAAATCTGAGGATATCAGACCAAAGAAGAGGGAAGTGTGAGAAACAGGAGAGACTGAGAAAATTACTTAAAAAAGGAAAGGGTGAACAATCAAGTCAAGTCAAGTTGGGGAGCATGCACTGGTACAGTGCGTTGCTGCACCCACTACACGATGAAACAACTCGGGATCCCGGTTGGCAACCCCCCAGGTAGACACGCGGTCCAGTTCCACCCTCTGGAAATGACCCTCTATCTGCTGCAGCCAGGTGTAACACGGGCGACCCCTTGGCCTGGTCCAGCCACTTGGGTCCCCAACAATGAGGATCTTACGAGCTGGATCACTCTCGGGGAAATGTGCCACATGGCCATAGTGCCGTACCTGATGCTCCCTCAAAATGCAGGTAATGTGCCTCATTAGGGAATCCATGAGCAACCGCTCATTCAACACAAAGTCAAACCAACGGTACCCAAGGATTGTCCGGAGAGACACAGTACCAAAGGAGTCCAGTCTTCATCTCAGGTCACTGGATAGCATCCATGTCTTGCAACCATATAGCAAGACAGGAAGCACCAGAACTCTAAAGACTTGGACCTTTGTCCTTTTGCATAAATATTGGGAGCACCACACACCCCTTTCCAGCGACCTCATGACCCCCCATGCTCTCCCAATTCGTCTACTGACTTCATAGGAAGTTGAATAGTTGAATAATTGTATGCTTTGTACATGTGGTGCTCGAGTGAAGAGATTTCAGTTTTTGATTTTGAATTAATGTGTAAAACCTTTCTGAACAAAGGTTTTCAGTTTTCCATAATAAATTAAGTGTAGATTGATGGACAAAAATGGCATATTAATTCATTTAAAATTAAGTCTATAACACAATTAAGTGTAAAGAAATTGCAGGGGTCTGAATAATTTCTGGCTTTTGTTTTTTAGCTGGCTTATTTCTTTGTTGGTGTGGCACAGTTGGCAACACCATTCATTTAGTGTCCTGTTTTTAAACTTTGCACTTTATTGCTGTCTGTGGAGGCTTTCTGCCAAGTACTCCAGTTTTTCTTTGACAACCCCCAAGCTGTCCAAGTTATGTTAATTGGTGAATGAGTTCTGCCATGGACTGGCAGCAGGCATGCTGCTAAATAATGTGAACTAATTTCATAATATACTTAAATATATAAATTACACTGCGCGACACTAATATGTATTTGTTCAAACATCGAAGAAGTAAAGGACACTGTAAAACAAACAATTCTTGTGAAACCAATGTCCACATTTCAACTAACTAGACCCTGTCACGCCATAGCCTTACCATTAGACGCCAACGCAGCACAGCACAACTTGACAGAGACAAGCAAGACCCTCCATAAGAGCTAACAAATAATTGTCAGATAGTTTACAGTGACATATAAAAACATTTGGAAAAATTTGGGACTTGTTTGTTGTTTCTGTATTTTCGACCTTCCGGCATTAGTTTCGGCTACAGGTTTTGCGCATATTATTCTCGGTTTACTGGCGAGGCGACCGGGGTTTGAAAGTTGACGCCAAGGTTTAGCTCAGACGCTGACGCCTGGGAATCCAAAGAGACAGTCAAAGGGGAGTTTAATGTATTTATTAGTAGAATAATATAGTTTCTTTTTTTCTTGTTTTGATTAATAACCACGAGATTGGGTGGAATTATTTTTTATTATGTTAGTCGGTGATCAGTTATGTTTATTTGTGTTTGATGCTATGTTTGTTGACGTTTTGGGTTTTGTTTTTTGGTAGACAATTCCCCCTGCAGGACCAAAATGGTGTCTCCCTGAGTGTGTGCGCATGCTATGCAGGAGCAGTCAGTCATTTTATAAGGACGGTTGTGGCCACAAGGGTGGTGGGTTAGGTCAATCGTTCGTGATAGACAGGTGGCGTTAGAGTATGCCAGATGCACCAGACTTATAGAGGGCGAAGCAGTTGGTTGCTGGTAAGAAGTTGCTTGAGGCTCCGGTGAACCAAAAAAGGGAGGAGTTTTTTTTGCAGGTGAATTGCCGATGCTAAATTGGACCTAGTGTGTGGCGTTTGTGTGCGTGTGTATGTGTGTGTTCTCCCAGTGATGGACAGGCGCCCTGTCCAGGGTTTGTTCCTGCGTTACTACCAGTGATACTTGTGATAGGCTCCACCAGACCCCCGCCACCCTGTTCTGTTTTTTAAAGACCTCTACTAACCCTTTATAGACTGAATAATTTTTTTTTTCACTTTGTCCATTTTGTTTTTGTCATTCGTTCACCATGAATTATTTCTGCTCTGCACTGCTTTTTTTTTGGTACCATGCATTTTTCACTGTAAATATTTACACCGAGAACTGTTAGTGCTTTTTAAAAATTTATTACGGAATAAAAATCTACTTTTTTCTGTACTGTACATCTGCCTCTCTTGTAACTCTTATTACACCCTCTGTTCCGGTGGGTCCCAAACTACTAGCATAGCTATAAACTCCAGTAGTTGAATTGTGACAAATCTAGCGGATTCTTTTTTCAATGCCTCTTCGTTGCAAACACAAAATATTGGAAGGCTGAAACTTTTGTAACTGGAAGTCATTCTCGTATTAAACCAAGTAGCCTACATTTTGCAGTTGTAGTTGGTACTGAATTAGTTACCTGTGTACTGCAGTTTCCTCACACATCTCAATGCCTGTCTTTTGGATTAACTGGTGTGTTGTTGTGGGCAAGAGTGTGCCAGGGATGGTGCCTGCCTGGAGCTTGACGCTGGTGAGGTACGCTCCATGCCATTGTGACTTAAAACTTAAAAAGGACTGACTGATGAATACCTACATATGACGCGTCGTCTACTGCCGATAGAAAATCGCGTTTTAACAGTCTTCCAAGATGTCCAGCAGAGGGCACCAAACACCACCGCTCACAGGATATCTGCTGCCTTTCTGCTCTCTTCCTTCCCATGTTTGAATCCACACAAAATGGAGAAACAAACGTATCTGAAAATTAATGCAGATTGAAAGATGAATCTTGACCATTTATTTTTAATACTCCCTGGTGTCACAGCATCATAGCATACTCTTAGAGTAATTGTGTACCATGAAGCTGTATACTTGGGGTTTTTCTTTACTTTGTCATTTGCCTTTGTAAGTAATAAAAAATAAATAAATAAAATCTAATTACGTTAGGTGCTTACATTACACAGGTAACCTTCTAGTTTTGTTTCATAATTGATTTATTATTTTTACCAGTATTTTAGTGATGTCATTTCCTTAGCATTTTCTAAGATTATTTCTTCATGAGCATCATTATTTTGTGCATTTGTATATACTGTATGGGTGCTACCATTTGGTATTTCTGGGCACTGGCATTTTGCATGTCTTATCACTTTAATTCTGTGTCCACGTGCTATTGCATTGACAGTAAATTGAAGTTTCCAAGTCAGAAATTGCATGTGAACACCCTACAAACTCTGTGCCACAAGCTGGACAAAGGCTACCTGAATTCTCCATGTTGTGACGTTACATTAACCTTTCACTTTAGGCAATTGTATGAAATAAAAAATGTAACCTGGTCATCCAGAAATGCCATATTTATGGTTGAATTGCATGATAAACATTTAATATGTGTAGTTTGTCTTCTACTTTCACAAAAATGTACAGTTTATCTTTAATTGCTTTGTTATAGAAAAAGTAATAAACCACAACCTCACATTTCTGTGAATAGTCCAACCGGAAACCGATGTGAATGCACTGAAATGGAAAGGTAAAATGTCACAAATCAGAGCTTAGTTAATTTAGTGCATCTAGACATTCATGGAAAATGCCACAGTCGCCATGCCACGAATGTCCAATGTGTTTATCTGCTCAACAAAAATGTGAATGTCATTATTAGTTTCAAAGCTGCTGTCCTGTTTGTAGTTCTGTTTCATGTCTGTAATTTCTCCCTGGTCCCTTTTTACTAAGTAATGTCTACAACACCAAGAACCTATTTGCAGTTTTCAGTGACTGGTGTGTCATTGTTTTCCCTTGTTCCTATGATTGTTTAATTTTGTGCAGTTTTGTATATTTTTTATTCATTTATTGGTTCATTTTTCATAAATCCCACTTGCCTCTGAACAAATTCCAATATGTCCTGCAGAATCATCTCACTAAAACTAGCTTGATCCATTCTTAATTCACCACCAAGTTCAAATCTTTCCACATTCTGACAATTTCTGTTCCAGTTGTCCTTCCTTTACCTGCCATTATATCTTGTTTACGTTTGTTCTGCTCTCAAGACATCCTCAATTCCCTGCCTGCTGTATTCTGACGTGTCTCAGATTCCTCCTTCATTTGTGTCTTGCTTCCCTCAAAACATCAATAAGTATGTCCCCTGGTTCTTGACCTTCTGCTTCTTCTATCGGACCTCATGATGTCATCAGTACAAGCCATGGGCCTGCCAATCTACCTGCACCTGACCGTGTGGCACTCCCTATTCTCAACCACTAGCAAGACAAGCATAGCAAGCGGTTTCCTACTGATCACCCTTTACTTTTGCAACAGTGGTGTTGTCACTGACTGAAATAGCCAGTGGATTTTTTTTGTTTATTTTTTGCATTTTTAATGCATTCTAGGACCACACTGGATTCTGAGCCCCTAACAAGTCCTGGTAATTGCCCATTAAAGTCAGCCAGGGGTCTTGACAAGCAACTGCACAAGGAACCCATTCTTCCACTCTTGTCTTTTCTACAGCCACCTGGGTTGGCGGTGGATACATCCTGGGTACAGCAGAAGTGGTCTACACCCCAACACAGGGTCTGTTTTGGGCCTTAGGACCTTTGGGATATGCAGCCAGCTTATTTCTTGGTAAGATCATATTTTACACTCATGGAATATTAAAATGCTTTTGGGAGATGAGATATGATTTCCAATTTACCATAACAGCTAATCTCAATCAATGGTTTAAGTGGTTGGCATATTTTGGAAAATGTCAATCAATGTCCATTTTAGGCAGAGAAGCATTTTGTTAATGGGCACAAACTAGTGATGTGCAGGTTGACTCATACCTATGGGAGGGCGCAGGCTTCCTTAAGGGACTGGCATGATTAGGTCAGAAAAAAAAGATTTTTGAGCCAATTAGATATATGACTAAAAGCAGTAAAATGACCAAAGAAAAATAATTATTTAAAACAGTAAGCAAATAGGCAGCACTGTAGCCTGTTGCCCCTTCAGTAAACAATATTCCCTCACCTATACAAATTTACAGAGGCAAATCTTGCATGTAAAGAACCACCAAAGATGAATGTCTGACAGCCTTTTTAATATGTTTTGTGTTTCATTAATTGTGTGGTAAAGACAGACCCATTAGGACTGGAATTTTAGACTATGTTAGTCTTATTTGGATTGTTTCTGATATTTCTGTTATTGTTAATCAAATGAATGTTAAAATGTTGTTTGCTGTTATCACTAACGGAATGGGTTCGGGTGAATGTTTTTATGATTTTATTTCGGTCATGTAGGTATGGGTTTATTTCTCTTAATTGCAGGTGTGTGCAAGTAGAAACAAGCCGACCTAAGCATCACTAGTACTAGTAGAGATGACAATAACCCTAAAACACTCATCATCAGATTGTGGGAGGAGAACAGGGGTGTTCAGAAGATTTTTTTGCAACCCAATCCATGTCTATTCAGAGTCTGTATATTTCACTTTACCTACATAAGCAGGGCAAGTGTAACATTGTTGCCTCACAGTAAGAAGACCAGAGTTCACGTCCCAGGTCCTACCTGCGTGGAGTTTGCATGTTCTCCCTTTGTCCAGGCGCTCCAGTTTCCTCCCACTGTCCAAAGACATGCATGTTACGTGAATTGGCCCTACTGTGTGTTTGGGGTGTGTGTGTGTGTGTTTGCCTTGTGATGGAATGGCACCCTGTTAAGGGTTCGTTGCTGCCTTATACTCTCCCTATGCTAGCTGGGATCGGCTTCAGCACTGCAACCTTGGTCTGGACTAAGTGGGGTTAGAAAATGGCAATGCATGACTTTACATATGTGAGTTTTTGTTACATGTTAAAGACATTTATGCTGGTAGGTGTGGACAGGCACCAATCAGTTTAATTTGTTTCATGTCCCTTTTAAAGATTAAAAACACTACATAAATTTATGAATTATTTTATACTTGCACATAAAACAAAATCCCCAAACATTATGCAGTATATGCACCCATACTGTATGTATGTGTGTGTGCATGGGAGTGCAAGAGTGTGCCATGTGATGACTTGATTTCTTCTCAAAGTTGCTTGTGTCTTTGCTCCTGTTGCTCCCTGTGTAGTTTCCAGAATTCAGCAAGACAATGCTGCAAAAATGGTGTTCAGAAAACGGATGCATGATGTAATTGGCTTGAGCAGAAATCAACAGTAGGCTGCCATAAGAGTACAGTGTCCCACAGTGGAGAAGCCAAGAGATCAATTTTATTGACATTTTTGTATTAGCATTATTCATCACACTCTTGTTTTCCTCTCATTAGATTGCTCCTAAGAATGAAGATGGGTTATTGATATTCCTCATTTTACTTTCAAATATCTGTAATTCTGGTCAAATGACACATCATAGGAAAAGCTGAGCTAATCTTGCAACAAAGGCTTTGATTTAAGAAATTAAGAGTTTTTTCATTAAACTATGAAAGGTAGTTTCATTCATGTTGTCTATAACAACAACAACATTTATTTATATAGCACATTTTCATACAAATGATGTAGCTCAAAGTGCTTTACAGGATGAAGGAAGAGACAAAAAAACAAAATACAAAACAAAATACCGTATAAAAAATAAAATTAGGCAATACTAATTAACATAGAATAAAAGCAAGGTCCGATGGCCAGGGAGGATAGAGAAAACAAAAAAAGAATCTCCAGACAACAGGAGAAAAAAAAATCTGCAGGCCACCTAAGATAAATGACCTCAATCAGTCCTTGTGGTTTTCAGGGTTCACATGGAGGAACTTGATGATGACGGTTATGTGCACTTCTGGCCTTCAATCCATCAACATAGGGACAGCACGGTGCTTTGATCGGGTAGTGATGGTGCAGCATTAACTCAATTATAGCTCTGTGGTAGTAAAACGCCTGCATAAGACAGCCCACAAACTTCATTGTACACAGCATGTGTGTTTTTTAATGTTAAAATGAAGAGCATAAGTATCTGCAGGTGTAAAGTGACAAGGCCCAGTTTTGAATCTTTTTTCTTCCTTTCTTCAGGTGGCATTTACTTTGTGAAGCCAATGAGGGACAAAAAGTATCTGACAATGATCGATCCCTTCCAGGAGAAGTATGGCAATGTGCTATCCAGCCTGCTTGTTGTTACCTCTGTGTTTTCAGATGTGTTTTGGACGGCCTGCATCCTGTCAGCATTAGGTGAAGATTTCCACAGATTTGAAGTCTGAAGCCAAGACAACATTTTGATAGAATATTCAGATCAATCAAATGTTATTCTATTTATTAGGCAAAGTTTTTAAAATGAACATTTGTGGTAAAAGAGATGCATGAACATTTGGTCAAGTATTCATTATGTGTGAGACAGTCTTTCAACTGGAGTCTAATTGTGGTATTATATTTGAAGGAATGAGATGAATATCATTCCAGTGTTCAATGCATCCCTAAGACAGTCTTGTTGTGCAAGTTCCTAGTAGAAGGAAGTTTGTAGATCCAGGCAGACATGAAGAGAAAGATAATGGCTGTTCTGGGTTTATGTTTCCTGTTCATGTTTCATTTCCGTGTAACCCGAGTGCCTGTGTAGTGACTTGGGCCTAAGTGGCAGCAGATTGTGAAAACACAAAATCAGATTGTTTCACAAGGAAGATCTTCAGAACACTATGTCCTGTCAAACAATACCTGTTTCATTGTTCTTATAAATCTTTACAATTTATTTAACTTGTGAATAACGTGGTTAACTGCTTATTTTATTTAAGATGTATGCTGACTTTTTGGAAAAAGATTAGGGCTGAGACACTGTAATCTGCAAGAGGAAATAAACAGGGTAAAGTAAACTCCATAATAAAAATCAAAACGTGAGAAGCACAACAATTTGGCTATAAGCCTGGACTCTCTCAACAGCTGGAACAAGATCAAATTTCTGTTTAATGTTTACCAAGGATCACATGGCAGTCTTGACTTTCTAAGAAAGCTGTATTTTCAAAGCCTGATATGTATATATATGTATGGATGAGTCTAGCTTGTCTAATGTCTTTAGTGTGCTAGTGATACAAAGAGCTATGTGCGCTTAATGTTTCGTTTTTTTATATAAATAAATATTATGAAACATGATGACATTATTATGAAACTAAGGGGCTTTGTCCCTTGCTCGCTTCACTTGCCAGGCACTGTGCCTGCGCTACGCGTTAGCCTCTTTGCGGTTCTGTCGCTCGCGTCTTGGGATACGGTCATACAATTTAAACAGGTTTTTATTTTCATGGGAATTGTTACAACGCAACGTATAACTGCGCATGATTGAATTTTGTTTCTTTCTATTAAATTAAATGACTTTTTCGAATGTTTGGCTCTGAGATTTGTTAATTGTCTTTGCAAAAGCCATTCTAACGGTTTTAATATGAATGGCATATCAGGATCTCCTTTGTTGTGTAATGTTATCCGCGGAAGTTGCACTACTGTATATCCTTCTTTCTGCAATAATTCGTCCGGTAGAAGACAGTTGTAGATATTCTTCGGGATATTGTAAGTTGATGTTTTCCTCTTCCGCATGATCACCACCAACTGTTTTATCATAAGCTATTGATACGCATTTAACCAATTTCCATGTAACCAGTCATCATTTTTGGCGTTAATTTGTTTGACTTCATCGTTTCTTGCTGCTAGGACTGCCGTGTACTCATTTTTTCTGTTGATAACCCTTCGTGATGAAATTTTTCAATAAGATTTGGACATAATACGTCTTCTTTAATTGGGAACATAAAGTGAGGAAAATGTTAAAATTTATAAGGGCTGAAAGAGCAGAAGATGTGTCTGTCAAAAGCATTCACACGAATGAGAGGTGAGATTACCGTGTGCATGGTTGAAAATGGTTGAAAAGAGGGTCTGACTTGAAAAAAATCTCATGGCCAAAGTCTCGTCTCACGACACTTGAAAAAATCTTCCAAAAAAGTCTCGTCTCGTCGCAGTATTTTTTTATTATAATAGAGAGATATGATATCATAATTTTATTTTAGGTTAATAATATAATTACTACTTACATTATATTTAATTATTGTGGGTTTTATTTGAAAATTGCCTTAATTGTAAAGATGGACTGTGATGGACTCCTTCCAAATTCCAGCAGGTCTTTTACAAAATTGAAAAAGGATCTCTAAGCAGTTCTCTTCATCCTGATGAACCACATGGTGGTTTAGATGACATGAAGTATGGCGCCCTCCACCCGGTGGTGATATTCCTACTCGCTCCCTGGGAGCCTTGGTTATCTACTACTGTGTTTAAGCACTGTCCAAGAACATAGTTTGTGACAGTGATCACCTAAAAAATATAGAAATCTGTAAAGCACAATGCTTGAGCACATGCTACTTATCACCCATTCTTAACTCCCATATTCTTTCAAGGAGGAACAATAGAAGTCATCTTGGACATCTCTTCTTACCACTCCATCCTGGTCTCTGCAGCGGTGGCTATTTTTTACACTTTGCTAGGCGGCTTATACTCTGTAGTCTACACAGATGTAATCCAGCTCTTCTTCATTGCCATCAGCCTGGTGAGTTTAAAATTGTAGCTGGACAAGATATGGTGAGGTCAGTTGTCTGAGTGCAGTTATGTTAGACAGAGATATTAATGACATGGATATTGTACCCTTATATATTGCTGTACTGTTTGGACTAATCACTCATTTTGTCTTGTATCCTCATACAAATGCTTCATTGACTGCCTCTTTTTTGTATTATATACAGTAACTGCACATTTTTAATCCCATTCTTCATATCCTGCAGATCTGTCTCTCATTATAAAATTGATTCTTCGCTTCTGTGTTCATCTCTAGTGGATTTGTGTTCCCTTCCTTATGATGAGTCCAGCAGTTACTAACATCCTGGTGACTGCTTCAGAGGAGTTATATCAGAAGCCATGGATCACAGAAGTGGACTTAGAGCACCTTGGAAATTGGTTGGATGAATTGTTCATCATTGTAAGTGGTCAGCATTGCACATCAAATACTGCATGTACCTGTGAACATAGGTCATTCGGTCAACACCCGGAGCAGCTACGTGTACGGTGATTATTTAATTATTGCCTCATTATCATACCATACCATGCTGAAACTTGTCATAGTCTTTCACATTCAAGACAGAATAAAGGCTACATGTATACATTAGGGGATGTGATGCTTTGAGAACTCAGAGCTTTTGTTATGTCAGAGCAAACAATGAATCAACAGACTGTCTGCATAACCAGACACACATTTATTTTCCACTGCCAGATACAAAATTTAATTGGATCAGAAATACTGCAAATTCATAAACATGGAGGCTACTAAAGCAGTTGGCATGATGCTTCCGTCAAGGGGCTTGGATAACTATGCTGTGCGTGCCTCAGATAGTTTAGTAAAGCTGTTGTTTGTTTAAAGAAGTGTAACAGAGTTCTGTTTTCATGAAGTATCTGAGCATACTGGACACATTTTTTTTTCTTCGGTTCACAACAATTATCCAGGACAAGGAATTCATCCCACCCACAACTTGTCAAACGTTTACAAAGGATGGACAGCACAGACATCAATTATTTAAACATGGGATGTTTAGAAAGTCCATTTACAAATCCTTTGAAAATTGAGATTAAAATGACCCAATTTGTCTTATATGTAACAACAAAAGGAAAATATGAAACATGGCAGCCTTTTCAATTGTCTCTAATGACAAAGATTTTCTTGCAGTGATGGATGCTTCAAGTTCTAACACAAAGCATCAGCAAGTCAGAGATCTCAGATTTAAGAAGCCTTTTCATTTTATTAATGACAACATATGCTAACTACTAAGACTGAATATTTTCTTATCCCTGCTGTGTCACTTTTTCAAACATGACTAAAAGCTCAGTGAGGCAGCCTGTTCTTTTTTTTTTTTGATCATTTCCTTTTATAATTTTTGTCTTTCTTTGTGTTATGATTTGATTTCTGCTTTATGTCTGATCCTGGCCAGCAGTCATTTTTGCAAGTCCAGAACATGGTGAGGCTAACAAGTCCACTTTCAGATACAGTTGGAATTTAGAGCAATTATAAAGCAGAATGATTTTTAGTAATCATGTTGTATGTAATGCACTATTTAAAATGGTAAATGGTCAAATTGCCACACAAATTTTTAAACCTATGAGAGACATATAGCATATATGTTCCCCTTTATGCTTGAATGAATGAATTTGTTACGTCCTTGAATAACTTAAATAAACATTTGCATTAAATATACATAGCAGATGCTTTTATCCAAGGTAACTTCCAAAAGAGGTCAACATAATTGAAATGATACAGGACAGGTTACAAATTGATCATTACAAGTGGAGCATTCTGAATAAAATACAAGACAGTTACATTACCTAGATGATAAAAACGTAACAGCTTGATAGAAATTCACCAAGCAAGTCTTCAAACACTTCTTAAAAATATTTTAGTAATCAGCATTCTGAAGTGAGGTGGGCAGCTCGTTCTGCTAGCCAGGAGCTACACATAAAAAGAGTCTGGATTGAGATCTGAGGTGGCAACACTCATCAGCCGACCTGAAAGATCAAGAAGGAGCATAGTGTCTCGATATATATAGATGCTGACCTGTTGACTACTGTGTAGACAAGCACCAAGGATGTGAAAATAATATGTGCTGCTGCAGGGAGCTGATGTAACAATCTGAAAAGAGTGGTGATGTGTGCCTGCCTTGGTTGGTTGAATACCAGACATGCTGCTGCATTTTGAATTATCTGCAGAGGCTTGCTGGCATGTGCCTGTACTCCTGCCAGACATGCCACAGATAGCGATATTGCATAGTAATAGGTGGTGCTCACAAGGTAATGTAACTGGAAGTTTTTTTGCTCACTAAGAAAATATTTTAGTCATGTCCATACAGTTCCCAGAGGGAACATTGGTGCCGAGACTACAGAACAAGGCTCTGAATCACAGGGCTGACTGGTCACATGGTCGGCCTGTGCTCCAATTGACAAAAACATTCTGTACTTTTAAAAGTGCCTTGGGAGGACGTTTAATTTTGAAAGGCACTATATATAATTAAAACTGTATTTTTAATTATTTGTACAGAAAGAATTGTCATATTTGTTTTGTTGAACTTCTTGTCATTCCCTGTCCCTGCAAGTGATTCTGTTAAAATGTCATTTATTTAGCCATCACTGCATTATTTACAAGAAAAGCATAGATAATTTGCACAAACACAGCCTACTAACAGACTGTCTTTCATGCTGAGGTTCTAGAACAGCGGTTCTTAATATGATTCAGACAAATGATTACTTTGCAAAGTCAAAAATATGGATGACTATATGTATCTGCAGAAACAAGATGGTTGTATCTGAGATGAATAATGAAAAGGAAAGTTAAAAACAAAATGTAGTGCAAAGGTTGTTTCACTAATATTCTTTTAAATTGCTCAGTTTGGCAATAAACGTTGGATGCTTTTTTCTTATGACTGTCTTCTTTTTTAAATGATCTACAGACCCTCGGAGGAGTGTGCTACCAGTCCTTCTACCAACGAGTTCTGGCAACATCAAGTGTACGACAAGGGCAGATAATGTGCCACTTATCAGGTGTCTTTTGCTTCATTCTGGGGATTCCATCAGTCCTCATTGGAGCCATTGCAGCTTCCACAGGTAGGAGAGATGGGGTGCTCTGAGTTTATACATACATGCTGATGCATTATTACAATTGGTGTTTTTGGAATAAAAATTCTGGTGGAGCCTCATGGACTTGAATCAGAGAGGGAGAGAGAGATGCTGTAGAAGAGGCAGAGATATCCTGGGAAGCTGTGCAGAGGGTGCGTGCGTGTGTGTGTGTGTGTGTGTGTGTGTGTGTGTGTGTGTCTGAAACAGAGAGAGAGAGAGAGAAGATCAGGAGTTAAGGATTAAAACTTGCAAGAGTCTAAATCCATTAGCCTCGTTATGGGCCTACCAGCAGTGAGACTCACTAGGGATCCTAAGGCTGGCATCAGCTGAGACTTGAGTACATATGGTGTTGCCTCAAAAATCTGTGAATAGACCTCAAAAGAGTAGTGAACACAAGATGGCCCAAGAATCCCACAAAAATAGAGGCCCTTTGAATTGATGGATGAATGGATAACCCACAGTTGTACTTCCAGATGAATCACTTTCCTGCTATTATGGCCACAGGAAACACATGCAAAAGTAACAGTTACTGAAACTAGCCAAGGAACCGTTTGAAGTTACATTCACACTTTCTGTCTTTCTGATCATCTTCCACTGTGGTATGCTGTGCCTCTCTCCAAGATCCCACCTTATCTTCTGTGAGGCTCTACTTATCCAATGCCCCAGGAGTTTCCACCTGCTTTCCTGAACTTATATGGGCTTGTAAATTGTAGCACAAATGCTCCAGGGGTTCATGGAATGCAGAGCTCAGTGTACCTTTGTAATATTTTGCTGTCAATCACCCATCATGTCCCACTCATCTTCTAATAAGTTGGCAACAAAATATAGTTTGCATCTATGACCACCTGTGTGTTGATACTATGATATTGATTGAGATTCATATATATATACAGTATGCTCATGCACACTTCAGACAGTGAGTTTTATGCATACTGATCTGCAAGAATGCAAATACATTACCTCCTATGGAGTGGTGGAGAAATGTATAAATCGGTGCAATACCAGATGTGTTGGAATAACGTTCAAAGTTTTGTACATAATTTAAGAAATGGTTAGTTTGGACATTTACAGATTGTTGCTTTTGAAAAGCTACATTTTTACTGAGGCCAAAAAGTTTTAGCGATACAAATACCTTAATTTCAGCTGTCAGCTCATGGCTTCTCCTCATAGATAGATCAATCATGTAATATACAAGATTTGTTCCAAACCTAATTCCATCTCTGCCAGATCAATCTCTTTTTACAAGCTGATTATTTTCCACTATTCCCAAAACATTCAACCTTTCCAGTGATGTGTGTGCCAATCTCTGTCTGAATGTCATCTTCTGGCAGCTCCAATCAAATTAGTATGGCTCATGAGCTCTCTTAAATCCCAGTGAAGATAGGAGTAGTTTCCTAAATTATGGAATATTTATATTTGATTCACTGGTGATTTGCCAAACAACAAAATTCACTGTAAAGAGATTTTGGGAGGTTTTAAGGTTTTTTGAGAGGGTAGAAACATTGAAAATTGCTTCCTGAAGACTTGTTACCTGTGTTTTTTATGCCGCTGCACAATTCATGTAATCACCTGCACATCAGTAAATGAATTCTGTTTATGCCACTCACATCACATCACCACAGAGGTGCAGTTCATTTTTTAAAATGTGACATGCTCCATATTTTCCACACAAAATTCACAATCGTGCACATTACTGTGCTTTCTCCACAGAAAAGGTCACTATATGGACGACTCCTGCTGTTACCTAGCAACTGCCTTTCCAGTTTCTTGATTCCTTGCACATTCCAAAGAGCTTTGAGTTTCATTTCATTCTCCAAACAATCTTCGGGATTGCAGTTTCCGAGATTAACATCATAATTGGCATGGGAGACATCCTCTTACCAATATAAACAACACACTGCCAACGACTCAACAAAATTTCTTCACATGACAGGAAAAACATCTGGAGAACTTTTTTATTCATTAAAGATCTTTATTTAAATGACAGACAGACACATGCTAAATCAATGAATGAAAATACTTTCAGACAGTAAATAAACACTATTCTTCTTGTATTTATTGCACAAATTTTGCTAGAAGCAAAATTAAAAACACTGAATTTCAGTGTAAATTTAAAATCATATTAATGTCTCACTGAATTTCTTTTTTCATTTGATATCATAGTGATGTTTCACTGAATTTCATTATGAATTTAATATAGTAATGTTTTGCTCATCACTAGCTCCGGCAGTCTGTGACTTCTTTCTTCTTCTTCTTCTTCTTCTTCTTCTTCTTTGGGCCGCATCCGTTAGGGGTCGCAACAGCAGATCATCTTCTTCCATATCTTTCTGTCCTCTGCATCTTGTTCTGTTACACCCATCACCTGCATGTCCTCTCTCACCACATCCATAAACCTTCACTTGGGCCTTCCTCTTTTCCTCTTCCCTGGCAGCTCTATCCTTAACATCCTTCTCCCAATATACTCAGCATCTCTCCGTCATAGTCCGTGACTATGCAATTTTAAAAGTGGAGCTCTCAAAATGGATGACTGAAATTGATTTCCTTCAAAAACTAATGTGGCTCATCCTTCCTTTTTCAGACTGGAACCAAACCAGCTATGGTTTTCCAACTCCTTTTGACAACGGGGATGCCCGGAAGATCCTGCCCATTTCCTTGCAACACCTTTGCCCCAAATTCATTTCTGTTATTGGTATTGGGGCTGTAGCTTCTGCAGTCATGTCTTCTGTAGATTCATCTCTCCTCAGTTCTGCCTCCATGTTTGCACACAACATCTACAAAAAGCTCATCAGGAAGAAGGTGAGAAACTAGAAATGAAGGGCCACATTGTCCACTGGACTTGTGGGGTCAGACTCCATTTATCCTCTGATGTCATAAGGTACAACTGTAGGCCACTGCCCTCAGCACGTTAATGCCATTCTAAGTGTAGCTGTGCTCATCAAGGGTTTTCAAATAGTTCAAAATAGCAGAAAGGCATTCCAGCAGTTAGTATTACTCACTGTACAAGAATTCTCCCCCATCCAGGTCTTTGTTCTAAACGTTTTAGTGGAATTCAAAACTAGCACTTCACACAAAAAATAAAGAATAAAGTTGATCATGCTTCCACAAAAAAGATAAAGGTTCTTGTCTATAATGTCCAGTTTAAGGCTTAAGCGTCTAGATTACATTTCTTAATGTTTCTATCTGTGATCACTTACACTAGGACTCATGTTTGACCTATGTACGTTCAAAAACCTATACGTTCCTAATGCCTTTCCATCTTAACAGTTTCTTTCTGGCTGTCTTACTTCCATCTGAGATCATTGTGTAGATGTCCAGGTCTTTATGGCTTGTATATTTGCTGCCAAGTAATAAATTTGAAAGTTAGGTAGAGCCATGCCACCTTATACCTTAGGTCTTTGTAAGGTTGCCCTTTGGATGCGTGGATGTTTTGAATTCCAAATAAATGAGGTTATGATTGAATCTAATTTCTTAAAAAGCAATTTGTTAATGTATATGTTGATGGCTTGGAATAGAAAAAGAAGCTTGGGAAGGATGTTCATCTTAACAGTGTTGATTCTCTCTGCTAATGTGAGATGGAAGGTAGCCCATCTATTCATCTTTTCCATGCAGACAGCAAACGTTTGTTGAAAAAGAGCTTTATATTTACTTGTAATATTAACCCCTATGTATTTAAACTGATCTGCCAAGATAAAATTTAAGGTGTCCAGTCTAATATTGTGTGCTAGAGTGTTGACTGGAAAAAGCACACTTTTATTCACATTGATTTTGAGTTCAGATATCATTTGAAAATCTGCTAGTGCTTTTAGGATGGCTGGCACAGAATTTTGTGGGTCAGATACTGTATATACAGTATTATATTGCCTGCATATAGTGATATTTTCTGTTCAAGTCCTTCTCTGATAATCCCCTTTATCTCTGATGCATTTCAAAAATAAACAGCCAATGGCTCAATGGTGATTTCAAAGGGCAATGGTGATAGGTAACATGTCGAGTACCATGTTGTAGTTTGATATACAGAAATATAGCAGAGCATTAAGAATATTCCATTAAATTGTTAGCTTATGGGGTAAACGGAATCTTCCATTATCTATGTGAAACATACATTCTATTGAAATTAAGCAAAACCTGTGTGTGTGTGTGTATGTATACCCTGTGGTGGGCTGGCGCCCTGCCTGGGGTTTGTTCCTGCCTTGCACCTTGTGCTGGCTGGGATTGGCTCCAACAGACCCCCGTGGCCCTGTGTTAGGATATAGCGGGTTAGACAATGACTGACTATGATAAATTTACCATTAAGATTAACTTAAGAGATATGGCTGTTACACTAAGCATTATATCATCAACAGAGATGCCAGTAACGGGTCTTATGGTAAGGTTGTTCATAAAACCAGGGAGCCAAAGGAGACAGTGAACAGGGAAATGAGTCGGAGGATTTAATAATAAGAAACTGGAGTGGTGGGGTGAGGGATGGCCTCACGTCTGACGAGTCCCACAGCTGAAAGCAAACACATAGGAACACACTATGAAGAACTAATTCTGCTACCAGGTAACCAACAGGCAGTTCCCAAAGCACTATCAGGTTAAAAAACTTCAAGCTGAGTGGAAGCGAAGACTATGAACAGTTAATCATGTTCAGGTAATCTATGACAGCAAAAGCAGAAGTGAAATAACATGAACTTCTGTTTCTTGTTTCCCAGGCATCCGGCAAAGAGGTCCTGTGGGCAATCAGGATTGGGGTGCTGTTCTTTGGAGCTGTTGGCACATGCCTGGCATTGATGGCACAATCAGTGTACGAGCTCTGGATCTTGAGTGCTGAGATGGTGTTCTCCCTCATTTTCTCCCAGCTGGTGTGCGTCTTGTTTGTTCCTTCTTCTAATGGCTACGGTGCTCTGGCGGGATTCTTCGTAGAATTAATTATGAGAGTTGCAGGGGGAGAACCCTTCCTCAGAATTCCCCCTCTTATTCATTATCCCGGAGGCACATTCATAGATGGTGTCTATATTCAGAGGTTTCCTTTTAAAACTTTAACGGTAGGGATTTCCCTGGTGACCATTGTGGCGGTTTCCCATCTGTCCTATTTCCTTTTTAACAGGGGACTACTCTCAGAGTGTTGCGATATATACAGTGTCAAGGAAAAAATCAAGAAAGATGTGGCCACAGAAAATGCAGATGGGCAGAAGATTTCTGATAGAGAAAGGCATGACATGTCAGAGCTCATGTCATGATTACCTGTTGCTTCCACCCTTTGAAACAACCTGCTGCATTGATGTCTAGCTGTGGTGTATTGTGGTTGGGACCTAGGGTGAGCATATTTTTCCTTGCAGATCCTTTACTACATAGACCATACCAGAATGCTCCAAAGCCCATCTATTTTCTAACCCATCTGTAGTTGTCAGCCTGGTCACTATCAGGATTGACTGCTGCTGCAGTTAAGAACTTACCCCTTTCTTACAGATTAACTCGAGGTTTCCAATTTTGCTTAAAATGTAATCAGAGTATGAGTGTGAAAATAATGCCAGTATAACCTGGATAATAATCAGTTCAGCTTGCTTGTTTAGGTGACTAGGCGGCTCCGTCCAGCATGGCCCGTAGATGGAATGGTCCAGATACATCATGGTCCCTCTATGGATGTGATAGCAGTAACAGCACTATGGCTGTCTGCATAAATGGAGCAACAGACACAACAGCATGCCACTGTAAACCTCTTTTGGGTTCAGCCACCACTGGGGCTGTATTGCATCAGCTACCTCTTTGGCACGATTCAGCCTCTATTCTATCCCTGGCTTTTATCTCGGCCACTACTATTCTAAAACTTGTCCTCCTTCTGAAAGCTCATAAATTCTACTGTACCTCTGCAATGAAATCCATGCTTCTGATGTCACAAGTAGAGTTTCAAATAAGCAGCTTTGCACTCAGTGGGATGCAAGATATAGGAAAGCACTCTTGCATAATCAAACCAGCACCTTCAACCCCACCAACCATAAACTGCACACCCCAGAGTAACATATTAACAAAAGTTCTTACTTGACCTGGTTGGGTCAGAAATGTGGTAAACATTTCAACACAAGCTAGCTTACAAGCTGGATAATGTACACAAACAACAAGCTGGAGGTGCCCCTTGAATATTTTTATTTTTAAAATAAACTTATAGCTCAAACTTATTTGATAAAGACAATTTTACAAAACAAAAATAATATTATAACCTACAATACCAGTCAAGATACTTGCTTTTGTCGACCACTGTTAAGCAGTGCATGAAACTGTTGTGCTGTGAGGTGCCTATCACGCAAGCTGGTGACCCTCATTATCTTGTCTTCTGATTGGGTTGTGACTTTGGGTCTACCAGATCTCTTCCTATCGGAGTTTCTTCCAGTTTCCAGGATGCAGTACTCACTGACACTTTGATTTTGTTTGCAATTTCTCTAAATGAAAGGCCTACACTTCTAAGGGTAATAAAGCTCTGTCTCATTCCATTTGTTAACTGCTGTTTTCTTGTTATTATCACTGGAATTTATAACTTTCTACAGTGTGATATTGTCCAAGTAGTACTTCAGAAGGTGTAGTGACACAGTCTGTCCCAATTCTGCTTTAAGACACAGAGGGTTTTTAAGTAATCAGCAGAAGTTGGGACAGCAGTGCAAATTGTTTGCTTCAGCTTGCAAGGTTTACTTTACTTTAATTACTTCAGAATATCTGTAGGTTGTATCCTATTAGTTGTTTCCTGAAGAAGGCCCATTTGTAATATTCAGGTATTTCATTTTTTCAGTTTTGCTAACCTAAACTGTAAATTTAAACCTTTGGCAGTTTACTGCTTACTTTATTCACCATTTTAGGTCATTTATTGCATTTCAACTGATTAAATTTGAAGAAAAACTGAGTGGTTCTAAAACTTTTGTCTGTTAGTGAATATGTTAGATTTTACTCTCCATTGCAAACTGCTTTTTAGATATTTTTCCAGTTAGTGAAGTGGCAGAGTGGTACAGACATTAACCTCAACTCCTCTTGGCTTTAGGAGGCTGGCTTTTTAAATCTCCCATAATTTTGTGTGAATTTGTCTGGTATGGTGTATAAAAGGTCCAGATTGGGTTCTTGCACTGCTCATTCTCGCTGCTGCTTTCTGCTGGACACAATGAATTGATAATCAGAGGCAACCACTGACCAGCAGATTTGTAAAAAAAATCAAGTTGTGTTGATTTTGTGTAACTTACAAAAGGAAGCCTTTTTTATTTTTATTATTTCCATTTATATAGTCTGCATAGTCCAGTTCAGGGTTGTGAGGGCCAAGGAGAAAAGCCCAAGACAGGATGCCAGTTCACCACAGGGCACTCACCCCCACATTCGACATACAAGACCAATTTGGAAATGTCAATTAACTCATAATACCTATTTTTGGGATGCAAAGTGAAAACTTAAAAACATGAAGAAATAATTCACACAGACAGTGTCCAAATGAGGACTTTAACCCCGGACTCCAAAGCTATAAGGCAGCAGCATCAGCCACTGAGCCACCAATTCCCTTTTATACTGTATCTGTATGAATGAAATGTCGGTGTGTCGCATTCATATATGGAATTTCACATGCGACTCTCTCTTATGAAAGGTCCATTCCAAAGGCTTTAATCTCATTTCCATTCCTAGGCAGGTTACAGCCTTTGATTTTGTCCTGGTCCTCTGACATATACAAATGCTGTAGTGATGAATATCAAGAGTGTGAGCAGATCAAACTTGTAAATTAATGGAGATTTCTTATGATTTCACCCACATAAGAGTCATTAAGAGGTGTAACTGGCTGACATTTTCTGTCAAATAGCTGTCATGCTCTGTATTGAAAGACCAATGTGACATTTTGCTGACTTGATTCCCAGCCAGATGATCAAAGGATATTAGAGTAGCGTAAACCAAATTACATTTTAGGATTTAAAAGAAACAAAATGTGTGTCATATGTCTATTGATTTATACAAGGGTACTAAGGATGTGGCTCCTTAATTTATGGCACACCAAGTAGCCCTACAACAGTGGGGCTTCTGACCTGTAAATAGTCAGGCCTCCATTAGTTGTTTCACTCTGAAATGACAAACATTAAGTTTGATCAATCTTTGTAAAATTACATTATTCCATAATAATAACATTTTCAAACACACATAACCCACTGAACTGATTCCAGCAGAATTGGGTGGTAGGGAGAAACCAGTCCTTCGTGTGGTGCCAGTTCATCATCGTAGCTGCTAATTAGAGGGGCAACAAAGAAAACATGGCCAAAGTCTCAGATTATTTATCTCAGGGGTGGCTTTAAAAAACAAAACAAAATCAACACTGTCTCATATGGAAATACTGGTAGTATTGTGATGCATGTGTCATTCCTTGCTTGATCTGTTTGTCTTTGTCTGCATTTAAAAGACTGTTGACCACTTATAAGGCCTCAGTAACTGATATCTTTCATGTCTTTAGTCTCAGTACTCCTATTGAAACTTTCCTTTAATAACGTTGCCAGCCACTAAAGTCCTCCCAGCCAATACCACAATACACATGAACTAGTCTGCTGTCAAAAGGGTAAAAATCAAAGAGAGTGTGAAGATCCATCACCTCCTGGATGGAGTGCACACCTAACTGACACTATTAATATAAAGACAGGAATGTGGTAGTTTTGGCTTTGACCCAAAGATGATGACATCAGCCATAATAGGAGATTACCTGGAGGAAAAGAGAATGTCCCTTAGCCTGTCTCAAGTTTATTTTGAGGACCAGGAGATGCAGAGTATAGAGTAATAAAATGTAAATTAAAATAACATTCTCAAACTCAAAGGCAATGGGTGCAGGGCAGAAACCAACCCTGGGATAATGTGACAGTTCTTCTGAGGCCTACTCACACATACAGTCCAATGGGGCAAATTAGCATGATAAGTAAATCTTTGGGACATGACAGAAAAAATTCATAACTCCTCTTCAAAGTTTCCATTCTATATTCCGCATTACATAAAGCCTACACACCAATCCCCCCCATTCTCAACTTTGCAGCATGATTCTCCATCCAATATGACCCTGTCTCTTGACCAGAGACATCCTAACCACCAGCACTTTCAGTGTCAAATTGTCCATACTGACTTAATATTAACCCCTGCCAGCAAAATGATAAGAACCTCTCCATTGATCTCCCCTATTAGCTTTCTTCTAAAACAATTCTGCAGCTGTCCTTCTGCCTCTTTCCATTGGTCTCTTGATTTTGGCCACTAATATTTCTGTCTCTTTCCACCTTTTTCCTCTTATAGGCATCTCTTTTCCCTCTTCTTCTTCTTACTCTCCAACACTTTCTCTGTGAACCAGCAAACTGCCCCTTTCCTCCTGCTGAAGGGTGTCCAACTTTCCTTTGACCAGTGGAAATCATCCTTTTTCAATGCAATGCTCCTCAAGCGCTCTGTAATGTAAATTAAGAAAAGCTCCTGAGACTAGTATGAAAACTGGTTGTCAGTCGTAAAACATCTACCCAATTGGACAGCATCATGAGCAGGACTAGAATGGCTGTCTTCTGTCCTAACAGTTTACCTTTCTGAAGCCACCCTCTGTGTGCTGACATCCATCTTTCTGGCCATGTTTGTTCCTTCTACCATCTCTATTTACTAATGGATACTCTTATTTACCTGGAAAGGTTTGGGCAAAGTGGATGGTGGGATGTTGTTTTGTGTTTTACATATTACTTGCTTAAAGCAGTTTATGGTCCACTTCATTTCTTTATTGAATGTTTGTAATAAAACTTTGATCACAAAGAAAAATACTTAGGTAAGAGAAGAACACACAAACTCCACGCAGTGAAAGATTTAAACCCTGGACCACTGAATCTATGAGGCATCCGTGCTATTAACATAATATAGCATATACTGTACTAATGTAATGGCAGCATATAAAGAGGCACAGTGGTTAGTGTTGCTGCCTCACAACTTCAAAGTCCTGGGTTTGAAATCCATTCTTGGTTACTGATTGTCAGCTGGATTAAGCAGGTTTAGTAATGGATGGACGCCTAATAGAACTGAACAGCACATACAACAACACAGCTTTAATCGTGCTTGTCCGTGCCATTTCATTCTCTTTGTAACAATGAAAGAGAGCAGGACTGAGTCACAGATGTAAACTTGCTAAAATGGTTGAATGTTGGAATTCTTTCTACTCAGAGGAAATTAATGTGTCTAAGGATTGAAAAAATCATTCATTCCCTGGGTTCCCAGTCATGAAAAGCTAGATTTGCTGGATACAAGCTGGAGACGAATCCTGGATTTGACAACTTGCATGGACACACTCAGGGAAGCCATTCCATTAGAGTGTATTTGCACTCTGTTACACACACACTCATTCACCAGCACAATCATCCATTAAAGTTAAAGAAAATATAAAAATTTAGAAGTGAGCATCAGTAGGCTTTGCACCCTAGGAACCAAGTTACCTGAACTATTCCATAACATTTCAGTAATTATTTACTGCTCTGATGCTGATCTTTCTGATCATAAAATAGGTCATTACAACAGCAATTGACAAGAAGAATTCATAATTAATTGCAGAATTACAGTATTTGAGGGTTCCTCTAGAGAGTTTCTTTCTCTTGCACGATTTGGCTCAAAAACTAATCAGCACATCGTCATCTCATAACAAGCTTAAATTTTGAATTTGGTATTTTTCCGTCCAGCCATTTTTAGTTCTAGACTGTCCTGAAGAAACTGTGACACACAGACACACACACGTCATTGACATATCAATGTTTTCGGTATCAGGGGATTCTAAAACATCGAGATCTGTTGAAAACTGGAGATTGAATTTTTGATGAATCTAAAGCTTTCACTCCTCCCCCATAGATGATAGATTATGCTGGGGGAGCAAAGAACAGACAAATATGGGGGACAGTTGGTTAACCCAGTACAGACAGATATTGAACAGCCCTGAAATGGAGTCCAAGTCCAAAGAGCTGTGAGGCACCATCAACAAGCACTTGCTGTCCAATTCATGAAATGTTATTATGTCTACCACTAACTGTACAAAATATGTAATAGTATTTCTAAAAAAAGAACTGAAGCCAAGTGTAGTACCAACCCATTTGTTCAGTACAATGTTCCAATAACTTTACAAGGTAATAATGCATGCAACCACATTCTTTATTTCTTCCTGCCACCTGTTATGTCATGTAAACAATAAATAAAATTAATAGAAACACATTTCATTTTCTTTCTTTTTTAATGATTTTATAACTCACATTACAATGAATGAAGCCGGCATGGTGACGCAGTGGTAGCACTGCTGCCTCGCAGTAAGGAGACCTGGGTTCGCTTCGCTGGGTTTGCATATGCTCCCCATGTCTGCGTGTGTTTCCTCCCACATGCAGGTTAGGTACATTGGCGATCCTTAATTGTCCCTAGTGAGTACTTGGTGTGTGTGTGTGTGTGCCATGCGGTGGGCTGGCGCCCTGCCTGGGATTTGTTCCTGCCTGCTGGCTGGGATTGGCTCCAGCAGGCCCCTGTGACCCTGTGTTAGGAATGACTGACTGACTGACAATGGATGAGATTTAGATATATCAATACTTTCCCATAATCTTTTTTTTTTTGTTCTTTATACAATTTCTTGTATTAGGAATTTGTTAGTTTAGTCAGAGCGCAGGGTCAGCCATTGTACAGCGCCCCTGGAGCAATTACAGGTTAAGGGTCTTGCTCAAGGGCCCAGCAGAGTAGGATCCCTTTTAGCAGTGACGGAAACCTTCTGGATACCAGCGCAGATCCTTAGCCTCAGAGCCACCACTCCGTGGTGACAATCAGTGACACTTCTCTATCCAGTCGTTGCAACTGTGCAGTGACAATATGAGTAGTTCATGATTGCTCAGTTTTAATACTGGGAAAGCTGTGACACATCTCAATATTAATAGATGATGTGATTGTCCCACACCTTAAAATTTAACTCTTAATTTTAAAGAGCGTAGACTCACATAGTCACCACACTACATACACTCTGTTCAGTTTTGGTCAGACCCCCATATTTGCTAAGCACTTCATGATGAATAGACACTGATACCTCCAGGAATGGAAGATACAAGGAGAGATAGGAGAAGAGAAGTATGTTAATCAGTTCACCCTGCTTATGTTCAGAAGAAACAAGTGGCCTTCTAGGATATTCAGACAGAGAGTGGGAAGGTCTGGTGTTGCTTCAAGTTCTGATTCCTGATGATGTGTTTTTTCTTTAAAGATTTCAGATTACATTTACATTTATTTGCATACCAGGCCATTTTTTCCAAAGTGTTTTACAAAACAGATCAGCATAATTGAGTAAACTTCAGTCTGGGGGACTGTTTTGGATCAAGTGTTACAGGACAAGGTTACAAATTGATCATCAGAATCGAAGAGCTCGGACCAAAATACAAGTTAGTTACAATTAATAGATTACAAAGCCTAAAATCAGAATACACCAAACAATAGAGTCTTCTTAAACACATTGAGTCATATTTCAAATGGAGCTCATTCCACTAGCTAGGAGCAGCCCAGGAAAAGAGTTTGGACTGAGATTTGATAAAATGGTATAATCTGCCAGTGCCATTCATCAGCAGACCTGACTCGTCGAGAAGGAGCATAGGACCTCACAAGTGTCTCCATACATAAAGGTACTGACTTACTGACTGCTCTGTAAGCATCAAGGATTTGAACTTAATACTGTATGTGCTGTTACCAGGAGATAACATAGTGATCTGAAAAGAGCAATAACGTGTGCCTACCCTGGCTGGTTGAACACCAGACGTGTCACTGCATTTTGAATTATCTGCATCTGCTCAGTAGCACGTAACAGTACTCCTGCCAGTAGAGAACTGTAGTGGTCTATGTGACAAGACCAATGCCTGGAGCAGGAGTCAAGCTGTATATTCTGTCTGATCTTATGTATGTTGTACAGAGTGAAACTGCAAGACTGAGAGACAGCTGCAACATGGTCAGTGAAGGTCATCAAAAACCACCCTAAGGTTGTGAAATGATTTGTCAGATGTTAGTGATAGTGAGCTGAGAATTTTCATACAGATTTTCATAAAATTCCATACATTAACCCACCCTCATACTGTATGTGTACTTGCTTGTTCCCTGCACTGTAGCATAGCCACAAGTTAATGGAGTCCTAACTATACACCAAGTCTTTACTACCTAACCCATACAGCACACAGTGTGATACCATGTCCTGCATGTCTGCTACTGTGTCCTCAGGGGAATTTATGCAGTACATCCAATAAAGCAACATATGAGTGGATAGGATTTGGTGAGGGAAAAAATAATGTCTGAAGTTTGATTGATTCTTAGTGTGCCATAGTGTGTCCTTCACAAAACAAGTAAGTTGTGAAGGCTGCTGGCTTGCCTGGTGTGTGTGGACACCAGGAAATGAATGACCTGTGAAGTAATGGTTGGTGTTAAAATTCATCTTTAGTCATGTAGCGTCTTAGTTTTTATTCGAGGGCACCCAGTTACACCTAATGCCATAAAACAATCCCAGGATGATCTTACGCAGGTCCAAAAGTAGAGGGAAAGCTTTTTTTATCATAGTCACCTTTACTCAAGGTGGTGTTCTTTCATTGATTCACAACCAACCCATACCAATATTACAACCCTAAGGCTACAATAGTTCAGCAGGTCATGTGGAAATAAAACAGTTACAGAGTTTCTTATTAGCTATTTCTAAGTCAAGAATTTGGGACACCAACACAGAGCAAAAGCCACCCACCGTGTAAATGATCTCTTAGAGTTGCTCGGTGGAATAAGTTGCTCCTTGATGAAAAGCAGCTTAGCCTCTTAAGCCATGTGTGACACAATGTCTTCTCTGAGCACCATTGCACACAACACAGTGAACGCAGACACATGAGAAACAGCGAGTGGATAAACAATACCTGACCCCTCTGTACACTGAAACTGGACTGAACCAACGTGAAGAAGGTAGGAAAAGAGATCACAGTGGGGCGAAGGACTCGAGTTCCTGCTCTAACAGTTACAAACACAACAGCCCGGACCCATTTGCCATTTTCATTAGACATTCATCAGTTTAATTGCATTTTATATATCCACTGTCTTTTCTTTACTACAAGACAGATGATCCCCTCAAAACAAAATGGAACATCCACAGCGTGAAAAATTGATCTTATCTGTAAAGCAAGCCCAGTCCTGGTGAGAGAGTGCAAGGTACGGAAGGCTATGACTTCCGACTGTGGTTGGGTTTTATTTTAATGAAACAATACATGATTAAGGGAATTTGTTTTTAAGGTTTCGGTGCTATTTCTATATGAACTCTCTTTACTGTATTGTGTGCATGCGGTATACTATACATTACGAGTCTGTAAGCATATACTAATATGTGGATACAAGGGTTTGAGATGAAAAGATGTAAAAGTATAGCATGCTACCTGATATTTCCACAGTAATTGTGCAAATATTTGCTTCAGCATTTTGGAATAATACAAATTTCCTTTCAGAGTAAGTATTATGATGATTGGGGTAGCAGGTGATTCCTACTGCATTACATTAAAACAACTGTGAATGCCTACTAATCCATCCCTTTTTGAAAATATATAATCCTTTTTAGGGTCACCAGGAGCTGGCAGAGTCAGGGAAGGTTAAAATGTTGGACTTGGCCTTTGTAGCTGTCCTTTGGAGTCATAAATGTAAACTCAGTAGCACAGAAACTGGAAAATTTAAAATCGACAATCTGGGATAATTTGAAAATGAAATAAACCCCTGCATAATTAGTGATCATAAATAACAAAGGATAACATCTAAAACTGATTACAGTTATGAAGAAAAGGTCAGAAACAACTGGCACTGTAAATTGCCCACATCTTCTGCCATGCAGCGATGAAGGGATCCCAGTCAAATGAAAATTATAAATGCCACACCATGAGGAGCAATGCTGTTATCATCACAGGCATTACAATGGGCACCATTTTATTCTAGGGAAGTTAGACATATATAGGCACATCAAAACAAAAGTAAAATATAAGTTGTGGATGGATGGAAGGACATTAGTGGACTTCAAGGAAGTGTTGGGGTGCCAGCCAGGATGCCCCATTTAATTCTTACTCAAATATTATTAAAGAAAACAAGCGCTCAATGGCACAAAAAGCAAACAAAATAACAAATATAAGAAGCAGTCTTCACAGCTCTCAAAGGTTAACAGTTGAGAAGAGCGGGTCTTTTGCTGGGAACTCCGTTGTGGAGACCTAAACTAACACTGTAGTCCAGTTGAGGCCTCACTAGTTTGTTACATTGCTTAATCCCCAACCTCCCACACATTGAGATGCATAATTTATAATCTTGTTAGCTTTCTTAATGGCTTCTTAACACTGTCTGGGGGTTGATAGCGACTCAAAATCTTTCTCATAAGGTGTACTTTCAAGTTTCAGACTTCCCATTACGTATTCAAATCTTAACATTTTTGCTTCCTGCAAATAATATTTCACATTTACTTAAATTTAATTTGCCTCAAATCTGCCCAAACCTGTATGCTGTCCATATCCTTCTGTAATGATTCAACTGATTGTCCTTTATCTGCCATTCCACCTAGTTTAGTATTACAGTATCTGCAAATGTAACCAGTTGTTATTTATATTTTTGTCAAGATCACGGCACATATCCTAAGGGATGACATTTTTGCACCTGTCTACTTTCTGCTACATTCCCACTTCTCTCATAGTTTGACTTGAACCTAGCAGTACAGATAACATCCTCCACTAGCGATGCCCCTGTCCCATGATGAATTAGTGCCTACTGGTACTGAAGCAACATCTGCAAATAAATTAAAGTAAGAAAGTTTACCACAACATATATAGGAAGTGTCAATGATAGAGATATCTGGCTTCCATAGAAGAAACTGAAGTAGAATACTAAAAATGGATCTAGAGGTGCAGTACATATCATGCTCATCATCATCACGGCTGAGATCCTAGTTTATTCATTAGTGGTCCTCACTCTTCTATATTAGTAGCTCATATCAGTTTCAGGTCGAGAGAGTTGAACTTGCTCTTGACTCACTCAACAGATCTCCAGTTATTCCAATGAATATATTAAACTGTAGGGTTTATGTCCAATGAATTTGCCCAGAATGGATATGGATCAGCATCTATCTAAAGATGTGTAAATGACCTGATAAAGAAATAAAACACAGGCATTACAAACACAGTACATTTAAAATTAAACTTCAAAAAGTGCTAGTAAAGTTATAAGATTTGTATTTGTAGTTAGAAACACAATCAAGTTTAACATGTTTAACTAAAAGTCGGAGAAGTTCAGTGGGAACAGACACAAAGAATCTGTTTTATTTCATGGGCAGTTATATATGTATTCCTTCTTTAGTGATAAATGATAATCTATACATTTTATATCAAAGTGGAAAACCAACAAATATAGCATTGTAGGTCAATTTCATAACTAAGCATATACTATTTACTTTTTATTTATGTAAAAATAGTACATTTGAAAATGCACCTATGAAACTCTTCTTATAAAGTATAATAGCTTGAAAGTGTAATATAATTTTCTATAATAACAGCAGGATAGGACAGTGGTTGGTGACGCATCCTCTCAGATCCAATGTCTTGGTATTGAATATTATGCCCAGTAATTTGCTGTGTACAGTTCGTGCAATTTCCCCCTGCTAACTTTATTTATTCTCCAGATAATCTGATGCCCCCCACCGCCTCCCAAAAGAAATGCATAGGAAGATAACTGGCCACTGTAAGTCAGCCTTGTGGAAGTGAAAGACTGGTCATAGATAGATAGATAGATAGATAGATAGATAGATAGATAGATAGATAGATAGATAGATAGATAGATAGATAGATAGATAGATAGATAGATAGATAGATAGTGAATATGAGGTTTCAAGGTAAGGTAATAGGGTCACAGTGGTGCAGGGCCACTGTAGGAACATTAAGGATTTCTGTTCCTGCCCATACAGGGAAGCCAAATGAATGTAGGAAATGGTATATAGATGTGAGAAAAAGAAATAATTGATTGAAGCTTTGCTTTAATAATATGAGATCATTTATTTCCCTTACCTTCTTTAGTAGGAGTGGTGTCTCCAGTCATTAGACTTGTATCAGGTTAACTGAAACCCACTCATTGTAAGAGACAGCATAATGCAATTTTATTGATAAACACAAGGATTATATAAATATGATAACTCCATATTAATTGACAGAGAAAACAAGATGTAAGACAGGTAAGAGAAACAAAGATATAACACAGAAGAGGCGGGTCATTTACTGGCTATTTAGAATTTATTTTGCCACAGGTTAACAGTTTTATGATATCAAACCTTTAAGGATGATGCCTGATGCTGTGCTGTGTGGAGTTGTGTGTTGTTGCTTCTGGTTCAAGTGGAGGACTCAGCTTGGGCTGGAGTGCACTCTTTGTCTTTTCTTATGTGGTTCTTTGTCCATGGTGTACTGTGATGTTGCCTTTCTCAGCTCACTGTTGGGTTCTTTGCTGTATTGTCTGTAGTTTCATAGGGAAAAACTTTCCTCTTTCTGACACAAGAGTGTATGGTGATGATGTTCCCATCATGAAGTAGTGGCTGCTTCTTAGTCTTCTCCAACAGGGCCCAATCACTGGCAGAGAGATTGGCCTGGCAAAGTGCACCCTAGTTCAGAGTGTCCAGCTCCAAGCCTCGGTGGATAATAGAGCTCAGGCTAAAGAAAGTTTGTGACTTCTTTGTGCAAGTAGATGGTTTCTCACCACAAATATGGTGGCTCTCCAATTTTCAGCTCACAAAGAGAACAGATTGTTAGCATTCAGCTTCCTCAGCTTTCATCTAACTCAAAGACAGCAGCATGTCAGCTTTCAGGTGTTCAAAAGATGGAGATGAATGTCGTTGGTGATGATGGAAGGTGTAAGCTCTGGTGATTGGACCAAGGTCACTTCCAGTTACAGATACAATGACCAAAGTGTTAGTTTGAGCTGCAGTTAGGCCATTCACTCAGGAATGCTTATGTGTGTATCTGGGGGAGCAGTTGACTTTCTGCAGACCAATTATATCTTCAGTCTTAGCAGGCCTTGTGTGCCACTTAAAAGCCCAGCAGAATGGGCAGTGCCCACTTTGTCCTACAACACACTCTTATCTTTTAGGATCTTTATGTTTTTTTCATGTCTACAGGTATATTCTCAATCCTCTAACAATCCAATGACATGCAGCTTATATTCATTGGTGATGCATAATTTGTCCTGTATGAGTGACTGTTGGCCTGTGTGTGACTTTTTACTGTAATAGGCTGGGATCAGGTTGGTTCTTGGTTTATACCACCACTGCTGCCTCAGATTAAATATAATATAATATAATATAATATAATATAATATATATTTGTGTGATCCTGTACCGGATTAAAAGATTTAAAAAACTGATGGACAACTGTATCATTCTAAAATAATGCAGTAAATATCAAGCAGCAGGCATAAGGGTTCTCATAACCTCCCAAAATGGCAGAACCCCTTCCAGTCACCCTCACTACAGTCAATCACAATAAATAGGAAATACCTCAGTTGAAGCACCGGGCTTGATTATACATCCTCAAGGACTGCCATGAGAGCTTTTGCACTTGAAAAATATATGAACTGAAATTTTACACTAAATGGATAGCTGGAGACATTGAACATGTAAGCCATATAATTTTGATATTTCCTTATGGCTTTGATCACCTTTGTAAACCCAATTGATATCTCCTGTTGACATGTCTTTCTTTCTTTCTTTCTTTCTTTCTTTCTTTCTTTCTTTCTTTCTTTCTGCAGTAATGAGTTGGGAGCCTGCCTAAGCATGTTCAGAGATGAGTCGGCAGGCCGTCCCCACCCTTCCCAGAGCCATGTCCCAGAGAGCACTCGCCAACAGTACAGTGTCCAACAGTGACCTGGCTTGTCTTTTTGAGTGTCCCGTTTGCTTTGACTATGTACTCCCTCCAATTCTTCAATGTCAGAGTGGTCATCTGGTATGCAGCAACTGCCGCCCCAAACTCATGTGTTGTCCAACATGTCGGGGCCCACTTGGCTCTATTCGGAACTTGGCCATGGAGAAGATTGCAAATGCTGTACTGTTTCCATGCAAGTATGCCTCCTCAGGCTGTGAGATCATTTTGCCACACACTGAGAAGACGGACCATGAGGAGCTCTGTGAGTTCAGGCCCTATGCCTGCCCTTGTCCTGGAGCTTCATGCAAATGGCAGGGCTCCTTGGAAGATGTCATGCCTCATCTGATGCAAAAGCATAAGTCAATCACAACACTGCAAGGAGAAGACATCGTCTTACTGGCTGCTGATATTAACCTCCGTGGGGCAGTCAACTGGGTTATGATGCAGTCCTGCTTTGAATACCATTTCATGCTTGTTTTGGAGAAACAAGAGAAGTACGACGGTCACCAACAGTTCTTTGCTATCGTGCAGCTAATTGGAACACAGAAGCAAGCAGAGAACTTCACTTACCGGTTGCAACTCACTGGTCACCGCCGGCGGCTCACCTGGGAGGCGACCCCACGCTCCATCCATGAGGGTATTGCCTCCGCCATCATGAGCAGTGACTGTCTGGTCTTTGATATGAGCATTGCACAGCTCTTCGAAGAGAATGGAAATTTACACATAAATGTGACCATCTCCATGTGCTGACAGAAGAGATCTTCACTCGACCGCTCAAGGGCACAGCTGCAGTGCCAGTGCCAAATGACTTTGCAGATTGCCGGCATTATGTTACTTAGATCTTGCAATCTTGTTAGATTCCTGCATTGTATGCTGCCATCCCATTTGTTTTTATTGTTTTTTGTATAATTTTCCTGCTTATCTAACATTAAAAGATCAACTCAATTCATTTTACATACTGAATATTGTAAATGATTTAAAGGATTATGCAGTGTGAGCTTCTAAATGGAAGCAGTTTGAATCCTCAAATAGAATTCAGTAAATTAAACCTCTAATAGATGTGGTGAAATCTGAATCATATTTCAGTGTTGAGCGGAGCATGTAGTGTTAGGAGTGAGCTGCGTCTTAGACCATTTACTTTTTTATCAATTGTGTGCAGCAACTAAAAGTTTCCTAATAATGACCTACTTAAGATCGAAAGATAAAATGAAAACGTGCCAGCCAATAATTTAATGGTCCCTTTTCAAATGGTTTTCTTCAGCTATAAAACTGTGTGAGCAGTTTTTTAAATCATCATCGACAACGCTCTGGGGTTACAAGTAGGACAAAAAATAAAATATGTAGAAATCATACTCACTTGCTTTTGTATTACCTTGCTGTGCTGCTTTGGTGTCAGCATTACTGTGGCCAAGCAGCCTTGGAGAGAGTCCTGACAGAGGAAGAGGGAAATGGCATCTCGGGAGATGGACTCTACAGTCAGATCATCATATCAGCTACAGCAGACATATTCGCTTGCTTGCATGGGTGTGGATTACACTCTACCCAAGCTGAAATCATTGATTGAGTCTTGGCCTGCCATACAGTAGTGGCCTAAAGTTCTGGAAATGACAGAAGCATTGGTTTTCACAAAGTTTGCTGCTTCAGCGTTTTTAGATCTTTTTGTCAGATGTTTCTGTGGTATACTAAAGTATAATTACAAGCATTTCATAAGTTTCAAAGGCTTTTATTGACATTTATATTAAGTTTATGCAAAGAGTCAATATTTGCAGTGTTGGCCCTTCTTTCTCAAGACCTCTGCAATTCGCTCTGGCATGCTGACAATCAACTTCTGGGCCAAATCCTGACAGATGGAAGCCCATTCTTGTATAATCAATGCTTGGAGTTTGTCAGAATTTGTGGGCTTTTGTTTGTCCACCCGCCTCTTGAGGATTGACCACAAGTTCTCAATGGGATTAAAGTCTGGGGAGTTTCCTGGCCATGGACCCAAAAGTTGATGTTTTGTTCCCCGAGACTGCGGTGGGCTGGCACCCTGCCCGGGGTTTGTTTCCTGCCTTGCGCCCTGTGTTGGCTGGGATTGGCTCCAGCAGACCCCCGTGACCCTGTGTTTAGGATATAGCGGGTTGGAGAATGACTGACTGACTGTTCCCCGAGACACTTAGTTATCACTTTTTCCTGATGGCACGGTGCTCCATCATGCTGGAAAAGGCATTGATCATCACCAAACTGTTCTTGGATGGTTGGGAGAAGTTGCTCTCAGAGGAAATTTTGGTACCATTCTCTATTCATGGCTCAGGATCAGGGCAACACCAGTGCAGAGTTTGCTCAGGAATGGCAGCAGGCAGGTGTGAGTGCATCTGCAGGCACAGTGAGGTGAAGACTTTTGGAGGATGGCCTGGTGTCAAGAAGAGCAGCAAAGAAGCCACTTCTCTCCAAGAAAAACATCAGGGACAGACCGATATTCTGCAAAAGGTACAGGAATTGGACTGCTGATCACTGGGGTAAAGTCTTTTTCTCTGATGAATCCCCTTTCTGATTGTTTGGGGCATACGGAAAAAAGATTTTCCACAGAAGAAAAGGTGAGTGCTGCCATCAGTCCTGTGTCATGCCAACAGTAAAGCATCCTGAGACCACTCATATGTGGGGCTGCTTCTCAGCCAAGGGAGTGGGCTCACTCACAATGCTTAAGAACACTAAAGAATGGAACCAAAACATCCTCCAAAAGCAACTTCTCCCAACCACCTAAGAACAATTTTGTGATGAACAATGCCTTTACCAGCATGATGGGGCACCGTGCCATAAGGCAAAAGTGATAACTAAGTGTCTCGGGGAACAAAACATCGAAATTTTGGGTCTTTGGCCAGGAAACCCCCAACTGAGAACTTGTGGTCAATCCTCAAGAGGCGGGTGGACAAACAAAAACCCACAAATTCTGACAAACTCCAAGCATTGATTATACAAGAATGGGCTCCCATCTGTCAGGATTTGGCCCAGAAGTTGATTGTCAGCATGCCAGGGCGAATTGCAGAGGTCTTGAGAAAGAAGGGCCAACACTGCAAATATTGACCCTTTGCATAAACTTAATGGAATTGTCAATAAAAACCTTTGAAACTTATGAAATGCTTGTAATTATACTTCAGTATACCACAGAAATATCTGACAAAAAGATCTAAAAACGCTGAAGCAGCAAACTTTGTGAAAACCAATACTTGTGTCATTCTCAAAACTTTTGACCACAACTGTACATTGACTGCGATGGCTCTCAACGAAAGTGGCTCTTCAGAAGTGAACTCTCTCCAAAGTTCATATCAGCTGGAATTTTTAATGTCTACTGTTGGCAACTGAACCTTTGCAACATTTAGTCGATTTTGCATTTAATATCTTTGCAGTGCCACCCAACGGTAATACTACTGCATTATATAGGGCTAATTATAGGAGTTGAAAGGGTCTCTTCCACAGTTTTAATCCCATTATGAGGCTGTCTCATGGGTTCCAGCTTTCCTGAGGTTATAACATTATTCTCAGGAATTCTCCTGTCCTGCCCATTGATCTTCATCAATGCATGAAATGCCATCTTTTTCCTATTGTGATTTTTGTATTTGCTGAAATTTGTAACTTGCTCTCCTGAACAAACGGCAAGGCATGGCTAAGAGTGTGGAGAAGTGAAAATTGTGACAGTTTCTGCTCACAGTGGTGTCAGACTTCTTCACTTTCTGCACACTTTATTGGGTTGTAGATTTAGTTTCAAATGGATACATTTGACATTTTTGCCCATCAATCTACCCTCAATAACCCCTAATGACAAAGTAAAAATGTGTTCATAAAGGTTTGCAAATTCATTAAAAATCAAAGTGAAATCTTTCATTCATATAAGTATTCAGACTCTTAAATCAGTACTGTGTAGAAGCTCATTCAGTAGCAATTACAGCTTCAAGTCTTCTTGGGTAAGTCTTTACAAGCTTTACACACCTGGATTTGGGCAGTTTATTCCATTCTTTTTGGCAGATCCTGTCAAGCTCCATTTGACTGGATGTGCGGCATCTGTAAACTGCCATCTTGAGGTCTCTTCATCCATGTTCTGTGGGGTTTAAGTCAAGGTTGCAGCTGGGCCACTCAAAGACAGTCAGGAACTGGCCCCAACTTTGTAAACTGAACTTCACTGTCTTGCTGAATGGTGAACTGAACCATCACCCCAATTTAAAGAGCAGGTTTTCTTCAAGGACCTCTTTGTATTTGACTGCATTCATCCTGAACTCGATTCTGACCAGTCTCCCTTTCCCTGCCACCCCAATCACTTAATGCTTCCATCCCATATACTTCAGCAGGTGATGAGTACTGCCTGGTGTTTGCCCGACATAGTGCTTGGAGTTCTGCCCAAAGAGCTCAAGTTTTATCTTTTCAGACCAGAAAATCTTTTTCCTCGTGGTCTCAGAGTCCTTTTAACTGTCATAGGCCTTTTGCTCAATAGTGGCTTCTGTCTAACCACTCTTCCACTAACTCCAGACTGAGGAAGTGCTACTGAGATAGTCATCTCTATGAAAGGTTCTCCCATCTCAGTAAAGGACTACTGAAGCTCAGTTAGACTGATCATTGGGTTCTTGAACACCTCTTAAATCAAGGCCATTCTTGCCTGCTTACTCAGTTTGGCTGAATGGCTAACTCTAGGAAGAGAAGGCCAAGGTGCTCCTCTGAACACTCAAAGATTTAGAAATGATTTTTATGCCCTTGCCCTGATCTATTCCTCGACACAGTTTGATTGTGGATGTCTACAGTAAGTTCCTTCAACTCCATGGCTTGATTTATGTCCTGATATGCAGTATGAATTGTGGGACCCTCTATACACAGGTGTGTGCCTTTCTCAACAACGTCCAATCAGTTCAGTTTACCACAGGTGGACTCCAATCAAGTTCAAGACACATGTCAAGGAGAATTAAAACAAACAGGACACACCTGACCAAAGTGTGGAATGCCACAACAAAGGGGGCTGAATATTTATATGAATGAGTTTTTGATTTTTAATCACTTTGCAAACCTTTCTGAGAACATGATTTCACTTTGTCATTATGTGTTATTGACTGTAGTTTGATGGGCAAAAATGGTAAATTTATCCAATTTAAATTAAATCTACACCACAGTAAAGTGAGCACAAAGTGATTGGGTCTGAATACTTTCTAAATCTTCTGTATTTACTCAAAGTGGTAACTAGTCTAGAACAGTGTTTCCCAACCTTTTTTGAGACTTGGCACATATATTTTAAATTAGAAAAATCCCACGGCGCACCACCAAACAAAAATGTCACAAAAAGTATATGTAATGAAATACAATGATCTTCTAGTTTCAATTTACTCACAATTTACTTACTCAGTGTGAAACCTGGGTCTGTTTAGTTGAATACAACGCTGATATACAAGCAGGAGTTGAAGAAAGACACACGAAGATGTTCTTCATCAGCTCAGATTATCTCTCTTTTTTTAGTTTTTATAGCAGTGATGCTTGAAAAGCCAAGCTCGCATAGGTAGATTGTGAAAAATGGGAGCAGGGCTGAAACAGCTCTGCTTGCCAGAATGTGGAGCTCCTTGGTAGAAGTCAGCCAAAAACTGTCCAAAGGTAGATCAGCAAAGCTCAGCTTTAAACCACGATTTTCTCTCAGTACAGTTATTTCTTCCTAATCCTGCAAAGTCATGTTCTTTCCAACTGCGGTGGAGCTATATGGGTAATCAGTGGAAACTGAAGGAAAATAAAATGACAACTTCTGTTCAAGAGTTTTCAAATGCTTGTCTATTGTCTCACACAGCGCAGCAATGTTGATACCTTGCCATTTCTGGATGTGTGGGAATATGTCAAGGTTGGCACTTTCCACATGTTGTTGCCAGAGCTGCACCTTTGAATGAAATCCATTTATCTGCACGTGTGAGCAGGTTTTCATTTCTGCCTTGAATCCGTGTGTTCAGGTCATTGAAATGTTGAAATATATCTGCCAGATATGCCAGTCTTGCACACCACTCATCACTTGAAAGTAACTTAGCGTCACACCTCTCATTTGTCAAAAACACTTTTAGTTCCTCCCGCAGCTCATACACAAGGGCTAAAACTTTGTCACGGGACAACCACCGGACCTCCGTATGCAGCAATAGCACTTTATGCTCCGCTCCCATTTCCTCACACAATGATGCAAACATGAGACTTTTTACAGGTCTTGTCTTCACAAAGTTTATCATGTGCATAATATTGTCCAATATAGGAGCTAGGTCTGCTGGTAATGTCTTGGGAACGAGTGCCTCACGGTGCAGAAAACAATACATCGCAATAACATCTGGATGTTGCTCTTTCACTCTGCTTGCAAATCCTTTGGTGCGCCCGAACATGGCGGCTGCTGAATCAGTGCAAACACTTATGCAGTTTTCCCACTTAAGTCCTCCTAATTCAAGGTACTCTGATGCAACTCGAAAAATTTCCGCTTCTGTTGTTCTTCTGGCAATTCCTTGCAAAACAGGACGTTTTCTCTGATGGTGTGCATGTCCACTGATATCCGTAGATTCATCAAGTTGTAATGCAAATTTTTCGCTGACGTGCAACTTTTCCAAAACGATCCTTTCAATGTCTGTAGACATGTCATCAATACGTCTGGCAATTGTATTATTTGAGAGGGGGACTTGGGCTATTTCTTTAAGAGCGCCAGGGCCGAGCATCTCATTTACAATGATTTTGCAGGCAGGTAGTATTCATGTCTCTGCCACCGTGTGTGCCTGTTTTGATTTGGCGATCAGTTCAGCAACTTGGTAGCTAGCTTTGAGAGCTCTCTCATTCGTCTTTGTGGTTTTCCTCACTAAAGCTGCCTGTTTCCCAGTCTGTTCTCGAAGCTGTATAAAATAGTCTGTGTTTTTGTTTTGAAGTGACGGGTGTTTTGTTTGGAGATGGCGTTTAAGTTTGCAAGGAACCATGGCACTGGTGGACAGTTTGTGGACATGTGATTTCTCAGTTTTTTTATTTTGAATAAATTTGCAAAAACCTCAAGTAAACTTTTTTCACGCTGCCATTATGGGGTGTTGTGTGTAGAATTCTGAGGAAAAAAATTAATTTAATCCATTTTGGAATAAGGCTGTAACATAACCAAATGTAGAAAAAGTGATGCGCTGTGAATACTTTCCGGATGCACTGTAGCTTTCATTGTATTGTCTTGAGCTCACCTTTTTTGCTTTCTTCTGACCACTACTCATACTAGGGCCTTCATCTGGGTCACAATTTGCTCCAGGACCCAGGTCAGATTGTGTACTTTTTCTTTTCAGATTTTTATTCATCGCTATCACTGCTATCACAGCTGAAGCATCACTAATTCTGTTGTTTGAATGGCAACAGGTAGATACACAGATTAATTAGCCATCTGCTGCCACCTAGTGGAAGAGTATTTAATTGTTCTGCCTGTTACTGTTGCATAGACGAACGAAGACAAATTATTTGCAGTAAATAATAATTTTAAGCATTAATATTTATGCGTACCTTCATTTTTATTTTCAACATTTGCTTAACCTTTGTGATGTGAAAAAATGTAGTGTTGTACGTCTTACAAAGCTCTAATACATGCAATACCTTATAAAAAAAAAACGCATTCATTTTTTCACATTATTTTATAAAGTACTTCTTGTTATAGTGAATCTTTCAACTTATTAAAAAAAATGCTACATGCAAACTGAATGCTACTGTACTACTCATATTTGACTACCAATTGAGGAACATTTTAACAGTGAGCCACATTGCAGAGGACCACCCACTGATCAAGCTGTAACGGAGCTTGAACTGTTGGCACAGACGTTCAGACTGCGTTCTGGCACTTCTGCTGAGTAGAGTAGGCGTTAATAAAAACAAGAATTCATATATAAGCCCTTACAAACTACCTACCTTTCTTCTTATCATTGTAGCTTTCAGTAAGAAAAGCCTCAGGAATGATGAAGGACCTTTTTGTAAGATAAGATTACAGTTCATGTCATTTGTTTGGCCTGTTTATGTATTCCTTGATTTGTTAAATGCTGCAATTATACCTGGGATGGCAATGCAGTGTGCTGTTTGGCACTGCCCTCTCACAGCTCCAGGCCTCTCGGTGCAGACCCTAGCCTGGTCTCCATCTTTGTGGAGTTTGCTTGTTCTCTCTTGTTCAAATTACAGAAGACACCAAGGCCTTGTAATATAAGTGAATCAATTGCTGAATTGCGTATTATTGTTTGGTGATACACTAAGGGCAACTGTGCCAGGTCTGCTAAGTTTATTCATATGAAAAATGAAACAAATGCATCATGAATCAGGAAACAAATGTATTATCCATATTATTACAGACAGTTTTGTATACAGACACCTTTTGATATCAGCTACGGACAATTATTACAATTCTCAGCAAATATATTAGCTCATTTGTCATATGACATAGCTCTGATTAACAAACAGAAACATTAAAAAAGCTGTCTTCAGCTATATATACCCACTGGGGAATGTCACTAATTATCTGACCATGAATACCAAAAAACTGCAGTTGTGCAAAAGAGATGAAACAAATCAAACCGGAGTTGAAAAATTTGCAAACCTTTCCATTATTTCCTAATATACATTAGTGTTCAAACATGTCACAAAATGGAAAGTGCCCATGGACTGTATTTCAATGGTTTGCATGAACCACTCCAAAGAAAGATGGCCCCACACTGATTTATGCTTAACTCAACTAGTTTTTGGATTTCTTTCCTGAGCAATTTCAAAAGGCTTTTACGTCCAAATCACTCTTACACCGTACAGTTTGTTATGTAACAGCTAAATGGCCATTTCCATGTATCGCTAGAATGCAAAGCGAGAATGAAACACTATTAAAATTAAGAAGGAAAAAAGCACCCAAGAAAGTTTCACACCCTTCCTGAACTACTGTAGTGGTATCGGATACAAGTATATTTACTGAGTTAATTTACAGTGGGTTTTTTTTTGGGTGGGGGGGTAAAAATTGCACTGCTTTTTTTTACATACTCAGTGGATTCAGAAAGTGTTCAGGTCTGTTCTGTTTCTGTACAATTTATTGTGTTACTTTCTGAATCCACAGTATATCCTTGCAATGATCTGGCACCTCTTCTTGTACCCCAGTGGTTCCTGGATAGGCTCCTACCCAGTAGTTTAGAGCATCTGTCATGAATAAGATGCAGAAAGACATTTTGAGGAATAGTGTCTGCTCAGATCATGTGCAGCAGAAAGGGCCACAGCAGATAATGCATTATAAGCAGAAGATAAAATGTTAAGTTGGTGTCCGCCTCAGCTTACACTTCCAACCTGCATCAAGAAGCTCAGGATGATATAAGAATGCTGTGCATAAAAAGTGCACCTCTAGCACAAGAGCTTTAACAAAGGGCAGGGGATGATGATGAGAGCTTAGCAAATATGCTTTTGTAAAAAATAAACCGATGATCTCTCCAATATATGGGAAAGGGCCCAAATGCATTTCTGCACCAACCTTCAGAGAAAGGTCACCAAGCTTTGCTAGTAAGGCATCATCTCCATGATCCACTTTAACACCAATTGGGTTGTTTTCGCCTGATGTGAACAGTCAGTCTTTGTCGCTATTTACAAATGGGCAAAGACTATTTTTACAACATGACTTCATTAGGCTTGTTTTTTTCTACGACAGACATACTAAAGTTCGTAAACAATACCCCTACCGTCTCCTTTGTAAAAGTGTCACGTTTGGCTTTTAATGTGTTTTTTTTTCCCTAGTGTTCCATTCCCATACATAAGTGTTTAACATTTGAACCATGAGAAACATCTGGCGAAAGAAAAAAAGCAAGTTTGATAAATACATTAAAATGCAGTATATACAACTATTTCAGATACGGTATCAAAAGAACAAAGAGTGATTAATGCAGTAAAAACTTTGATAAAAAAATTGCTGATGTTGATGCACTGAATAGACTGAATGGCTTGTTGGCAGAATGATTACTTCATTATATTTAAGAGGTGGTAGGCATCATCAGAAAAGGCCATTCCTTCTATACATACCTGATAGAGAAGGTCTTCGGTGGACTGCAGACGCTGTAAAATGCACTCTAACATGAAATGCACACACTAGGAAGCAATATATAAATAAATATTCCAGATAAGTACATTAAGAATAAATAAATGACAGCATTGAGTGCACCATAACTGCAGTGGCTTTTTTTTGTTTTCTCACATTACATTTGACAACAAAGTAGAAGAGCACTGGGGATAACATGGATGAGTGAAACAACATGAGAATAATTTGAGCTCATGCTTATTGACTGCCATACAACACACACTAATACTGCTAAGTACAGCTTGACTAATTATTTACTTATTTATTTTTTAGAGTAATTATCTTGCCCTACAGATTAAACCTAAGCACAGGGGTTCGGCTTGTTTTACACTCAGCACAGTGCAAAGATTGTGTGGCATGAACATATCGAAATGGAGATCTCCAGAATGTTGTGAAAGGCAAATCAATAGAGAAATAGCTTTGCAGTTGTCTTCAAAGTTGTTAGTTAGGTCACACAGACATCAGTTTGGACAAAGATTTGAAGAGCATTGAATAAAAATTAGTAATTAACGTATGCTTGTTTTGGCGGCATGGTGGCGCAGTGGGTAGCGCTGCTGCCTCGCAGTCAGGAGACCTGGGTTCATTTCCCAGGTCCGTCCTGTGTGGAGTTTGCATGTTCTCCCCGTGTCTGTATGGGTTTCCTCCCACAGTCCAAAGACATGCAGGTTAGGTGCATTGGCGATTCTAAATTGTCCCTAGTGTGTGCTTGGTGTGTGTGCGCACTGCCCAGGGTTTGTTTCCTGCCTTGCACCCTGTGTTGGCTGGGATTGGCTCCAGCAGACCCCCGAGACCCTGTAGTTAGGATATAGAGGGTTGGATAATGGATGGATGGATATGCTTGTTTTATTTCTTGAAGTATCATCTAGGACTGGGGTCTCCAACTCCAGTCCTGGAGAGCTACTGTGGCTGCAGGTTTTCATTCTAACTTTTTTCTTAATTAGTGAATTAGTTTTTGCGGCTAATTAACTATTTCCCTTTATTTTAATTGACTTTTCTTGAGGCTCTGACCGCTGAATTGATTCTTTTTTCCTTAAACGGTACCTAAACATAAATTTGATGTGAAATGAGCCAACAGATGAGCAACTAAGTTGGGGCCTCAAATTCCAACCAACTTTACTTCATTCAGTTTCTTAATTTGAAGCCAATTCTCGTTGCTAATTTAAACCTGTTATTTAATTCCATGGCACTCATTCTGCCATGGCAGACATTTCCAAAACTGTGGATTTTCTCTTTTAAGAGCGCTGTCAAAGTGTTTTGTGGACCTGAGCAGATCAACATTACTCAGGCCTTCACCTTTCTTTATTTTCAGTTATTGTGTGATGGACGCAGGTTGTTGTTTATGTGTTGGTTCATTTTGTGTCTTAATATTGTTTGGTTGCTAATTAAGGAAAAAAGAAATAATTAAGGGGCCTGAGTCTTAAGTTGTGCATCAATTAAAATTAAGACAAAGATTTCATTAGCAGCAAAATCTGGTCACTAATTTAGAAAAGGTTAGAATGAACACCTGCTGCCACAGTAGCTCTCCAGGACTGGAGTTGGAGACCCCTGCTCTAGGATCATTCACCAATCTTTATAGGAAAACACAACTTTCTTATTACAAGACAAGCCATTTTCAACTTGAATTTCTTAACTTTGTTATTATAGCACTTTGATGTGACAATAAAATAAGCCTACGGATAAACTGTTAAGTATGTGTGGGTTGTTGCCGAGTGGAAAACAAAACCAACGTGCAGATTTTTATGTCCAAATGGACAAATAGTCTAGTTTAGAAAAAGGTCGTTTTGTAGTTTAACTTGATAAATATTTTGTAATTACAAAATGTGCACATTTTCTTATTTAGATCTTTACACTTATTTAACAGAAATATTACATCTTCAAAACACCATGTATTGTACACCATAAAGGATGTGGTAACTGCTACGTGGCTGATAACGTTCTGCTTTGTGCAAGCAGCCATACATTTTAATTCAGGATCGGATATCTAATATTAGCTCTATAGCTTGAAAATCAATTAAAACTGGGACATCAGACAGACTAATATTTCCTTATCTTTTTAGAATTCTGAATTATTTGTCACTGTTGCTTTCCGTCATTTGGCTTGTCCTTTTAGTTTGCATCTGACAGCATTCTAACAGACGAGGGCGTTTATGCTGCTGTACTGCAAACTGAAGAAGCCAAGTGATTTAAGAATGATTGCATTTTAAAATGTGAGCAAGGTGCACTTCCAGAGCAAGTAATACAATTTTTTTCCCCTGTGCAAAATTTATCACGCAGAGAATTCTGGTAAGTAAAAGTAAGATAACTACTCTAAACTTTATATTAATTACAACGCCAGGCAGATATTAAATAATAATCTTCAGTTTTCCACATAATTAAAATGAGAAACCCAATTTATTATGAACAAGTTCGGTTTGTATTATGCTGAGCTGTAAACATAAGCATGGAAACTCATATTAGTCTCATATTTTCAGGTTATCGCCATGGCTCCAAACAAAGGTTTATTTTACAGTAGAAAAACTATGTAACTTAATTAATTTTAACATATATACAATAATAAAGGATATGTATTCCTCTTTCCAAAGTTTTCAAATTATTGATTCTGTGCTTGTGTGTCACATTGATATGTTTTGCAGCAAGTTTTCACATAAGTTTATAACTCTCAGGAAATGCTCCCAAAAAACAAAGTACCAAAGCTGAAGGATCTATCACACCTACCATCTGCAGAAGTGCTTCTCGGCACAGCATATTTACACCCAGGTGGGCACAGCTAAACAAACTCCAATACACGTCCTGAACAGCCTAAAGTCGCCCAGTCTGCCCTGACATTCTCGGCCCTTCCAGCTTCACCTCCTCCCAGGGTGAAGTCGTCTGGTGCCGAACCACAATGCACCTCAGTGCCCGTGCAGCCCTCTGTGGAGTTTTCTCCCGTTCTCTCTCTCTCTCATTAATATTTTAGTCATGTACTTATGGCATATTGGTAAACTGGAGAATTTTATTACATTCATTTTATATTTAAATTTGGAAAGTAATTCTCACATGCATGATATGAAATGTTTTCTTTTTTCTTTAAATCAATGTCTGATCAATTTAGAAAACAAGAACAGTCAATTCACTCTTATGAGTTACTGAAGATATCTGTAGACTTTGAAGCAATGGTTTCCGGAGTCTGCGACTACAACATGTCCATCAGAAGTAAGTGCCAGACCCTGCGGGCCATACAGTGGATCTGCTGTCGTATTAATATAAGACAAGAATGAGCCAGCGCTGTCAAACACCTGAAAGAAAAGAAAAAGTTATTTTATTTTATAGAAAATGTACTTTCTCCTGAAATAGTAACCCGAGCTTCTATGTTATTCTGCCCATCTATTTCTTGGACAAACGTAATCAAGTTTTCGTTTGCAGGGTCTTGCTCAGGGACACTCCATGTTTCCAGCCTGTAATTTGCAAGGGGGCAGTAAAGGCAAATTGTGGGTGTTGAAAATAATGACAGTTCCACTGTATTCAGTGTTTTAAAAACATTATTATTAATCTATTCTTTGTTATTTGAGGCAATGTGTGCCAACATACCAGTGGATAAGGACGCAGACAGTGGGACATGCTCCTGTCACCCCAGAGGCGATACCCACATAATTATGAAATTGCATTTTGAATTGACACAGCACTTGGTTGGCACGAAGACCCAAGCATTCCAGTGGGAGTCATGGTATCTGACTTAATGCAAGACATGATGTGACAAGAAGTGGTGGGTTAGGAGGCTGCAGGTGACTTTTATTTCAATTATTTGAAAGGTAAACCGCTTTTAAAATACTCCGATAAGCTGATCATTATCCATTAATATTGTAGTGACTTTTAAAAAAATTTGAGTTATTTGTGCTTATATGTGTTGTGCCTCAAGGGCACTGTTTTGCCTTGGCAGACAAAAAGGCAAAAAAAAACAAATCTTTTCTTTGAAATGCCAGAAGAGAGCTAGCAGTTCAGCTGGGTTCACCTCATGAGTAAGCCCACTTGCTTTTATAAATCCACACATCCCTGCTACAAAAAAGAACTGTCAAAAAGATCAGGAGATGAATCCGAACCAAAACAAATCAAAAGTCAAAGCACGGAGAATCAAGAATCAGACACCGAAGCAGTAATTAGATAGCAAGAAATTCTTAAGCCAAAAATCAATCAGAGACACCAATACAATCAAATTTACTCTCTGAAACCTTGGATGTTAAAAGATTCAAGATGCTGGTGTTGTGTCGATGACATTATTTGCCGTGACTTCAGGGACTGCACCCCATAACAACTGGCACCCATAATCAAGACAAAATGGCATCACAGTAATGTCAAAATATAAAAACAATAAAGCAGACTTTATTTCAGTTACCTATAAATAAAACACACATTCAAAAAAGGTCTCCAATATATAAAACCCAGAAAACAACAAAGGAGATTTAAAAAAATTAAATAGACATATAATAAATAAGTTGTCTAACTCATAACCGGCTTAGTAGAGCACTAGAAAATAAGCGTGTACCTATTATAAAACCAAGAACAAATCTCTAACCAAAAAAAAAATCATCAAAAACGTCTGAGAGCGAAAGACAAAAAAGCCACAATAATCAGATGAATGGAATTCATTTCTTTTGTTGTTCTAGTAAAGAGTCTTCTCAGAGAGTAACACAATCTAGGATGCTATAGGACATGAGGCACTGACAACTTAAAGCATTGCACATCAGAGGTGCGACTTCTGGGAACCGCATGCCCAGCAACACAGCACTGTATCCAAGTGACAAAAAAGAAACACAAAAATAAACTTAATAAAATCCAGCTCGTTTGATATCTGATAAATAGCATTAGCACATTTTTCCTTGGTAAGAAAGACTTCCAATCCACCCACTCTGAATGACAAGAAAGAAAATGAATAAGCATTACTAACATTCTGTAACCCTAACCCTAACAATAACATTGCATAATCAAAATATGGGTTATTTATAGAAAATGTATATAAAAAGAAAATGCTAAAAACACATACAATCCAATTGGAAAGTTAAAATCAGAGATAAATAGTTGGCAAACTATTTTGTTTTGCTCAACTACAAAGTGCCATACACTTCATACTGCTGTGCACTTCTTCAAAACACCTCACAGAAAGGAAATGCGACCAAAGAAAGCGTCACTCATATTAAGTGCGTATCACTGCTTTGTTGTGTTTTTTACCCCAGACTGGAAAGGGTTAAATGTGCACATCAGAAATTTTTGAGTTTGCTTTTTTGATGAAGCAAAACAAAATAGTAAAATAAAAGTAAAACTATAAAAAGTCACATTACAAGTGTTAATGAATCTTAACTCTGTGATTTACTGAACTGATTGTATTTTTGACTGGACTCGTTTTTCATCTTTTGTTTATAGGAATATGCATTTGATTGTTACGCTGTAAATTTTCTATTGCAATAAACATATCTGGAAATAAATGCAGCTTTTTTATTTAAAAAATGTCAAACATGCCAGGGGATCACAATAATGAGCAGCTTTTAGATTTTTGCACATACAGTGGCGTGTTGACTCAGCCTGCTGTAGGACATTTTCCTCTCAGCTGACACTTGAAAGTCTTTGTTGTTTTTAATGCTGATTGATCAAAGAGCTACACTGTGAAGGCAATGCAGTGTATGATGACTGAAACTGGGTGATTTTATTGAAATTAAGAGATGCACTATAAAGTCCTATCAAGAGAAACAACATACTTTCAGTTTCAAAATTTCAACTTTCATAACGCCTATGTGAAATAAAACCCTATATCCTAAAATTCTTCACTGTAATGACAGATAAATCAAATCATATTTCTAAAAAGATTTTCCAAATTGCCTCAAGTAATATATAGAGTAATTATTATTATACATTTGTACTGGGAGGGAGCACAGTGGCACAGTGGTAGCACAGCTGCCTCGCATTAAGGAGACCAGGGGTCATGTCCCTGAGTGGAGTTAGCATGTTCTCCCCATGTCTGTGTGAGTATTCTCCGGTTTCCTTCCACTGTCCAAAGATATGCAGGTAAGGTGGATTGGTGATACTAAATTGGCCCTAGTGTATGTGTGTGCATTTGTGTGTTTGTCCTGCATTGGACTGGTGCCCTGTCCAGGGTTTGTTTATGCCTTGTGCCCTACGCTGGCTGGGATAAGCTCCAGCAGACCCCCATGACCCTGTTCAGGATGAAGCAGGTTAGAAAATGATTGACTGACTGACAATTGTGCCACACCCATTACTGATTCTTGCCTTACACCTTCTGCATTCTGGAAAGACTCGAAAAAGAATGTGTTAGGTGTGTCATGATGATGTTAGAAAATAGAAAGTCATTGCAAATTACCATGACTTGTCAGGAATATTGGTTCATCAAAACAAACCATATTTCCAGTGCCCAGTGCTCTGCATTCTTTAACACCAACAACAACACCACCTTCTTGATTGGATCCTCATCTGCTATACCCAATTTGTGAAAATGCACAACAGGTTGTGTATTAGTTGTACACCATCTGTTACTCTGCACAAGTTATGTCAGCCTCCAACAACATCTTTTAATAATTGTCTGTTTGCAACCAATCAACTCCTGCTGGCTGGTTATTTCTAGATGGTGGCCTATTCTCCATGTAACTTTGTGACTGACATCCATGAGAACCTGCAAACCTGCCAACTCATTTAGCACCCACCACAATGCCATATCCACAGGCACTTAAATGTGTAGTCTTGTCCATTCGTTCCATCACCAAACACATGCTCCACAAGTATTTGTCTGCTAGCTTCATATACCAGTAGCAGCATTTGTACATGTGAAGTGGTCAATGATTGAGCAGTCAATTAAGTGATCAGGTAAGATATGGACAGCCGTGTGTATCAGGTAAGAAATGTAGAATCCTATGGTGTATCATATAGTAGTATGGCTCTGTTATTCATATTGACATTGCAGAAATATTTAAAAGTTTCATATGCAATAAGTAAGTGGTCTACATTAGTTTGAAGCTTCACCTACAGAGATGATACAGTTCTGTTTGGTTACCTGTATCCGGCTGTTTCCCCAGTCTGCTACAATTATGTTGCCATTTGCGTCAACAGCAACTCCAGTTGGAGCATTAAACTGCCCGTTTCCTTCACCGTGAGACCCAAATTTAAACAGGAACTCTCCATCTGCACTGTATACCTAAAATATAAATACATATAATTGAAACATTTTAAATTAAGTTTTGCACTTAGGAAAAACTTTGCTTATGTTTGGTTATCCCAGAATAGGCTCCAGCCCACCACAACCTTAAAGTGGGTGAAGCAAGAAATTGTTCATTATTTTAGGTATCTCTAATGTTATTTCTTACTAGACATTAAGCCCGTTACAGTAACGGGCGCTAGAACAGTAGTCCATAAACATTAGTAGGAACAGTGTATATTAAATGGCAAGGGACCTTTTACTTCAGTAAATTATTTCCGTAAAATGCCTGTAATTTTCTCTGACAGTAATACTGGCTTTGCTGTCCATAATATGCGTTTAATTTTCTGTCACAATAGTGGGCAATCAGCAGATTCTCCCCTGCAACTGATGTAATGTGCGCGAAAATAAATCTACTTTTAAAAGTCATCGTATTGTAATATCATGAAAATTCGTATATTTAGGAAAACCCCTTCAACGACTGACACTTTACACTTTACCGGGCCAAGCTTCTTAATCGCAAATCTGACATCCTCAGAGTGAACACTTGCACAACAATGGGGAAACTGGTCTCCGTGTCTCAGTGCCCGATTGGATTTTTCGTGTTTTATGTTTTAGGTCTTACCTCATTTACCAAGATCCAATTGGATCTGCAGCGCAATATTTTATAGGTCCTGCCCTCTCTGTCTTGTGTGACACATCAGGCGGCCTTTGAAGCATCTGCTTTGAAGCATCACACCGTGCCCCGCGCATGCGCACTTCACCAGAAGACACACGCACACGGACACTGGACGCACACAGGGGTTCTTTTAAAGAGGATTATAGATATTAATGTGGAGAGCTGGCGCTCTGCCCGGGGTTTGTTTCCTGCCTTGCACCCTGTGTTGGCTGGGACTGGCTCCAGCAGACCCCCGTGACCCTGTAGTTAGGAAATAGCGGGTTGGATAATGGATGGATGGATGGATATTAATGTATTGGTGTATTCTGCGTTAAGAATTAAAGCTTTAATATAAATGAACATCTTTAAAATAACTTGAAATATTACAGTTTTATGGAGCAGCCGAAAGAAGAAAAAGATGAAACAAAAGAAAAAACAAGAGCATTGTGATCAAATACTACCAGAGTGAGTTCTAATATGGCAGGAGATGAGCCATTCTTAAATGTTTTGTATCTGCATACTGGTACTGTATATTATAGTATTATATTTTACCCTGTCGGAAAAGAAAGCATACCATAACACTCATTGAATCATTTGCTTCCCAAATTTGCTTTTTTTCAAAGCAGCATTCATAACACACATTATTCTGGCAGCAGTGGTGAAAAGGCAGGGACCACCCGTGAAGAAGACACCAGCTGATTGCAGGGCAGGGTCTCTCACACCAGGACAGTTTAACACTGCTAATCAACTGGAAATACAAACACTCACTTCTGTTTGAGAAGTTCTTTGTTTTTCCATTGAATCCCTACAGCATGTAATACATGTTAAGTGTGTCATAATAATACTCTCTGTGTCTCTGTGTTGCCATTAGGGAAAAGTAGTGTTTCTTCTCAATGAAGAGGCGTAGAGAAGAGGCGTATCCGCGAGAATTAAAAGATTTGTTGTTTGGTGAAAGTGAAATCCACATACGTGAGCGGCAGAGACACGAAGTGGCTGGCGCATAGCGCAGGCCGTTTTGGCGAGCAAAGTGAGCAGGGGGCAAAGCCCCCTAGTTTATTTTATAAAATTAACATACTGTTTATATATTGTGGGTGGTGTGATGTTTTTGGTTATCAACCCAAAGTTGTGGAAGGTGGGTTCACTGGTTGATTCCAAATTTGTCCTCAAATGAGTGAATGTGGAAGTGTGTACATATTCTGGTGTGCATCTGAGAGAGAAGTTTGTTGTTTGTCATAATATATAATATTTATTTATTGAGCCCCTGTAACAAGCCAAATTTCCCCTTGGGGACAAATAAAGTTCTATCTGTCTGCTTTTATCCTGGCTCATACATTGTGCTCAGAGTTGCTGCGATGGCCATTCTGAGAACTTATAATCATTCAGAAATGGGGCTCCAGGAAAACTGGCAAATGTTATACATTATATGACTACAGAGTTATTTCATGGTGGTATTGTTTCATCTGATGTTTATGTTTAAATTGATAAGAAGCATAGAGCCACATTTCTTCTTTAAAAAAACAAACTTTTAAATGTAACCATTGTAACTGCCCTAACGATGGACGGGCACCCTGACTGGGATGAGTGGTGACTCCTGGCCTTAATGGACAGACATTATACATGGAGGTGTAACCCTGCACAAATGGTTCTCGATATTATCCTAGGCAGGGTGAAAGTTTAATGGATGGACTGTCTGTCAAGAGCAGTTCTTTCCCCAGTATGACTGATGGCAGAGCTCTTATGGCATGGCCCCAGTATGGACACCCACAGGTTTAAATGGGATTCGTAGTCCAGATAACAGCCCTGTTGGGGTCCTTAGGTACAATCAGAGGGTGCTGACGGGAGAGGATTTCCTTGTTTTGTGGGTCTTCTACATGACCCAGAAGTGCTACCAGTGTTATGGCACCAGAAATACTTGTACACTGGGGTCCAGCGTCAATGAAACCTCAACACCTTGAAAGGAATCAGGAAGTGGACGGAGTAGAAGGAGAGCAAGGAAGATAATTCTATTTGTGTTGTGTTGGCTGGAAAGAGAAACCCATTATAAAGTCTTTTGTAAATAAAACTCTTTTTTTAACCTTGTGTCTGGGGTTTGGGGCTTAGTGGTGTCCCCTGTAGGCCACAACATGCAGTAGTAGAAAACAACAACCTTCTACAGCACATTTTCATACAATGCACATGAGAAAGAAAAACAACAAATTAGAAATAAATAAGTATATTTAAATAGCAATTAAAGATAGAATTGTACTGCTCCATTTCATTTGTTAACAATATGTTTTATCATTAAGTATTGGTATAAATACAACAAATAAAAAAAAAACCATAAAAATAGGCATATAGGCAATCTGTACCTTAACTGAATGATTGTGAAAATCTGTCACCACAATTTCATTTTTGTTATTCACTGCCACAAAGTGAGGACCTGAAAAACAAGAAAAAAGAGATATTCCAGGAGTACAGCTAATAAAGTATACAGAGAGAAAATTTGAACAGAACTGATCGAATCATCTTCTACACCACTTTAGGGGTGAGGATGGAGGGGTGCCAGTCTAGGTCAGGGTCCACTCATGCACACACACACACACACACACACCCCCCACACACACACAGAGTCACATGATTAACCTAACACACACATTTTTGGGATGCCAAGGAAGCGATAACACTAATGCACCATATTGCTGCACCTTAAGTGACTGAGTGACCACAATAACTGTACAATATTCAGTTCCCACGTTAGCCACTGTCTCTGAGGGCATGCAGCAAGATTGCTTTTTACTTCTTTTTATTCTACAGCCTCTAAAAAACTAATTCTGACCTGACCATGTAATTAGTCGTCATAACTCGAAATGGGAATTATGTAGAGAAGCAAACAAAGGATGAATATCTGATTAACATGCAGTAATTTCCTATTCATATTTTTGTTGAATTGTAAAATTAATATATGTGTCTTATTTGCAATCAGTTTTTTTTTTATTCCTAACCGTCACTGGTGATCACAATCACTGCCTAATTAACTGTTTAGCAATACAATCCCTTATCATCTGTTTGCCTAAGCAAAATGTCTTGTCTGACAGAAGATGAAATTCAGAAACAATTTATGATAAAAAGATGTTAAATGCCAGTAGTGCAGTTTTGTAGTGTGACAGACTTTTTTCTATTCACGTCTTTTTAACTTATTATCTTCCTTATCATTGTAATTTTCAAGAAACATGCTGACTCCTTCCAGTTTAACTTACAAGTCTAAAACAATATTTGTGTTACGTCCAATTGCAATCATGAGCCTTCTATTGCCATTAAAGAGCCAAATGTCCATGGGCACATGTCAGCTGCCCATTCCCTTAAAGAGGCTGCTAACATTTTGTAGCTGTGCTCTTTCTAGTACCACAAGGCCAGCTATTCCCTGCCTGAGGTCTGGCATCCCAGACGAGCATGGTAGGCTTCTACGCAGGCAGGCAATCTGTCTCTTTGACTTGTGCTGGTGCCTGAACCTATTTGGAGGCACCTATAAGACTTAAAAGCCACTCAACCCGTCTCTCCATCCACAGCAGTCCCATAATGCCATAAGCTGGACTTCTCGTCTTGCCAGTACGGTTCTCACTCTTGTCTAGAGGTCCTCTGGTGAAATGGCCTGTGGTGTTCTGGCTACTGGCAACCTCTTCACATTACAATACTCAGTTGGACAAGTGATAATTTTCTCAGTGTAGTAAGTATGGAGTGTTCAGGTAGTGAGTCAGGGTACTGAAAAGAGATAAAATGTTCATAGGAGATTTTGTGTCTCAGGTATAAACAGCCACACCGCCTATATAATTTGTTGTATGATTTGCCTTAAGACCAAAGAAGACAGAATTTTTGTATGTGGAGAAACAGAGAATCAGGAAGGGTATAAGCTTCCCAAGGACACTAGAAACTAGATAAACAAGTTGACCACTTAGTTCTTCTGCCTTCTTTTTGTCTATATAGACACCAGGGATGACTTCTTGGAATGTATAGGACATAGGATGTAACTGAAGATAAGGTGAAACCATTTAAGATAGTCATTTTTAGAGGCCACTGTGTTGTATGAGATCTCTGCTTCACTGTTCAGCTGGGATGCCAGAACTATGACCACATTGGTATAATTCATGAATAAAGTTCATAGGCAAACGTCCATATGAATCAGGCTTCACCTTTTCTGTTTGTGGTTCAGACCTGATAATAGACTATTTTTCAACAAAAAACAAATACACTTGCTGCAATAAGCCAAATAATAGAATTTTTCATAACATGAGGATAATAGAAGATGGAGATGTTAAATATTTACAGACAGAGCACAGTAATGACCAACTCAAAACATTAATATACATTAGCTTGGTTTGATCTTTTTCAATCTCCTACAGAAAGAGGCACATGGCTTGCGAATTCTATTTCCTTAAGTTCTATCTAAAGAATTAAGCAGGAAGCATCATTCATTCAGGACTAGCCTTAAAAAGTTCCTCTCCCAGTTCGTGTCTAGCTATAAAATTTTTAGTGCCTGTACTTCAACGGTGGTGATGATTTGAGTGCTTGCTCTCATCTGTGTGTATGTGAGATGCTATTCTGAAATTTTACTATTAGGTGTTTTCCCACTACAGGACCTTTTTTCAGGAACCAGGGACATTTTTGAAACTCAGGAGCTTTCATAGTATTCCTACCACAGGAACTCTGGTCATTTGTAGTTCCTGGTAGGTAGTTCCTGTTATGTACTTCCTCCAGACTATGTACTTTTTGTTCAAGCAGGAACTATTGTGGGTCGGGCTCAGATGATGAACTATGATGAATGCTTGACCACAACCACTGGCACCATCTTGCAAATCTGTTAGTATTTTGGACTTTACAGAGTTGTCAGTGGGACCTTGTTCCACATCTGTCTTTACACCTGCTTCTCTGGTGCACTTCATCATGCGGCGCATTGAAGCACTAATACCCCTAATGAAGTTGCGATCACTTAGAAGCAATAAGGTGGAGGGTACCCCCATGAACTCCAAAAAATGCCTCACTTCACACCCCATGATTCTTCTTTGCACATCACATATTTTGTTATGTGGTGGGAAAGCAACACACAAAATTGGCCTGGGACCACAAGTGGCCCAGGGTCTACATTGTACAGAAACTCGATAGTTCCTAAAAACAAGGTTCCTATGGTGGGAAAACACCTATAGAGTTTAAGAAGAGGAACTTATAACAGCTCAAGACTTATTTTTCACACAGATTACTACTTTCATTTACTGTAATACCAATAGCCTTAATATATTAACTAGCATTATCCTAATCACCAATTTACAGACACTTGTTCTCAGAATCAAAGCAGATGCACCTATGGTTAAGTTCTTGTTGAAGCCCCGTGTAGGCAATGCTTTCTCTAGTACATATAGTAGAACATTCAGTGTTTTTCCTATGGTTTTTCAGATCAGCTCTTCTCCTTTTTGCTTTGGTTGCATCTTATGGTTGCGGGAAGTACTACAGCATGTCTTCATGCAGTGGTTCTGTCTTGTTAACAAAAAACATACGTCTGCTGGGCTGTTGGTGATTAATCATCTCCCTTCTTCAGGACAACAAATGCGTTGCTGGTCTCTCTTGCTTGTGCACCTTGCTTTTCGTTAGCAAAGCTTGGACTCATGCAGCACCTGCATATAACTCCTTTATGGATGATCCTCTACTCTTTAAGTCCAGCACTACTTACCCTGTAGAGTAAACTCCAGCTTTTGTTAATACCACCCTGAAGGCAACAGCAGTCCTGCTATGGAGAAGTTATTTCAGGCTGAGAGTACAGAGAGCACAGATCTAGTGCTTGCAATGGATTGTAAAGAAAGGGGTTCCATTTACTGCTGTCTCTTGGTTGCACATAAGCCCAACATTTTGCTTGATAACTGGTGTTTTTTCTGTCACAGTTGACAATAGTTGAGTGACACCTTTTTGTTCTCTGAAGAAGTGTTAAAATGGTGCATCGCGGAGAAATATCTTTGGATGTCATTTGCCTGTAATTGTTCATTCTTATCAAAGGAGACCCAGAAGTTGCATTTCAAAAGGAGGAACTGTGTGAGGAGAACTGACACTTGAGCTGAAGTTTAGTGTCAGAAAAAAAGGGCCTGCCAGCCCCATCTTAGCAAAGGCCTTGTGTGCCAAAGCAAAGCTAAGTGGGTAATGCCAGTCCTTACCTACACCACTGAGCTCTTAAGGATACAAATGTCTACTTTTATCTAAAGCTGCCAGGACAGAGCCCAGCACCATATGACTCAACAAAAGGATCAACTGAGTTAAGAAAATGAATGAACAGACTGAAGTCAAAGCAGAATTTGCCCAGAATTCATATTCTCATTAGAAAGTGAGCAGTTCTTTCAGTTTATATATATGATAAGTTCACATATTTTCAAACAGTATGCCTGCTCTTCTTTCTTCTTCTTTCAGTCATTTAGCAGATCTTTTAAGAATGGGCTATTAGCTGGCAAAAATATTAAAGGGAAACTGAGCGGTGTAGCGTTTCTCAAGGAAAGTGTCTTCGAGCAAAGCCTGCCACCAGAACTAATTTCTCGCCTTCCTAAGACGTTAATACTAAGCGGAAAACAGGAAATCATGGAGCAGCACTACACACTTTTGCAGCCTTTTGTTGTATGCTAATATTTATCAAGTACTGTATTTAATATTCTCAGGAAAAGTTAATTTCCTCTTCCTTTCCCATTTATCTGAAATTGAGTGGCTGTCAGGTGTTACAGATCTTATTTCTATTAGTCAGACACAAGCTATAATGAAGTTCCCGTAGACTATTCTTTAAATAATGGACCACACAGTCAAGGTCCCAGTGTTTTCTTTTGTTGGCTGACTAGGCAACACCTGTACTCAGATCCTTTTACACATCTTATTGTTATGTTTTGTAATTTTTTTGTGTTTATGTGACCTTCAGTGAAAAAGAACAGTTTATGTTGTTTAATCAGGTAATATGTTTTTGCAGTTGAGACTTATTTGAGTAAGAAAATAGACATGCAGGGTGGTACAGCTGCCTCATAGCTCCAGGGACCTGATCACTTGCACGTTCTTCCCATGTTTGTACAACCTTTCTCTGAAAAATGTTCTCATGCTGTTAGCTGTTATTGATATTTGTTAAACTATGCACCCCCTTTGTCTTGCCGTTTATGAACACACCTGTTAGTCACGTCCTACACTCACAGTGATGTTATAAATGCCCATATAGCTCACACATAAAGTATGTTGGTCCCATAATGAGCATTTAAATACAATGCACCCCTTGTGTCTCCCATTTATGTCTTTTGTCCGTCAAGTCCGAAACGTATCTTTAAGGTATAGAAACCCCTGGGTCTGGTTAGTTGTGGTACGCAGCAATCTGCATCCCTGTTTACCTGCATCTCTTGTCATGATCCGACCCAGGATAAGTGTCTTGTATCTTAAAGCTTTATTGTTTAATGTATACTGTCTGCTATGTACTGCTTTGTAAATCATTACTTCTTACTTATTGTCTTTGGTTGCACACCTGTAAATACCTTTATGTTTACTTTGTATATATTTCAGTATACAACGAGGTATGTCCAGTGAAATCCTTCAAGAAAGCTCACACTTTATGTGGATGTGTCGAGTTGTTTAATCTCTCTGTGGGCGTGCTGCAAAATCGTGTCAAGTGGGCAGAAAATGAATATATGTACATTAGATCAGTTGGTGTTACTTATCATGATGCAATTCAAAGACTATAAGCTTGGTCAAAAGCATCACATCCTGATCTACATGTTTGACAGAGTAAGCTGCTCAGCACCATCCACAGAGAAATAAATCTTCAAATCTTGTGAACTATGAAGCACAGAAGTGCTGAGTGTAAGCTTCCACACCATCTGGACTGCAAAAGAACTGAAAAGTAATCAGCAGTTTCCTCCCACATCCCAAAGACACGTGTGTTAGGTTAGTTGTGGTTATCTAAATAGGTCTGATATGAATGATAGACACCTGTTAACCACAGGGCACAATCACATACGGGTTGTCAAAGAAATATTGAGGAAAAGGGATGGAAGAACTTAAAAACGGAATGTGCAATATTAGATGAAACAGAACCACATATTAAATTATACTTCTGTCTGCTGCATGTATTTCATCAATTCATATTCTGAATCTAATAGATGCATTGATAGTGTTACATAAGGGCAGAAAGTGAGAAGCATGAGCCAACCCCGGACAGGACACCAGCCATCACACGTGAACCCGTGTCTCTGGAGCTGTGGCTAGCAGCACTAAGCACCTCATAATCAAACAGCATACTAAAAGCAGCATTTACACTGAAACATGTAGAGCCCAGATTAGACAATTCCTGTTTTACAAATGAACAAATTGATGTACAGACTACTATAATAAATGTGAGATAACAATTTCCATTTTTGCATCTCTCTGCTCATGCTTGTCAGCACTGATGTATGTCAGTCAGTCAGTCACTTTCTAACTACAGGGTCACGGGGGTCTGCTGGAGCCAATCCCAGCAAGCACAGGGCACAAGGCAGGAACAAACCCCGGGCAGGGTGCCAGCCCACCGCAGGGTACACACACCCACATAGCAAGCACACACTAGGGACAATTTAGGATCGCCAATGCACCTAACCGGCATGTCTTTGGACTGTGGGAGTATGTATGCTTTAGGTATTTGCGTAAAACACATAAAAATGACTTACAGTTAAGTGGAAATTCTTGACATTGCTGTGTTTCTTTTAGATCTCTTCCTACAATGATATATGGAAATGAAATCTTGATAGAAGAAAAGAGATCATCCAGGCTTTTATGCTTTAAATAAATCATGTGTAAAATAAAAAAGGTTACATCTAAGGCAAGCAAAGTCTGGCCTCTTCTAAACCAAAAGGAGAAACATTTCTTTAAAACCCTCATGATAATTATGGAAGTGCATTAAAATATATTGTTTCACCAATAATCACCATTGTGCATGGCACTGTACTTTCAGAAGAGAGAGTTCAGTTGTTACTTACAGTTGTGAGAGATGTTTTGGAAAATTAAATTGTTTCTGGGTGATACTCCAAGGACTGTACATGTACAAAGAACTCGTACAAAGATGATATGCCTAGCTCATGTTTAAAATTTAAGTTGACCTAATAAGTAAGGACTGTTAATCACAATTAAAATGTCATTATAAACCCTGTCAATTGGTTTATAGTTTGGCAGTAATATGCATATTCATTGCTGTGAGGAGATTAAGGTCAAAGATGACATTGCCTCCATAGAAGCTTTGGTACTCAGGCAGTGCTGCTGCTCTCTATCCATAACATGCTTTTACGGATTTTAACTGCTATACAAAGAGTGAAGTTCATTTCTGTACATTAGATACTAATACCACTTCCACATCTGTACTTATCACAATGAGTAAATAAAAGTTCAGAATCGTATAGTAAATTATGATGAGAAGACCCCCTCATTTTGTTTCAAGTATTTGTAATCAGTTCAATTTAACTATGACATGTCTAGTAAGGTATGTGAATAATTGTTGACAGTGTCCTCTAAAGTTGAACAGAACAACATATGTAGTTGGTGGTGTGTTTAAAAGGTTGATATCAGATGCAGGGTGGCATGGGAGCACATTGGGACTGGTGAGTGCTGCTGCCTTCAGGAGACTCACCCCTGTCACTGGCGAGTCTGCACATTCTCCCTGCGTCTGTGTTCATTTACTGGGTTTCTTTCTTACGTTCCACAGATGTGCAGGTTAGGTTAAGTGGATAGTCTAAACTGGTCCTGTGGAGGCTTTCAAACTTAATTCCTGCCTTGCTCCCAGTGCTGTTGGCATGGGTTCTGTCCCATGTGACCAGAAAAATCAGATTATTCACTTTTAAGTACCTACCAAATGAGACAGCTTAAAGTTTGGAATTTTTCATTTCAAAGATATTTTTTCACAATCATGGTATAAATACTTTTGCCAAGTGAAACTGTCTTTCAAAAATTAAGCATTTTCTATAAATTTTAAAAATATGTTGCCCGTACTGGAACTTTATAATGGAGTGTATGGGGCACAGAACAAAATCTTAAAATTTTTACCAAATACGTTCATTTTTCATGCCAAGACAGCTGTTGAGTATTGATCTGTGCCATCTGGGTTTTCAATGCATGTTTGTGACAACAGGAAATAATCGTTCCTGGTATACTGTTTTTCTTCCAGTAAGGATACATTTTCTATTCACTTGTGCAGCATCTCAAATAAATATGGAAGTAAATCAAAACAAAACCAAATATGTGGAAAAAAAGTTCCTGTGATTCTGGTCTAGAAACCAACTCCTGGGGGTTGTAAGTTTGTTGTGCAGGAAGACTAAGTGCTGAGCTATCACATGTGGCTGGTCTTCATTTAAAATGGCTGAATCTCATAATATCGGTGTTTCAAAAATGACTATTTCACAATGTGTATGCAATTGAAGGACGCAAATCAATACTTCATAACTGTCTTGGCTTGAAAAATGTTAGGGCCACAGGACACCCACAAATGTAAAATCTGCAAATACACTTTTGGGTTATGATTAGTGTATATATTGTGCTAAATACGACACAAAAAGTTGCGAGAAACATGAACTAGAACGATCACTGCCCAGTCAAATCACGTGTATAAATCTGGCTGCCGAGACAAAGATGTGTGGTGCCCCCCAGAAGAAGTGCGTAGTTCAGCAGTTCTTAGTGATCTAGTGTGACTTTTTAAAAAATGCAAATGTAAAATGATTAATATTAGAGATACAAAGCACACTAAGCGCACAACAATAAATGAAAAACATGATACAGTCCAGTTTCACAGATGCAGATGATCGTGGTGTAGTTATAAAATTCAATCTGACGTGAACAGCCTAATGAAAGTTATGTAATGTTTTGCTATCACAAACCTACTACACTTCTTTCTTTGAAAAACTTGACAATGCACTTTACTTGCCAAGGGACTCAAAGCATTCTCAAGAGATTATTTCATTTATGTTTGTAATGCTCATTATTGTAGGAAATAAAAAGAAAGGGAACTTGATTGATTCTATGCACGAGGAACGTAACACACCTAGCCTACTATGAATGGACTGTTCACTACACTGGCTTTACCAACTTCATTTTTAAATGTGTTATTAACTGTCAGTCATTGAAGGTCATGTAAGAGAATTTTTCAATATTATATGCACAGAGGCTTGTTCAGTGTAAGAACAGAGCAGTTTATAGAATCAACTGCAGTGGCACTACACCAATAATTTATGGACACACTGTTAGCCACAAGACATCTTTTCATTTACATTTATTTGATTAAGCCATTGTCACATTATGTGACTCACAGGTAATGTCACATTTAGCAAATGAGCACTGATCTTCCAGCACAGTCATGCTCGCCCGTTTTCTGATCGCCAATAGACCGTTGCCTAACAGAGTGGCGCTTTATAAAGGGTTAATATCTGCAGGAAGGTCAGCAATCTGCCCTTACATTTTTTTTTCATTCTGTTATGGTATGTAAAATATGAAGCAGGCGACAGATGAGCTTCTGTTTTGTTTGTGAGGTTCAAAACACACATGTTCTTTATTCCTTGTCACTATATTTCATGCACTGTACTTCTGGATGAACATTCTTTGGTACATTTTGGTTGTCAGCTTAACTGCATACAGAGCCTGCCCCTCCAAATAATGAGAAATCTGTATGATTTTATTTTAGCTAGTTGGTTGTCACATTAGACTATCGGCTTCATGGGAATACACCACCAAACGTCTCCAACTAGCTAAGATTATGTAAATTAAGGCTACAACTGAAAATCGCTGGATAAGTCGTCTAAAGCAACATAGGCTTTAGCAGACACCTTTATCTAAACTGATATTACAAAAGAGGTCAATATCTATATATATAATTCTCTAAGCCGCTGTCAGAGCGGGCAAGACACCCATGAAAGCACGCAGGAAGGAGCCACACCCACCAACTCTAAGACCATTGGATACGACGAAAACTCGCAGAGCCGCGCCCACCAACTCGGATGCGACGCCTCGGAAAACACGCCGTCATTTCTGTTTGTCTGTGCTGCAATCCACATGCAGCTCTGAGCCACGTTGACTTTTCGGTTATGACGCACGACCGCGTGCAACATCGCAAACTGTTTTACACGCTACATACAGCAATTCGCATCCACGACAAACATGCGTCTTCTTAGATGGTCCTGCAGGAAAACAGAAAACGTTTTCCCGCCCACCAACATTCTTTATTCCCTGTCCCGCGTCCACCGCATCCGCGACAAACATGTGTCTTCTTAGATGGTCCTGCAGGAACATAGAAAACGTTTCCCCGCCCACCAACACTCTTTATTCCCTGTCCCGCGTCCACCGCATCCGCGACAAACATGTGTCTTCTTAGATGGTCCTGCAGGAACACAGAAAACGTTTCCCCACCCACCAACACTCCTTATTCCCTGGCCCGCATCTAAAACAGTTTGCGAGGGGTATCCCATGGGATCCTTAAAATAATCCTTTAAAACTGAGGTTAAAACACAATGAAGGAAGCAGTCTTTAAAAACCAATAAGCCCTGTGCCTCTGTTTCATTAGCGTCTCACCTGCTTCACCGATGCAGGCCCTGCAACAGTCGAGACGCTCTCTCAGCAGCTGACCTTCTCTGTGCCTGACTCCACTATAGGCTGCTACAAAATTATGAAAGTACAGGAGCATTTGTTTCACACAAGCTGTGTGTGTGGGTGTTAGTTAGTTAATTAGTTACTCGAAGGATTTCAAGATTTAATATGAACAAGCGGTAACACTGCAAAAGCAGCCCAAACCAGAAAAGACAGCTGGCAAAAAGTGGCCGACAAATTAAACGTGTGTGCATTGTACTTACTGAAAGCAGCGTTACAGATTTTGCAAATGTTAATTTTTTTCCCACTGCTTAAAGAACATTTAAAAAGCGGCGTGATTATGCGGCATATACTACGCTGCGGGTTGGTATGCAGTGTGTAAAACAGTTTGTTTGTCGCGGATAATTTGCCTTTTACTATTACATGAAGACAATTTCCTGTTAATACTTCGTTACATTGATATAGCGGTGTTCTCAGTATTCAAAGCGCTATCCACACAGGGAGGAACCGGGAAGCGAAATCACAATCTTCCACAGTCTCCTTACTGCAAAGCAGCAGCACTACTACAGCGCCACAAGGCAGTTAAAGAATACACTGGGCTCGATTTTGTTTTCACTTCTGTTTACAGAGATCGGGTCGTAGATAGCATTGTTGCAATGTTACTTTTCTTGGTGGCTTATTACATTACGGATGTTTCACATGTTCATTTTTTTCCCCTGTGCTTAAAAGACATTAAAAAAGTGTTTCTCAACTGTGACTCCAGAACATCTCAGTACGCAAGCTATATTAAGCGTCAACAACGAAGACTCGCTACACCTTATTCTACAAGTACTGACACTTATCTCTACCGACGAAGTAACTTTCACCAGCGTGGCCTTCTTCGTCACAGACAATCCCGCTTTCAGTCACGGACAATTATATGTTGCTCTCTCCAGAGGTCTATCTTTTCATTCACTCACAGTGGTATCCACAAACCCACCCCATTTGGACAACTGTGTTGTTCAAGAAGTGTTCACCCATCAATACATAATTATGCGGCGTATGCTACGCCGCGGGTTGGCTAGTAATCAAATAAACACCAGTCTGGAGGACTGTTACAAAATTGATCACCACAAGTGAAAAGCTCAGAACAAAATACAAGCAAGTTACAATTCGTAGGCTAGTTATAAAAACCAAACAGCTAATGTTAGTTAGACAGAAATTCATCAAACAAGAGAGTCTTCAAACACTTTCTGAACACATTGATGGAGTCAGAAGTTTAAAAGGAGGTGGGTAGCTCATTCCACCAGCTAGAACCTACACACAAAAAGTCTGGATTGAGATTTGATAACATGCAGAGGTGCATCAGTAGACCTGAGTGGTCGAAAAGGAGCATAGGACCTCAAAGTGGATCCATCCTTAGAAGACATCATTGTCCCAAGCAGAAACCAAAGTGAGCACAACTCTAGGCCTACAGAAGTGTTTGGTGGCATAAAACAAAACTTGATTTTTTTAGGATTTCAGGTAAATAAGAATGGTATGGTGTTATGAGCAGCAAGGATAAATGCTAAAAGGAATAAAGAAATAGCCAAATATGAGCAAACCTGGGTCTTTGCACTCTCTGCTTGAGTGGCGCTTTACATGTTGAGGCAAAGTTAAAGGCGGCACAGTATAAGATAATGCAAAAAACACTTGCTAAAATGATAAAATAATCCATACCACGATATACGACTCCTCTCTTTAATGGACTGATGTTCTTCTGATGCACATAGAACCAGATAAAGGGATGACCCCATTTCATTTTTTTAAAAGCGAGATGCTGTCTTTACATGGAATAAATTCAAGGGCACAGAAGAAATGAATGAGTTTTAAGGCAGAACGGTCTGTCGCTTCTCTACAATGCACTAAAACCTAAATTGGGAGAACTTTAACAAATTAAGCTACCTCCACCCCCCTTCACTACTCAGGAGTCTGACAACCTGGGAAGAAATGGGGGGCAAATCCCTGATTGAAAAAGAGAGGAAGTGAGATAATCCTATTATTCATCTGACTGAGCAAGACTGCAATAATGGCTGTCTGGAGTATGCTACCACTTTTCATCTCTAAATGTCATCATAAAAAGGAGGCACCTGGTAGGTTTTACATGTCATTTCAAAGTTCTTAACCTTGTTGTTAAAACAATAACCTTGACTAAGCATATCTCTGAATATATTGCAAAAATGTCCCTTATTGGACTAATAAAAAATCCATTCCTGATTATTAGAGCACACTTTTCTAATTTATGCAGGCTTTCCTCCACTGCTGATGCTAATGCACTATCACAGATTAATGTTCTGGGACCTGTCACCCACACAATAAGAAGAACACCTTATACAGTAATTATAATGTAGCATAATTATTATGTATTATGCTACAGACCCTGGAGAGCAACTTTTAATGCAAAAGACTGCTGATGCTCACACATCTGGCTGAGGTCACACCATTTCTCCATTCTTCGTTTTTTTTTTTAACTGAAAACAGTTCCTGACTCTCCCTGTTCTTCTTCTTCTTTTGGCTGCTCCCGTTAGGGGTCGCCACAGCAGATCATCTTCTTCTATATCTTTCTGTCCTCTGTATCTTGTTCTGTTACACCCATCACCTGCATGTCCTCTCTCACCACATCCATAAACCTTCTCTTAGGCCTTCCTCTTTTACTCTTGCCTGGCAGCTCTATCGTTTGCATCCTTTTCCCAATATACCCAGCATCTCTCCTCTGCACATGTCCAAACCAAAACAATCTCGCCTCTCTGACTTTGTCTCCCAACCGTCCAACTTGAGTTGACCCTCTAATGTATTCATTTAAAAAATCAGCTTGTCTTGAAAGAATTCACCTTTCTCTTAGTGTTTCAATGACTACTGGATGACTGTGGTGTAACGGGTCCACAACTCAAGTCAAAAAGGCCACTTTTTAAATAAATAGTCGCAGCTTAGAGAGGGGGCGTGGTAGTATGGCACAGGTGAGGAGTCGTCCGCGTCCATAATTGTTGCCGGGAGCTGCTGGTTGCCACACCTGATCCACGTCCCCGGATCAAATAATATAAGCGCAAGGCAGCTAGGGGTAGAAAAAAGAAAAAAAAGAACGGGAGGTTAATGGAGAAGAAGGAAGCAGGACAGAGAAAGCCAGTGAGACGGAACAAGTGAGCGAGCACAGCTCGTACTGATTGCAGGCAGTTGGGAGAGGCGAGCCCGAGTAGGGTGTTTGGCCGGCACCCGAGGGCTGACGGTAGTGGTCACTCCTGCTGAGCACTTGTTTGGAGCAGGAGTGACCGGGAGAAGGTTGGCTTGCCGCAGTGAAGGCAGCAGGAGTCGGGGACTTGGGAAATGGAAGCCCCAGCATAAGCGTCCTGGTCGCTGGGGAGCCCAAGTCTCGGTCTGGATGAGCAGTACTGGAGCCAGGGATCGGAAAGACCACCAGACCAGTACAGTGTAGAAGGTTAGCTGCATGTAGGGTGACTCCCGTGGTGTATAGCCTGGATGGGAGAAGCGGGGGAGTCACCAATAAAAGAAGGCACCAGGCTTTGTTTTAAAAGACTGCTTCCGGCCATTGTTTTAACCTCGGTTTTAAAAGGATTTTTTTATATTGGATTTTAATCTCCAACAGTCCACTCGTTTTTATTGGATTATTTATTTATTTATTGAAACATTTTCAAAGCACTGCACTTTGAACACTGTTTGGTTTTTGTTTGTTGATTTTAATAAATGCACTTTGCACTTTTTGCACCATCCCCTTGCTTCATTGTTGTGCCTCACTGTCCAGCTCATCGGTGACATTACTGACAGTGTCGGGTTCAAGAGTCTCCCAGAAGGAAGATGGGAGCATGGAGTGGAACCCACATCGTCACAATGACTGGCCTATGGATGTCAATCTTCTTATATAATACGCTACCATGGCTGTCCGTTTGTCTGTCCAGGATTTTAACCGCAAACCGTTTCACCTATTGACTTGAAATTTGGTACACATATATGACGTGACGTCTACTATCCGCTTTCGGGGTGATGATTGACCTCCAAGGTTATTCCTCTTTTTATTTTTATTTTATTTTATTGTAGAATCAACTCTCGGCAGTGGCCAGCAGGGCGGACATGTGGCGCATGCATAAGGGCGCCGCTCTCATCCCTACCACCTTCAGTTTTAATGCGAAAAGATGCTGAAGAAAGAAGAGAAGCAGCGGGCCGCTAGGGTGGAGTAAAGAAGAGCTGCTCAGGAAGCAACAAGCGCATCAACCTCTGAGCAAACGAATGCTAAATGTACAGAGAAAAAGGATGAAAACTAGGAATGCTCAAGTCAAGTGTATTCACTGCATGTTATCGTGCAGTGCGCTATTACTGGTTACAAATAAAGTTGTATTCTTTAAAGCATCTTTCATTTTGAGTTTTGGTTTACTGGAATTGTATGTCATAAGGCTGGTTGGAAGCATGCACTGATAGCACATCGCCACACCCACCACACGATGAACCACCTGGATTGGGACCTGATTGCAGTAGGTGACACTTCAGCACCACACTTGAACAGTGTGAGGTTTGTCACAGTGGATGCAGTGCCAATCCTGCCACCAACCCCCAAGTTTCCCCTGTAAGCTGGAGGACCTGCTTGAAAGGGCTAAATGCAGATTAACGTCATACCGAGGAGAAAGCAATTGCAGGTCAAGGGCTCAAGCAGTCACTTCTGGTGTTTACAGGATTCGAACCGGCCACCTTCCAATTGCTGGAGCAGATTCCTAGCCTCAGAGCCACCACTCCGGCCAATGTCATAAATGAACAAGGGAGGAAAAATGCTGGCAGGGAGCTATGCATAATGGCGAGCCATAAAAGAAGAGCTGGCCACCTCAACATAATTATTTTCTATTCCTTAATAGGTGAACAGCTTCATCTTTATAGCTTACGCTCAGATTGACTACAGATGGTGACGGTCATTTCCATGTCTACCATTATATTACTCACTTCTTGACCTACAACTCTCAGATGTTGTTGCGTGTAACAACAGTGTGAATTTTAAAGTATGTTTTTGGAATCTGCATATCCAATATGAATAAGCCACTGAATCGTATCAGCCAAGGGCATTCGATGAAGTATTGCTACAGCAGACAGCCAAATATACCAGCCAGATGCAAGTTCTGCCAGCCAACTGTGACAAACCTGAATAACTTTAACTAACACTGTGCCCTCTGCAGGCCTCAGCCCTCCATCTGCTCCATTCTTGCTTCTTAGATTCAATCCTGGTAGCAGATTTTTATTCTAAATCAATGAGTCATTCTTATGTCTAATTGGTGTGTTTGTTTCATTTTCTTTTAAGTTTTTTCTTCTTATTTTGCATTCAGAAAAGTGCTCCAGAATGATTTTTACATTTAGAAGAAATTATTTTTTATGCTTTTTGTGCTTTTTCCATGGCTTTAAAATCCAAACTAGCTTTTACAATTTTCCTGTAAATTCACCTTTTGCTGCGGAGTTTGCTCTCCTAATTGTATTCAAATACTGACCCAGGTGCAAATGACACCAAATGCTGAAGTGCAGCTGCTACATCAATGTCATATTCAGTTGTGAGCTAATGAGGAGAGACTAGCGTTTTAAGATGTGCACTACATACCCAAAAGTGTGTGCACACCCGTCCAACTGACCAAGTTCAGGTGTTTCAGCAGCACCCATTGCTAAAAGGTACATAAAATCAAGCACTTAGCTATCTATGCAATCTCCATGGACAAACATTGGCAGTAGAATTGATCATAGTGAAGAGCTCAGTGACTTTAAACATAGCACTGTCATAGGAGGCCACCTTGGCCACAAGTCAGTATGTGAGATTTCTGTTCTGTTAGATCTGTCTTGGTCAACTGTAAGTGCTGTTACTGTGAAGTGGAAGTGTCTGTGAAGTGGAGCAACAACAGCTCGGCCATGAAGTGGGAGACCACTCAGACTCACAGAGCAGGACCGTCAAGTGCTGAAGCACATAGCGTGTAAAAAATTCCCATCCTCTGTTGAATCACTCACAACAGAGTTCCAGACTGCCAACATCAGCAAAAGAGCTGTGTGTCAGAAGCTTCATGAAATGGGCTTCCATGGTTGAGCAGCTTCTCACAAGCCTTAGATTACTATGTGCAATGCCAAGCATCAGCTACAGTGGTGTAAAGCATGTCACCATCGGACTCTGGAGCATTGGGGGAAGTGTTTTCTGGAGTGATGAATCACACTTCACTATGTGGTTGTCTGATGGATGAATCTGGGCTTGGCGGATGTCCGGAGAATGCTACCTTCGGGACTGTATAGTGCCTACTGGAAAGTTTGGTGGAGGAGGGATCACAGTCTGAGGCTGTCCTTCAGAGTTCAGGCCAGTCCCCTGGTTCCAATGAAGTTACTGTTGATACTACAGCACACAAAGACATTTCTGACAGTTGTGCACTTCCAACTTTGTGGCAACAGTTTGGGGAAGGTCCTTTTCTGTTGCAGGATGACTGTGCCCCTGTGCACAAAACCTGGTCCATGATGACATATTCTGATTAATTTGTTGTGAAGGAACATAAGTGGTCTGCACAGAGCCCTGATCTCAATCCTACTGACCACCATTTGGGATGAACTGGAATGCTGATTATGAGACACGGCCTCTTGATGAGCATCGGTACCTGATCTTACAGATGTTCTTTTGCCTGAATAGCCACAGAATCCCACAAACAAACTTCACAATCTCGTAGGAAGCCTTCCCAGAAGAGTGGAATCTGTTACAGCCACAAAGCAGGACAACACCACATTAATGCCCATGGTTTTGGAATGTGATCTCCAACAAGCTCATACAGGTGTGATGGTCAGGTATCCACAAACCTTTGGCCCATATGGTATATTTGTAGGCCATTGTTGAAGTACCAGGGTTGGTTATAAAGAGAAAAGCTTTACAGCTAATCTGTCTGATATGTTATCACAATGTAGACTAGCTGTGTGTAATGTAAAATCAAGATGGTTATGATGCTACCTTAGTATTTCCAAAGTCAAGCAGACACCTTACATCTAAGCCAAGCAGCCGCCATACTAACCCAACATAAGTGAAACGGGTTGCCTTAGCCCTCATAAAAGGAGCAGGGGCCACTGAGATACCTACCATCCTCATAAGAGCACCACTTTAGCACTAACCGTAGAAATGTATCCTTCCAAAACACCACAGAGATGTTTCTAGTGTAGGTAAGCTGGGGGATAGCTGCATAATGTATCGTGTGTGCTACTCCCTTATATTGCTAGAAGAGGGTTGGAAGAAAGTAATTTATGTTCTGCAAACACGTTTTAAATGAAAAGTGTGTGTGTTTTTGTCCCAACAAAGCTAATAAAATACAGTTGGCTTCATTGATTTTTGCTGTCTTAAAGCATATAGTTAATTAACAGTATGTGGTATCTTATGCGTGACAGAGAATGCACTACCTACATGTATCCTCCCTTAAGTTTTCAGAAATATGTCAATGTTACTGATTTGACAGCCTTCCCTCCTGAAACTGTCAGTACCAATTTGTTAGGACTCTCGCAGCAGAGTTTTGAATCAATTGGAGCTGTGATATGAAATTAGAAGTGGCACCTGCCAGTAGGGAGTTACAATAATTGATACGGGATGTGATAAAAGCATGGACAAGTTTCTTGGCATTAGAAAAGGACAGAAATGAGCGAAGGGAGGAATCAAAAATGACACCAAGACTCCTTACATTAGGAGAAGGTCTGATGAGATTATCGTGAAGAGTGACTGAAAAGGAGCTCATTTTCTTAAGTTGCGCTTTAGTGCCAATTTGCCAGGAGTTCAGTTTTGTTGCAGTTTAATTCTAAGGAGTTCTGCTTTAGTCAGGTTTTAATTTCACTGAGGCAAGTTGTGAGCTGAGAAAGCTCTGATGAAGTTTCACTTTTAACATTGAAATGGAGTCGAGCATCATCTGCATAAAAATGATAACCCAATCCAAAGCTACGAATAATATGGCCAAAGGGAAACACATATATCTCTCAAGATAATTAATCCCAGATAAACTCCACAAAGAGTCAAACACAGAACTGAGGTACAAGCATCAAGACGCCCCTTACCCATTGTATACCTGCAAGGCCTAACACAACTCCTCCTGTTTTGTATATTTTACTTTAAATGTTAACAAGTTTATAATAAACAGGACATTCACAGAGACACACATTACCATCTAATGTACCTGCAAACTGCCTGTCTGATGTTCCTCTTGCCCCAAATTTAGTGACAAGCTTCCCATTGGATTGGAAAATGAAAACACAGCAAGCCTTGTTATCCACAGCAATGATGTGACCATTACGATCAACTGCTACACCTTTGGGTCCCATTAGCCGACCAGCTCCAATTTTATTCTGTAAAAAAAAAATATAATAAATGCAAAGTGAAATAGCCCAAATGCTGAGAGAAAGTGATATGTATGCCATTTACCCACAACTACATTTTCACAAATTAGAAGCCAGGAATTCTTGACAAAAGTGAAAAATTTAAAACAAATTTTCAAAACATATTCAAATAAACACACGTGCTACCTAAGAGCAAACTAAACAAAATCTTAGAGCAACTTGGCTATCATCTACACCAGAGGCTTTCAACTCAGACCATGGAGGCTACAGGTTTCTTAATTGCTGCTAATGGAATAGACTTTTTTCCTTGATTTTAATTGATTTGCTTTTTTAAGATTTGTCTTTTCTTAAGCAGCACCCAAACAAGGATCTCAGGCAAACCGAGCAAAACAGATGACCGGCTAACTTGATTCCATTTGCACCTACTGTATGTGTCCATCAAGCAATATCTACTTCAAGAAAATATTTAACAATAAAGAAGTGAAAGTTTGGGAAAGACCAATCTGATGTCAGGGGAAATATCAGCAGTTTTAGAGACATGTGATGTTGCAGATGATAGCATTAAACAATTCAAGGAGTTAAACAATGCACTACATCGGTGGCTTCAAATTAAGATATTAGTTGAAATGAAAATGGTGACCATCTAGGAACTGACTTTGAGATTCTTAGCTGATCATCTCTTGGTTTTCTTTACATCTCATTATTGATTGTCTGCTGGTTAGGGAAAAAAAAAACAATTAAGAGTGCTGAATCTTAGAGAGGAAGCCCATTAAAGTTAAGGAAAAAGCAGTCTGTCCCACCAATAGAATGAATTGGTCACTAATGAGGAAGGTGGCTGGAATGAAAACCTGCTGGCACAGCAGCCCTCCTGAATCTGAGTTTGACTCCCCTGATTTAAACTGGTAAGGCAGATGAACTGAATTAGTTCCTCTTAAATTTTGCTGTAGATAACATTCTAACCTCGCAGTTTGCTATATATTTTATTTCTGGTGGCATGTACTGTATGCTATAATACTCATAGATAGCATTAAATTTGTATTATTTGTATATGTCTATAAGATATGAGTGTAAGACAATAAAATTCACATATACTGTACCTTTCCCCACTATCATGATTTTAAATATTGAAAATAATAACTCAATGAACATTACAGCTAATGTAAATTTGCTTTAATGAGTTACAAAAGCAAGGAATCCACAATGTTATGTCTTTTACTTTACATGAACACAAAAATAAATATTTATAATATGCATATACCCTTCATCCAGAGTGGCCACTTAATTAAGTGCACCCTCCCACCATTCTCACGTAATTGACTTCTCAGTCAAGGGGCACTATGCAGGTACCAAGGGATCGTGTATGCACAGTATGTTATCCAAATGAAGAGACTAAAGGTACAAGTGACTTTTAACTTAGCATAGTAGTGGGCACATGAGTATGTCTAGAACAGCAGTATTGCTGCGATTTTTCAGTCTGTGCCCAAGCTAAATGGGCTTCCATAAAAAGCAATAAAGCTAATGAAGTCAGAAACAGACTGTTGATGAAAAATGCAGAATAATTTGTAAGTAACAGGCAAGCTAAAAGCTGGGAGTAACAGTAGTGCCAAAGAGATGGATCAGAAAATGCAGCTCATAGCACCTTAATACAACAGTGTCTGGCAAGGCATAATAAGCCAGCTAAGCGTTGCTGCACCCACCACATGACAGAACAGCTCGGGATCCTGGTTGGCAACCATACCCCCCCAACCCCCAGGTCAGACAAAGGGTCCAGTCCCACCCCCCAGAAATGACCATCTATCTACTGCAGCCAGGTATTACGTGGGTGTTCCCTTGGCCTGGTCCAGCCTCTCAGGCCCTTAACAACGACAATCCTGCGAGCCGGATCACCCTCAGGAACTCGCGCCACATGGCCATAGTGCCATGTGCCCAAAAAAGACATCAATCAATTGCAACTAGTGTAGAATGCAGCTGCTAGAATCTTAACTAGGAAAAGAAAATCCGAGCACATCTCTCCAGTTCTGATGTCACTATATTAGTTACCTGTGCCATTTAGAATCGACTTTAAAATGCTGCTTATGGTTTACAAAGCCTTAAATAATCTCGCTCAGTCCTATATTTTGGAATGCCTTTCACCTTACACTCCAAATCGTAACCTTAGATCTTCAAATGAGTGTCTGATTATAATTCTAAGAGCTAAACTTAAAAAAAGTGGTGAGGCGGCCTTCTGCTGTTACTCACCAAAAACCTGGAATAGCCTGTCAATAGAAATTAGCCAGGCTAATAGGGTGGAGCACTTTAAAAAAACTACTAAAAACTCATTATTTTAACATGGCTTTCTTATAGCTTCATTTTAGTTTAACCCTGATATTCTGTATATGCATTTAATTGTCATTATCATTTTTGGTGGCTCCGAAATCCGTATCAACCCCTACTTTCTCTGCTGTTCTTTTTCTGGTTTTCTGTGGTTGCGATCTGCGCCACCACCACCTGATCAAAGAACCGTGCTGTCCCTACATTAATGGATTGAAGGCCAGAGGTCCACATGACCGTCATCATCAAGTTTTTCCATATGAAGCCTGAAAACCATGAGGACTGATTGAGATCATTTATGTTAGGTTAGAATGCCTAGGGTTGCCTGGGTGGTCTCGTGGCCTTGGAACCCCTGCAGATTTTGTTTTTTTCTTCAGCTGTCTGGAGATTTTTTTGGTGTTTCTGTCCTCCTGGCCATCAGACCTTACTTTTATTCTATGTTAATTAGTATTGCCTAATTTTATTTTAATATTTTGGGGTTTTTTTTTCTTTTTTTCTCTTCCTTCATCCTGCAAAGCACTTTGAACTACATCTTTTGTATGAAAATGTGCTATATAAATAAATGTTGTTGTTGCTGTAACTGACACTCTCTCATAATAAAGGTAATGTGCCTCATTCGGGACTCTGTGAGCAACCATTCATTTGACACAAAGTCAAACCAGTGGTACCTAAAGGTTTTCGTGAAGAAGTACAGTACTGAAGGAGTCCAGCCTTCGTCTCAGGTCACTGGATAGTATCCATGTCTCTCAACCATACAGCAAAACAGAAAACACCAGGATTCTAAAGACTTGGATCTTTGTCCATTTGCAAAGCCCTTTCCAGTGACCTCATGACCCTCCCCCCTCCCCCATGCTCTCTCAGTCCATCTACTGATTTCATAGGAAGAGTCACCAGAGACATGAATGTCACTGCCAAGGTAAGTAAACCTCTCAACTCAGTCAACACTCTATTTGCAGACAGACACACTGCTGATGGCTGTGCCCAAGAATTCATTTAAATGTGCTAAAATTAAATGGGTGGAAAATCATCAGAAATATTACACAATCTCCTTTATATATTTCATATAACCAACTAGTTTGATTGCTAAATACACAGCACATTTTCAATATAGAGCTTAAAAATCTATAAATCTTCTAACAACTGTATAACCTTTTGATGAATTAGAAAGGATGTGTTTCAGATTAAATGGAATACTAAAATGAGTGAAAGAAGTCAGATGTTTGAAAACATGGAAATGAAGAATCAGTAGGTAATCGATATCTTTCCTATACCAAAGGCTTAATTATCTCAGGAGGACCAAAGTACTTTAACGTGTCACACCATTAGCTGACTGGCATCTGCCAATGTGCGATGTTTGATTTCACAATATACACACCTACAGCATCCCTGGAAAGCTTTATACTAAGACATAAAATATGGAGGAATGATTCAGTCAGGAAGACTATGGGAGATTAGACATCGATACAAATGCAAGGTCAAAACAGCGCTGAAAGTCAAAGTGAGGAGTGGTTCATTAATAAAGCTCTTCCTTAAATGCAAGTGTCAACAAGTTAGAAAATGGTGCCCGAGAACTAACTGATTTTAAACTTGGATTTATTTAATTTTTGTTCAGTTACTTCATCAAAGGCACAGTTATAACATTTTGATTATTAAGTATTTTTGTAACAGTGGATTAAATTACAAATAACCATGATAACAGATTATAATTAAATCTGTTAGTGGTGTACATAAAAGACATGTATCATATAGTTAAAAATGAAGGCTAATGCAGTGGCTGAAACAGCTTTCTTAGACAGAAGACTTGCTTAGACAAGTGATGTAAAAACTGATGTACTATTGTTGGTATCTCTTGATAGAAACACCCATCCGAGAAGTAAAATCTGTATTGAAGTCTCAAGCTAAAATTGGTGGCTGCAACAGACGATGATGAATACAAGGCCATTACAGCACTTTGCCATTACACTATAATAATGCAAATACTGAGAACATATTTATTCATCAGTGGCCTACTGGTAGTGCTGCTGCCTTGCATCAAGAAGACTACATGGGTTTTGCATGTTCTTTCCATGTTCTGTCTGTGCGGGTTTCCTCTACATGCTCCAGTTTCCTAAATTAGCTCTGGTATGTGTGCGTGTGTTCACCCTGTAATGGATTGGCACCTTGGTCAGGGATTGTTCCTGCTTTGTGTAGGATGCATGGGCTTTATTGTAATAATGCTGTGGATAAATGAGTTTGGAAAGTTGATGGAATGGATGGGCAGGTGTTTATTCACTACATTATAATGAGTCACACCAGCAGAAGAAGGGAACCGGTGTGACAGTGGCTCATGCAAGTTGCTGACAGCACAACTACAAGAAGCATCAGGCCACACACACCACTGTGTTAGCATTTTATTAACTTCTACCGGGAATCTGTTTTGCAGTCAGCCTGGACTATTGAACCAGTAAAAGAGGCATTGTGCTTTTAAAAAAAATGAACACTATGATTTAATAAGAACCTGGGAGAAGAGACAAGGTTAAAAACAAAGCGAAGATCAAATTTGGGAGATCAAAAATACTAGCAACCAAAGTCAAAATGCAATATAAAATTCATAGACAGAAAAAGTTCAAAGGATGTTCAAAAAATGGAGAATCAAAAAGAGTCATTAATCAAAGCAACTACAAGAGGGATTGGGGGAATCTGTGCACTCTCGGACACAGAGACAACTTTGAGATGTACTTTTATCCTGTTGCGTTATGATTGACAGTTCACATCCTCAGAGGACACAGCCCTGGCAACATCCTGCTGGAAGTAGTATCTTAACAATGGGACCTAAAAATAGACAACATAGCAGGGGAAAAGGAATAGAAAATACGTACTGTATATATTAGCAAAACTAAGCCAACAGGCGAAAAACAGTGACCACCAGAATTTTTGTGGTAGAAAACCCCGCAAATACACGAAAAAATCAAAACAGGAACCATAAGAATCTACGTCATAAACTAAGAGATACTAAGAATCCTGACAAAGATGGAGTAACCTCTCTCAAGATAAATTTGAAATAGTAAACTAATAATTTATTTGTTGCAGTTGCACTGAATATTTCATTGTTCTAAAATACAAAAAGAAAGTTTAAAAATTCACCAATGCTTTTCTATGGGAGTTTTCAACATTTCAAACTTTGCACAGAATGGTCAATTGGAAATATAACTCAACTGACACATTTCTTTTAAGAATAAGTGTACCAAATTTCAATGAAATTGCTTCGCTGGGACTCAAGTTGTTTAATGTGGACAAGCAGACAGACATGATGACAGTTGCTGCTTTTTACATTATACTTAAACACAAATAATAAATGAACAGGAATAGGGAGTCTCATGGAAGTGCCTTATTATGAGGCAGCAATGAATGCTGGATTGTCAGCACAACACCACAGAGATTTCAAAGGCACATACTGTAATTCACTGGCTACTTTATTAGGTACACCTTGCTAGTTACTGTGTTGGACCCCCTTTTGTCTGCAAATCTGCCATAATTCTTTGATGGCATAGATTCAGTAAGGTGCTGGAAACATTCCTCATGGATTTTGGTCCATACTGACATGATAGCATCACGCAGTTGCTGTAGATTTCTCGGCTGCACATCCATGATGCAAATCTCCCGTTTCACCACATCCCAATGGTGCTCTATTGGATTGAAATGTGTTGACTGTGGGGGCCATTTGAGTACAGCGAACTCATTGTCGTTATCAAGAAACTAGTTTGAGATGATTTGAGCTTTGTGACATGGAGCGTTATCCTGCTGGAAGTATCCATCAGAAGATACACTGTGATCATAAAGGGATGGACATGGTCAGCAACAATACTCAGGTAGGCTGTGGCATTTAAACAATGCCCAATTGATACTAAGGGGCCCAAAGTGTACCAAGAAAATATCCTCCACACCATTACACCACCACCACCAGCCTGAACCACTGATACAAGGCAGGATGGATTCATACTTTCATATTATTGATGCAAAATTCTGACTGCAGCAGAAATCAAGACTCATCAGACCAGGCAACATTTTTTCCAGTCTGCTCTTGTGCAATTTTGATGAGCCTGTGTGAATTGTAGCATCAGTTGCCTGTTCTTAGCTGACAGGAGTGACACCTGGTGTGGTCTCCTGCTGTTGTAGCCCATCTCCTTCAAGGTTCATCATGTTGTGCGTTCAGAGATGCTCGTCTGCCTACTTTAGTTGTAATAAGGGTTATTTGAGTTGCTGTTGCCTTTCTATCATTTCAGAACAGTCTGGCCATTCTCTTCTGACTTCTGGCATTTTCACCCAGAGAACTGCTGCTCACTGGATATTTTCTCTTTTTCTGACAATTCTCTGTAAACCCTAGAGATGATTATGTGTGAAAATCCCAGTAGATCAGCAGTTTCTGAAATACTCAGACCAGACCATCTGAGACCAACAACCATGCCATGTTCAAAGTCACTTATAATAGCCTTTCCTCCCCATTCTGATGGTCGGTTTGACCTTTAGCAGGTCGTCTTGACAAGGCCTACACGCCAAATGAGTTACTTCCACACGATTGGCTGACCAGATAATTTGTGTTAACAAGCAGCAGCTAAACAGGTGTACCTATTAACGTATACACGCACTTTATCATATAGAAAGTACAGATTAGCTATTGTATATACCATGTTATTTTTCCATTTAAGATCAGTGATATTAGTATTATTCTAAACATCTTGCAGTTTGGCCTAACATCAGTTGATCAACCAGGAAATGTGTTAAAGAAGCCAGTTAGGGCCCAGACAGAGTCTGAAATCGCTACACAATACAAAAGATATGACCAATGAAAACGAAGTAATGTAATAAAGTCCATGGTTAGTCTATTAAGCTGACAGGACGTCACTACTTCTCATGTGAAATTTTTCCCAGTTTTTCATCAGCATGTTAAACATTCCATCTGTTTTAATCCCATCAGTGTCGATTATTAAATTAGAACTATTCATGGTGATAATAGCATTATGTTATGAATTTATAGCATTGAATTATAGAATCCTACACATCCATCCATCCATCCATTTTCCAACCCACTGAATCCGAACACAGGGTCACGGGGGTCTGCTGGAGCCAATCCCAGCCAACACAGGGTGCAAGGCAGGAAACCAATCCCGGGCAGGGCACCAACCCACCACAGGACGCACACACAAACACCCACACACCAAGCACATGCAAAACCCAATTAATTTTCTATTTCAGTCATTTCACAACTAGATAGAAAAGGTGTGAATGCTGTCATATTAATTGCTACAGGTACAATTCCTTTTAAATTCAATGCACAATTTACACAAAAACACATTTTTAAAGGTAACTAAAAACTGTATTTAATTTAATTTGTAGGTGTTGCTCACCTTCTTAAAAAAGAAGCATTCGTGATAATTGTTTTGTTTCTCTGAACACTTTTTCACATACTTAAAATGGCTATCATAATACCCACAAAAAACATCTGCGTGACTAATTTGGTCTCCAGTTTAAAAATGTTATACGAACACTAATAGCCAGCAAAATATGTTAATAAACAATTCAATGACTAAATGGTAAGAACAGAAGCCTCATAGCTTGTGGCACAAGCAGCTGATTGTGGCCTAAGTGGAGTACACAACATCTTATTCTGTCAACACTTCCATCCACCCCGTCCATCCAATTAGGTTGTATCTAAGATGTGTGAGGAGAAGAACAGAAGAATGAGTTGGGTTATTTTCTTTATTCCTCCAGCTGCTTCCCAGCAGAAATTGACGCTACCCGTGGTGCCGCGGTATTAGGGGAGATCCACATGCAAAACTTCAGGTTAGGGTTTATGAGTCTGCTGCAGTGCATCTGTTATCCACTTGTTGAGACTAAGAGAAGAAAAATACCTACTAGGTAGTCCTGTTCTAAAAAGTTACCAATTGTGCTGCAAACCGCAGTCTTACTGAGTCAGTCATCACCACTCTACCAGCACATGAACTCAAAGATGTCATCAAGCTTGACACGGTAGAAAGCTGAAGATAATTGTGTTATATGCACATGATTTCTAAGTCACTATGGATAATTTATGTTATTTCAGTAAGCATTGTTAATTTTGCAGAGGAAATCTTCAACTGTTCTCATTTCTTTTATATAAATTGATTTATGTGCAATAAATGCAGATGTTTACAATGTTTTTAAAAGTTAAATACTGTAAATTGTTCTCTCTTTCCCCATCCACACTCCTCCATCTTCCTCCCATTGTGGAAAAACTAAAATTTCACCTCTGTACATTACATAATATTTCTCTTTCACTTACAGTCTACATTACAGAGTTCTATTTAATTACATAATAAAACCATAAGGTCAGTTCTTATAGTGCCATACACTTTGGCTCCTTCTGTCAAAAAGGCATGTAGTGACTGTTACACCAGTACTCTGAATTTGTAGGCTTTTGTTCTGAATATCCAAGCTGTATTATTCATTGACTCCAGATATCCAGATACTTTTATCTGTCTGGTGCCTACTGCTGTTACTGTCTGCTGATCTTGCAGAGCCTCACTTCTTCAAGTACCCATGGAGCTGTGAATGTTTTGTTTTACTGCCCCATGATTGGCTGGGAAGCTTGAACGGCTGACAATATGAATATTTTACACATCATGCACCTTAGCGTTGGCCCAAGGGGTCATCTAGATTTTACTCAGTTTCTTGGTTACCTGGCACTGCCCAAATACAATTTTTTTTTCATTAAATATAATTTTTATATTTCAGTTCATAATTTGGCAAATAGCTAGATTTTTTCAACAGGAAGCTAGAATATCTACATAAAAAAACATTAGTCTTTTGTAACAAACACTGAATAATTTATAGAAAGATGTAAATAGTTTACCACTTCAGAAGATTTCCATATGAAGGCCATAAACATTTTGATGACAGCATCACTTACATAAGATAAACAGTTGTTTGCTTGTTGGTAAGACAAATATTAAAACAAATCAATAAAATGATCATTTCAGAGTGAAAGGGCATCTTACACTAATAGAATAAGGAGGGAACATGACTGTCAATAAGGCACACAAGAAACAGTAGCATAGAATTTGCTGCAAGGTAACAAAGGGACACAAATAAGAGAGAGGGTGATACGAGAGGACCAATCCATGACACCTACATGGCCTGCATGCATTAAAGAAGAGTAACATAGTAACTGGTAATTCTGGTCTATTTCTAAAAATTGTATCTGCCGTGATCTCCAGCTCTTTGAGATTAGTTTGAAATGTTTTGGATTTATTTCCTTATTGGTCTTGGTGTAGAGCCATCTTACTAAGTGGCAGGTCATCTGGCCTTATCTTGGAGAATGGGATGAGTTTTGTAAGCAGAGTTACAAAGACTTTCTCAAGCTCAAGAGTTGACATTAATCATTCATATTGCTAGATACATTTCAAATGTATCCCTAGCATGTCATTTAAAGCGCACATTACAAAGTTGTCCAAATCATATTTCTTCCATCTTAAAAATTTTGGGAAATTAAGGCACTTTCTAAATAAACAGGATTCTGAGATATTAATTCCTGCATTTATTTCTAGTAGGACTGACTACTGCAATGCGGTGTTCACTGGATGTTCAAACTGTTCTTTATACAGCCTCCAGTTAATCCAAAATGCTGCTGCAAGAATTATTACAAGAACAAGAAAATATGAACACATAACTCCAGCTCTTAAATCCTTACACTGGCTCCCGGTTAAGTTTAGGGCAGATCTGAAAATCCTCCTTTTAACATATAAAGCATTAAATGGCCAAGGTCCGGCTTACTTGTCTGAACTTATCATGACTTACAAACCAGAGCGCACATTAAGATCTCAAGATGCCGGTCTGCTTATGATTCCAAGGATTAATAAAATAACAATGGGAGGTCAAGCTTTTAGTTACAGTGACCCTAAACTGTGGAATGGTCTGCCTGCTAGTATAAGAGGCGCCCCTTCGGTCTCAGCTTTTAAATCTCGGTAGAAGACTCACTACTTCAGTTTAGCATATCCTGACTAGAGCTGCTGATTAACTGTACAGACTGCATCTCTGTTGTTGGTCATTAGCACTAAAACATAAGTAATATGGTAGTTATAATTTGATACTAACCCTCACCTATTCTGTTTCTCTTCTTGTTACTCAAATGTGGCACTTGGTGCCACGGCCCACCTGCCAAGTTGTTTTGCCTGCCTAAGGTAAAGTCATCCCTGATGGAGGATCACAGGAATTGTGGGAAAGAGGAGTCCTTTCATTGGATTAGCGCTATTTCAGCTGTGGAATGGCCAAATGGGGGAGGCAGCTTGATGAATGAGGTCTCCAGGACTCTAAACAAATCCAAATCATATTATGTGATATCATCTACTGTTAAATTCTACTCTGTACTTCTAAAATTTTTATTTTTATACTGTATTGAGGATTTGTTCTGTTCTGTGTATTGTACTGTATTGTATTGACCCCCTTCTTTTTCACACCCACTGCACGCCCAACCTACCTGGAAAGGGGTCTCTCTTTGAACTGCCTTTCCCAAGGTTTCTTCCATTTTTTCCCTACAAGGGTTTTTTGGGGGTTTTTTCTTGTCTTCTTAGAGAGTCAAGGCTGGGTTACTGTCAAGAGGCAGGGCCTGTTAAAGCCCATTGTGTCACTTCTTGTGTGATTTTGGGCTATACAAAAAATAAATTGTATTGTATTGTAAATCTTATGGGAAATTGAATCAGTGGTGAGGATAAAATTTGTGATTCCGATGCATCTTATCTTTGTCTCATATGCACCCTAGGCCAAATTTCTAGAGTGAAAATTAATTCTGGATATCTGCAATAAGATATTCATGACTTATAAATGATTCCAGGAAGAAGTAATACATGAAAAACTATATGTATACTGTAAATATAGGTTATTATATATATATATATATATATATATATATATATATATATATATATTATAACGACCCCCGTGACCCTGTGTTCGGATTCAGCGGGTTGGAAAATGGATGGATGGATATATTATAACTTTGTGTCTCTGCTGCTCGCAAACAACAAAACTTTTAATTCATGTGGATACGCTGCTTCATTAGGAAGCAACACTACTTTTCCCTGATGGCAACATGAATTAGTCGATCTACAAGTTTCCAACTTAAAAGTTTAAAGCCAAACAATTCAATAACTACATACTTCTGTCATATCACCTATGTCCATATATTCAATCTCTTTTCACTTTTACCTTTTTGTCAATACCACATTGAATTTTGGTTCTGTGGTTGGAATTATATTGTGACAATGCAACATATAACTGCCTGTGAGTGAATATCGTTTCTTTCTCTCTACATGAACTGTGTCTGACAATAGCATTCACACAAATGAGAAATGATTGAACCGTGGGCGGGGTTGTAAATGTTTTAGATGTGGGCAGGACTTTTCTGAATCTTTTTGCATAAAGTCTTGTCTCGCAGGGCTTGAAATTTTCTCTCGCGGGATTTCACTTTCAACAAACAACCAATCTTTTAATTCTCGCAGATACGCCTCTTCATTGGGAAGAAACAGTATTTTTCCGTGATGACAACATGAATTAGACAATCTACAAGCCTCCGACTTAAAGGTTAAATCCAAACAATATATTCAATCTCTTTTCGCTGTTCCGTTATTTCACTGAGTAGTAAATTCCATTTGTTTATGCTAAGTGCAATCTTTACTATCATTTTTTTGAGACTTTCGAATTTTCATACTTCAATTATCTCTAACCTGCTCTGCATGTGTATTACGCCAACATTTTTGAATTCTTTACGACGGTCTACTTTGTCATCTACTCTTTGTCTTTTATTTCCGGCCCTGGGCATGGTTAAATCTCTTGGCACAAAGTCTCGTCTCGCGGGATGTGAAAGTGTCACTCTTCAAAAGATCATATCTCGTTGCATAAAAAGTCACGTCTCCCAAGACTTTTTTATTATAATATATATTGTGATAAGCAGCCCGGACACACACAGACGGACACCGTATTCAAGTCCACCACACGTTTATTATTCACCATATTTACAATAAAGTGCCCAACCCAGTGCACAAAGCACCAATCACCCCTTAAAGTCTTGGCCACACAACAATGCCTTTCACAGTCTCTTTGGTCCGCCTCCACTCCTCTCCAACACGCTTCGTCTTCTTCCTCCCGACTCTCGCTCCTGACTGGAGGGAGACGGCCCCTTTTATATGCCCCGGATGGGCTCCAGGTGCATCCTCAGGACTTCCGTAGCCACACCCCTGTGTGGCGGAAGCTCCCAAGGAGAAGCCGGAAGTCCACCGGGTGCCCTCAAGTCTCTTCCCCCCAGCACTTCCCGGTGTGGCGGAAGTACTGAGGGCCAATGTTCCCAAGGCATCGGGGCGCCCCCTGGCGGTGACCACGGGCCCCTACAGGGTTGAGCTTCTAAGCTCCGTACCCGTGGTCCCCAAAGCCACCAGGGAGGGCACCCCCTCGTGTCCTGGAGGAGGCACAAGCCCTCCTCCACTCCTCCTAGGCGTCCCGGCCGGGCATGGACACCCGCCGGGCACCACTATATATATATATATATATATGGTTGAAATAGTTTACTGTCAAATAAATGCAAAGAGTACACGACACGTGTTTCGCCCTCATTCTGGGCTCATCAGGTGTACACACTCCACTGCACTCCCTCTCGGGAATCGAACCTCGGACGTCAGCGTCAGAGGCGATGCCCCTAACGTTGCGCCACGGCGTGTGGTTCGTTTATTTGACAGCATGTAGATCGGGGTAATTACATTCACGGCATTCGTAGTCTGTGTCACAATCTGATTGTATGGGTGGTTACCTACCAGGTAACGCTTGTGGTTGGCCAGCAATCTGCTAACATCCGCCACGGTGCCCTCAGTTTGTGAGGAGCAGATCATAGAATGGTTGAAATAGTTTACTGTCAAATAAATGCAAAGAGAGGGAGTGCAGTGGAGTGTGTACACCTGATGAGCCCAGAATGAGGGCGAAACACGTGTCGCATACTCTTTGCATTTATTTGACAGTAAACTATTTCAACCATTCTATGATCTGCTCCTCACAAACTGAGGGCACCGTGGCGGATGTTAGCAGATTGCTGGCCAACCACAAGCGTTACCTGGTAGGTAACCACCCATACAATCAGATTGTGACACAGACTACGAATGCCGTGAATATATATATATATATATATATATATATATATATATATATAAGCCATATATATGATAATTTATTGGATCTGGATGCGTGGCTAGTCAGATCAGTTCAGGACATGGCACTTACTAAACATCATTCTTACCTTAAACTTTCCATCAGATGTAAAGATGCTGACCCATTTGTTGTCATAATCTGCTACTATAATGTCTCCATTCATGTCAACAGTAATTCCAGTGGGGCGCTGCAGCTGACCAGGAGATCGTCCCCTCACCCCAAAGCGCAGTTTGAATTGTCCATCATTTGAAAAAACCTGCAGTGATTAACATACAAACATATTACATTTAGGGTAAATTTTCGTAGTTTTAATACAGGGTGAGTCAAACAATTTATTCGCAAAACATATTTCATATTTGCAAGATGATTTACTGGAATGTCTCAACCTGTTCACCATCATGTGGATGCTTTCATGTTCTCAGTCAAGTCTAATGAATCTTGATTAAGGATTACATACATTTTCAATAGTCTGCATATTTTCCAAATGTATTTTAAAAGTGTCTAAAAAAACTTGCTGATGCTGACATAAGCTGACCAAGAAAACTTGGAATATTTCTCAAAATTACTATTATATATGAGATTAGTGGAGAAAACATCTTGTTATTTATTTATAACCATGTGCAGTATTGTTTGGTCAGCGCATTCTGTTAGGAAACTAGACAAATGGATACATGGTGTAACATGCCGATGCACTCAGGGGCTTAGTTAACTGATTTGAAAGTTGGAGCATTTTATATTATTTGTTACTTCAAAAAGTAATTTCTCACATTTTTCATAACTGTGAGTCATATACAAAAAATAACAGTGATAATAGAATGCAGTTTCATGTGTTAATAAACAATATTACATAAATCATTTTGAAACTTGAACTTTATTGCTAAGCAGCTTAAACGCTAGGAAATTCTCTTGGTGTTACATCCTTGCACATACATGACACACCATCACAACATGATATAGAGCAGTGGTGATACAATACTTTGCAATATCATGTAGTTAAAAACACAGCCCAAATAAGCTTTTGGTGGACAAACAACTTGCAAATGCAGCAGATTCCAACTGAACTGATGTAAAATGGCACTGAAGTGCGATGCTGGTTGGGGAGGGTCTGTGACTGATTGTAGTTCAAATTCCTTAAAACATTTTTGAAAGACGTACCACATGAAGAGTTAAAGCCTCTGTTAAAGTCTCAGGGTACATCAGACCTTGGTGCAAAGTAGGCCTTGAGCTTTTTGAATAAATTATAGAGAAAGAAAAATCATGTTGCTTCATCCGGACAAATAGACGAGACAATGACAGTAAGTACTTATTTCATTATATGTGAATGTACCTAAAATCATAATATGCTGAACTTTACATCTGTAAAGAGAAAATTTTGCTGCACAAATTAATGTCAAGGCAAGTCAACATCTTTAAGAAGTTAATATCTAAAGCTGACCAAACAAAACTGTAGTGAAGGAGAACTTGTCGTGAGTTTCACTGCTGCAGCTTGACACTCTACTTCTCTGTAACTTTCCCTTATTTTCAAGGTGTATCTGCCCATCTTGCTTATTAAAACAGACTATTTTTTTTTGTAAAATTCAGGTAGAATGTATTTTACTGGCAATGATTTATTTCTTTTGGTTTCCACTTCAAGGAATCTGTATTTTCCCACACTTGTGTAATCTGCCTTTATCACTCTCTCATAGCAAGACATGAACTAAACAATAAATCATCATTATCTGAATTGTTTCTTTTTTTCCAGTCACAGTTATTAGGTACTGTAAGTGACCAAAAGTCATGAGACAGAATGTCACCATTTATGGGTTATTTGTGAATTACACAATACAAACACATTCTTGGGCAAACAGCGAGTGCTGATTACATACCAGCCTGCACACAAAGGGCCTTATGTACACACAGATCATGTGCAAACTCTATAGGACCCAAGCACTTGTAGGAAATAGCTGAAATGCTACAATATTATTGTGTTTATACTCTACAATATGGACTTTCTTTCTTAACTTATGTCAATGCTTGTATTCAGATGTTTTAAGAAGTTGATAAAGCCTGAATTACAAATTATTTTACAACTGATGGACTGCAGCAGTCCCTTCAGTTAATCTTTCAATTGCAATTACCACAAATGCTCAATTAATGTTTTACATGCATGAAAGCACCGGCAGTGATGCTGAGGGTAGGTGACCTCTATCATTTGTCACAGGCCAACATATTAAACATAGTGCATGCAAGTAAGAATCTCTCTGTACTCCTTACAAATGGCAATGATGACCATACAAACCTATAAACATACAAAACGCTTCATTTTTAAGTATTTGTTTTAAATGATTTGCAGCACAATCCGTCACCTTTTTCTGTGCTTATAATATTTCTTAATTAATAATTTAAGCAAGGTGGTGCAGTTGTAGTGCTACTACCTCGGAGAAAAGTGACCAGGGTTTGTGTCCCAGTTCTTCCTTGTATGGAGTTTGCATGTTTTCCCCGTGTCTGTATGGGTTTCCTCTGGGAGATCCAGTTTCCTCCCACAGTCACAAAGACATGCAGGTTAGGTGAACTGGGGATGCTCAGTTGGCCCGTTTGTGGTATATGCGTGTGTGTGAAATGTATTCCCTTGCAATGGAGTGGTGCCATGTCCAGGAGACTGTTCCTGCCATTTGCACAATCCTTGCTGGGATAGGCACTAGCCTCCTGCAACCCTGCTCAGGATTAAGCAGACTAAGAAAATGGTATGGGATGGCAATTTAGTAATACTAAATAGGGCTATGTTGTATTTCCAGATTAACCTGGGAGGTAAGTATGGGTCTGGACATGGCCCTATAAAACTCTCAGAACTCCCCTTGATGTCGCCAGGATGTCCATTTAAGCCTTCTGATCATTAAACTGCCCAGCAACCCTGCAGGGGTCTGCCTTATGAAATAGAGACCATCATAAGGCCACGCGACGAGCATAAACAAAAGGTGCAACTCGCAAAATAAGAGGGGAGCCAGCAAATTCAAACAGGTGTGCGCACAAAACTTTTTGTATGGAAAAGGTGGATACAAATTCACAACCAAAGAAGAATGCTGGTTGGTGGAAAAAAAATGTCAATTACTCCCAGTAAACGTGATGATAGTTGATATAGTTTTTTGTAATTGAATCATACAGTATATATCAAAAGGGGCATACGTCAGCATAGGAAAGTACCTACTATTCCAAATTTGCTTTCAGCATTTGCATTCTATTTTGATAAAAGGACACATAAAAGTCACAAAATCAAGAATATAAATGAGCATTACTGTAGGTAGCGCTTTCTTTATTCATTAATCTCTTTCTGAGGGTAATGAGAAGCCGAAGCTACCACGTAGACAGAAACCTGCACACTCCTTTACGCGATGCTAATTTGGAGAATCTAGGAGTGCTTTATAGAGCAGTCCATCATAACAAGTGTTTAATCAAATTATGAACCCCTGCATAATTTTTGGAAGAAATAAGTGGATAGGGCTGGCGAACTTTGTTGGGCCGAATGGCCTGTTTTCGTCTAGATTGTGCTAATGTTCTAAAGTACCACTTAAGCCAGTCGGCCTCCTACACCCCTTCCCAAATTTGTGTGACGTATACTCTGCCAGCAGAAGCACTGATAGGGCCTACGTCTAGTTTTACTTCTTTGACATATTTAGTTATTCAAGCATCATATATATAAATCATAATCGACAAGAGAGCATTTGTGTTTTTGTCAAACATATCATAAAAATAATCACACTTTAATACACCCGAACAGTCTGCTTATTAGGACTTACCTGTCTGACAAGGCGGAGAAGAATGAGAGCTGGTTATTAAATTATGATGTTGCTTCTAAGACTACACTGCGATTACGTTATTTTAGAACTTACAAACACGCAAAGGCTCTTTGTATGCGAGATGAGTAAATAACTAAATCTATCAACAAGTGGAATCAGTAGGCACATTGTAGTAATGACAGGTAGCGTATTAATAAAGTGCGTGCGCGTTCACATGAATCATTGTTTTGGAATTTGGTCAAATAAATTACCTGACCGAAGTAAAGTTAGCTTGCCGTTCGACATTCATTTGACATTTGCATTTTACAAGTGATATTTTGTTTTTTTCTTTAAGGGGAAGACCCTTAAAATGACAGATCCCCATGGATTTCTGCAGCCTGGCGTTACAGCCTCGCCTTTAAAACGGAAGGTATGCGTTTCAAAATAAAAGACCCCGAATGATAACATGACGGTATGTCATTTTAGGGGTCTTCGATGGAAGAAAAAGTCAAAATATGAGCTGCAAAATGTATATTAGGGATTGATCTTTAAAAAAAGAATTTGTGTCTGTTTTATCTTTTACGCAGTTAACTTTACATTGGTGTAAGTTATGCGATATTTTAAAAATATTAAAAAATAATTAGTAATGTTCACAAAACATGTAAAGGCTGTCACAAAATTCACAAGTACAACTGTATACATTGGTGCTGATTTTATGTGTATGTTGCACTCATTTCGGACCGTTTTCGGACTTTCATTGCGTTTTGAGAGCTATTTTTGACAGAGACATTTCTGGAAAAAAGAACGATTGTGAACAAGTTGTGAGAAAATCTGAATTTCCACTGTTGGTTTTAATGACATTGCCATTATCGTTTCGTATGAAGCCACAAAGTCGGCAAGTCGACATGACAGCCGGACTCCTCTCGAAGATGTGCTGAGTTTAAATTACCCGGTGTTCTGCCGATTTGTGCAGCCTTGTCAAAATAAAATACGCATGCAAATATTTACATGTTTTAAAGTGTAAACGTCGAAATGAACATAACATTTTTATGATATTACTTACATTAAGGCATTTTTTTTTCTATAGTTGCACATGCCAATCGTATTCGGTTTACAATCACAACAGGACAAAAAAAATAAAACAGATACTAAATTAGGAAAGGAATTGGATTGATGAATTGGACACATTTGCTCCTAATGGCTTAAACGACAAATGATATTTTTAGTAGGGTCTGTTTTTATTTATTTATTTATCTATTTATTTAAGAAACCAATTTATTGACTGTTTAAGAATAATCGTATATTGCACATGCACAGAAGCACATTTCCATAGGTTGCCTGGTTCGACAGAACATCTGGCTCAGGTGATCATGGTTGCGTATATATGGGGTGGCATTTAGTCCAAGGCTTGCCTGCTTTGGCTCCTCTCCACAGTTAGTAACAGACACACATACTCGCATTTATATTAATTTATCTTAATTGTTCAATGGTAGAATTGTTATTGTAATGTACATAATGTTCCGGTATATGTACGCACAACGTAAAAATAGGACTGATGTTATAGTTTTACTTTTGCTACACTAGAACGGCAGCTACATTATTTCAAATCAAAATTAATTAGAAAGTCGGCTCGCCGCTGTCATCGTGTTCACTCGGAAGTGATTAACATTTCTTTTGTTTTTAATTTGTGCCTACCTTTTCCATACACTCCACTCGGATTTTGATCGCTGCACTTGCCTGCATTTGTTCACATTCTTCTTATTTTGTTGCACAGCACTTGTTTGAAGTCACTGACATCCGACTTATGTTGTTTGTGGGCGACACTTGTCTTCATTTTTTATCGTTTATCCTTGGGGATACAGCATTAGGCCACCGTACTGATCGTGTATAATTTTACACTGCACATAAGGCAGAGAACAGGAATTCAACCCGGGACCCTGGGACTATAAGGAACATTGATCACGTCATGCGTTTTATACATTTATTTTAGGCATAGAGGATGAGAAATTTATATTATTGAAACTTGGGTATTATTGAAACTGCCTCGCAGTTAGGTTCGCTTCCCGGGTCCTCCCTGCGTGAAGTTTGTTCTCCCTGTGTCTGCGTGGGTTTCCTCCAGGTACTCCAGTTTCCTCCCACAGTCCAAAGACATGCAGGTTAGGTGCATTGGTTATTCTAAGTGGGTGTGGGCTGGCGCCCTGCCCGGGTTTTGTTTCCTGCCCTGTGTTGGCTGGGATTGGCTCCAGCAGACCCCTGTGACCCTGTGTTCGGATTCAGTGGGTTGGAAAATGGATGGATGGATGGATAATGGATGGATGGATTATTTAGAGTAGTAGTATAAGTACTATTTGTGATTTTTCAGAATAATATACAGCCTTAAATACAAACTCTTTAATCACTGAATCTATCACTGCCCAAACAAATGAGTACAGACTTGAAAAAATCAAGTGAACTGCTCAAGTGTGTTTCAGTGCCTCATTACTTTTTGATTGAAGGAAAATAAACCTTTGCAAAAAGGCTTTCCCAATGATTTAAACAAATTTCAACTGGTAAAGTTAAACCAGTTTAAAAAGAAAAACAGGTTTAGTCTGCATTTATCGCTGATATATTTTCAAGTGAGTGACAGTGCCGCCTCACTGCCCGGCCTTCTGCGTCTGAACCTAGTTTGCCGCACTGCCTGCATGGAATTTCCGCAGGTTTTTCTTTAACATCCCAAAGACACACAGGATGGTTAGGTAGCAATTCTGAACCATGTGAGTGTGCACCTTCCCTGTGATGGACCGGTGTTCAATCTAAGGTTGGCTCCAGTATGTGATCTCTGTTGGTGGAACAGGCTCTAGCCCCCATTATCCTGAGCTGGTTTAAAAAGGTTAAACAATAAAGACTGGGGCTGGAGGTTAACCCAAGTGTACTGGGCACAAAGTAGAAAATATCTCCAGCAAAGAGCAGCAGTCCATCACTAGGCCCACTCACATACACAACCACATACAGTACAGAGTGTTATTTCTCACTCTTGGGAATGCGTGACTTGACTGGAATTTGTGGTTGCATGGCTTTGCATTTTTATTTATCTGTTATTGTCAAGTTACGTTTAGGGTAAACTTCATATAATTGATTGATTTGTTGTTTGTTCTATGAATGTTTAATCCTAATGATTTAATTCTTTACAATAATCATTTTTATATAAGGCACCACATAAAAATATGCTTGTATAAATGGCTAAATAATAAGTATGTTTGGTTAAGTATGTCATAGCCAATAAGAACTATCCTTCAACCCACCGGGCAAAGAAAAATAGGTACTGTATATAAATTTTATATTTTGAAATGTTTAAAGAAAAGTTATGACTAGCTGTGCTCCTTTCTTCCAGATTGAGCTGCATACCTGGATGCACTGGTTGTTGCTGTCTGCTACGACTATCCTTCCATTTCCAGAAGCAGAGATTCCCTGCAGGTTTGTGAATTCCCCTTTTTCACGACCTCTTGTCCCTAAAGAATAAATAAATAAAAGTGTTTTAGACATAAATTATATTGCATAAGGAAGTGACTTTATTACCACAGACTATAAAAATGAAAATAATAAAATGCATGAGGAAATATCCTGTCATTAAACAGTATAGCCTTGTGATTGAGGAAGTGAATGTAAAACCACAAGGCAGCAAATTCAGCTTCCACTGTTGGTTACTGTGTGACACTAAGTAATACGTGCTGATCCCGTATGATTTACAAGTCCTTGTACATAGGATTTTATGCACAAGCTGTCAGTTTTGGCTTTGCAAATCCAATTGTGTAGCTCAGTAATGCTGGCCTTTCCTCAGCCCACATCCTTGTTCTCAAGTGTCACGTGAACTCCTCTGCCCCCAAACCCCAGCATACATTCCAGGAGTTTCATCCGCCTACAGCACACACTGGTCAGTCTCACTTCTGGACACATCCTCAGCTTCACCTGTAAATAATTCCTGCTTGCTTTTTTGAGTAAACAATGTGGCATGGACTGGAAGTCAAAGTATAATTTTTATAATTTAAATTACAAGATCAAAAAAACTGCTCCTTTCTAGGTGAGCCGTTGACAGGATTCTCATGTACCCAACGAGCAGCAAACACAAAGAGCACCAAAACTGGTTTGGAATTTCCCTAAATTGGTCCTGCAGTGTCATTATCAAAGAAAGTGTTACTGTTTGTTCTCTTTTGTCAACTTTCTGTTACACTTCAAGAAAAAAAAAAATTAAACTACCAAAGTTTCAGCTACTAGCATGACTTAAGATTCAGGTTTAATTTCTGCTTTGAAATTCAAGCAACAGTTCACCTAGTAAAAGCTTTCTACCTGAAAGCAGGATTGTTTTTTTTTGTTGATATCAATCACCTCTCCGATTCGAGTATTGGGGCCCTTTGGTAGGGTGTTTGTCTTAAGTATGACTTATATTACTTTATTTTATGGTGAATTCATTTCACGTGGTATAAAGATTGTCATTAAGATTAACAAACAGAGTAATCCATTAATGTTTGTAACAACAAGAGAGGTGTCACTGTAGCAACCCTCTAAACTCCTAATAATGATTCCGAGCCTTTCAAAAATATTTTTGGATTTTTTGGTCATTTACATATGTGGTTTTTATTTAGCTTCTTCATGGAGAATTTCTGCATTACTTTGTTTTATTTTTACTTTATTTTTTGCATTTTGTTTATGCAGCACCATCTAGGCCAGAGTTTCTCTTCAGGCAGCTCACCTATGCTTTGTAAAGCCCTCATGTGTCTTTAGGCGTCCCTGCCAGGATAGGCTCTGATCCATGACCAGGTCTGGCCAGGAGGCCAGGGGAATAAAAAGGCAGACAACTGGTTACTCTGGCAACAGGTCCAGGGGGCCAATATATCAATATAATTAGGAGAGCTATTCAGCTCTGACTATTTATTCCACCGATACACTAGATGGCAGGCATTCCTAGATTAGCATTCCCACATGGACATCCACAGGGCATGCTGGGACCTGTAGTCCCATGGGGCAACCCTGTTGGGTTCCATGGGGCTGACAGAGGAAGCTGCTGGGATGTGTGATGTCTACTTTTGGAAACTTTTGTTTGACCTGGAAGTGCTTCCAGCAGGGTATGCCCTGGTACCCACAAGTACTCAGATAAAAAAATCTGCTCTGCCTCAACCAGAGCTTGCCTGGGAGGAGTGGAGGAAGGAGTTATTATTACAAAGAAACCTTTGTTAAGGCAATGTATTGTATAAAAAATAATATTTCAACCCAGGACTTGGGTTCCATCTGGGGTTTGGTGTGCTGCAGCGCCTCCTTCAGGTCAGAATGTACAGACATCTTCTTAGTGTTTTGAAGATGGCAGTGCACATTTCCTAAGAGGTTTTATAAAGAAACAGCTTTAAAAATGTGAATTTGCTTTTCTGATCACCCCTCACCCCTTGTAAGACATGGACAAATGGGAGGAGAACAGGGAGCGCTGGCAGAGTGGATGCACACTTCTGAATTGAGAGTAGCACAACAGTTCACAAGCAAGAAAACCCTTCTAATCCAGTTAAGTCAAGTCAAACTTTATTTATAAAGCACATTTCCAACAGCTGGAACTGAAGCAAAGTGCTGTACAAGCAGTAAAAATATAAACTGCTCAAAAAAATTAAAGGGAACACTTTGAAAACACATCAGATCTCAATGGGAAAAGAAATCCTGCTGGGATATCTATACTGATATGGACTGGGTAATATGTTAGGAACGAAAGGATGCTACATCATTTGATGGAAATAAAAATTATCAACCTATTGGCTGAATTCAAAGACACCCTGAATATCAAAGTGAAAAAATGATGCAGCAGGCTAGTCCATTTTGCCAAAATTTAATTGCAGCAACTCCAAATCATACTCAGTAGTTTGTATGGCCCTCACGCACTTGTATGCATGCCTGACAACATCCTAATGAGACGACGGATGGTGTCCTGGGGGATCTCCTCCCAGTTCTGGACCAGGGCATCACTGAGCTCCTGGACAGTGTGAGGTGGAACCTGGTGGCGTCGAATAGACCAAAACATAATGTCCCAGAGGTGTTCTATTGGATTTAGGTCAGGCTAGCGTGAGGGCCAGTCAATGGTATCAATTCCTTCATCCTCCAGGAACTGCCAGCATACTATCACCACATGAGGCCAGGCATTGCCATGCACCAGGAGGAACCCAGGACCCACTGCACCAACATACGGTCTGACAATGGGTCCAAGGATTTTATCCCGACACCTAATCCTTGACACCTAATGGCAGTCAAGGTGCCGTTGTCTAGCCTGTAGAGGTCTGTGTGTCCCTCCATGGATTTGCTTCCCCAGACCATTACTGACCCACCACCAAATCGGTTATGCTGAACGATGTTACAGGCAGCATCACATTCTTCACAGCTTCTCCAGACCCTTTCATGTCTCTCACATGTGCTCAGGGTGAACCTGCTCTCATCTGTGAAAAGCACAGGGCGCCAGTGGTGGACCTGCCAATTCTGGTATTCTATGGCAAATGCCTATTAAGCTCCACAGTGCCAGGCAGTGAGCACAGGACCCACTAGAGGATGTTGGGCCCTCAGGCCACCCTCATGAAGTCTGTTTCTGATTGTTTGGTCAAAGACATTCACACCAGTGGCCTGCTGGAGGTCATTTTGTAGGGCTCTGGCAGTGCTCATCCTGTTCCTCCTTGCCCAAAGGAGCAGATACCAGTCCAGCTGATGGGTTAAGGACCTTCTATGGCCCTGTCCAGCTCTCCTAGAATAACTGCCTGTCTCCTGGAATCTCCTCCATGCCCTTGAGACTGTGCTGGGAGACACAGCAAACCTTCTGGCAATGGCACGTATTGATGTGCCATCCTGGAGAAGTTGGACTACCTGTGCAATCTCTGTAGGGTCCAGGTATCGCCTCATGTTACCACTAATAACACTGACCAGAGTCAAATGCAAAACTAGTGAAAAAACAGTCAGAAAAGATGAGGAGGGAAAAATGTCAGTGGCCTCCACCTGTTAAACCATTCCTGTTTTGGGGGTCGTCTCATTGTTCCCCCTCTAGTGCACCTGTTGTAAACTTCATTAACACCAAAGCTGCTGAAACTGATTAACAACCCCCTCTGCTACTTAACTGACCAGATCAATAGCCAAGAAGTTTCATTGACTTGATGCTATACTCTGATTAAAAAGTGTTCCTTTAATTGTTTTGAGCAGTATATATACACGCATCACAGAACTACAAGCATAACCAACAATTACATAAAAGATAAACTCCAAATACCCACACCTATGCATACATATTTATAATCGTGAATGTACATGAGCAAGCAAGTACAAACATAATGTCAACCTTTTGCAGGGTCAAATGCCAGCGAAAAGACTTTAATGATGTGTTAAAAATGGCCAATGTTGAGGCAGACTTAATACGATAAGGCAAGCCATTCTAAAGAAAAGAAGCAGCCACCTCAAAAGCCCAATCCCCCTTTGCTTGAACCTCCCCCTCAGCACAACTAAGAGCATCTGACTAGTAGACCACAGTGCTCTTGTTGGCACATATACTGTAAGTGAGGAAGTTCCGAGAAGTAAGACAGGGCTGTTCCATTCAAACATTTAAAAACAAGTAATAGAATTGTAAAATTGATTCTAAAGTGGACCAGAAGCCAATGGAGCGAGGTCAGTATTAGTAAAATAAAACACTTACAAGATCTGGTCAATAAGTGAGCAGCAGCGTTATGAACTAGTTATAGGCATTGTAACAAGGCCTGATCAACACCTACATACAAAGAATTGCATTAGTCCAGACAAGATGTTATAAAAACATGGCCTTTTCAAGATCACTAAAAGAAAGAAAAGTCTTTACCTTAGCGAAAAGTCTCAGCTGGAAAAAGCTGAATTTAACTACAAAATTAATCTGTTTGGCGATTTTGAATGAGTTGTCAAAAATCACACCTAGGTTTCTAACTGAAGCTTTATGATATATAGTAAGGAGTCAAAGAGCAACATCAGGGACCCTCAAGTATTCTGAGCTTTTGAACACCACAGTCTCAGTTTTATTATCATTTAGTTTAAGAAAATTCATTGCCATCCAGGTTTTAATATCATTCAAGCAAGCAAGGAGGGTCTGTATTGTCTTGCTCTGCTTTGATTTAGTAGCAAATAGATTTAACAGAGTGTCTTCAGCCTAACAGTAAAAGGAAAAGCCATACTTCTTGACAATCAAGCCAAAAGGTAACATGTATACCAGAGAGAAAAAGAGAACTGGTCCAAGGATGGAACCCTGCAGAACCTCACAAGTAAGAGGGGCTAAAGAGGATGAGAACTCACCTAAGTGAATAGAAAAACTCCTATTGCTTAGGTAAGAATGAAACCATTTAAGGGCATTACCTTGAACTCTTACATACTGTTCAAGGCGGGATATGAGAATCGTAAGATCCACAGTATCAAAAACTGAGGGAAAATCCACCAGTACAAGAACAGCAGAATTTCTAGCATCAGTGGTTAGGAAGAAGTCATTGTAAACTTTTAATAAGGCTGTAACAGGATCTGAATCCGGATTGGAATTTTTCCAGAATACAATTTTTGTCCAGAAATGTTTGTAATTGAGTAAGGACAACTTTTTCCAAGACTTTAGATATAAAGGTCATCTTAGGAATTGACCTGTAATTTGACAGGTTAGAGGGGTCCAGATTTTGTTTTTTAATAAGTGGCTGCACCACAGCATGTTTTACTGCAGCGGAAACACACCCAGAGATCAAGCTAACATATATTAAGGTAATAATACTTAGTTTGACAGAATCAAAAGCCTCCTTAAGTAATTGAGAGGGGTCACTGTCCAGGGGGCACCCATCAGACAACAAAGACAATGACACAGGCTCAAGGTGGTCAAAGACAGTAAAACACACTATGGGAAGAGATGAGTCTACCACATGTGGACTCACTTCTTTGTTTCTGATTCTCATTATTCTGATATTTTTGCCTACTGGGTCAAGTATGAATCGCAATGAAAGGAAGAAAAGAGGTAGGCAGATGTGTGGAGAAAACAGAATTTTTATTAGTGGGTAAAAATAACGCATGTAATATAATAATGCAATATGGATGTCTAATGTTTGTTTTATTGAGTGTTGTAATAGCACCAAGGTAAGGCAACGACTTGCACTGCAGAATGTATAAAATCTAGTTCATACGTGAAAGGATGCTTTATTTTCAGGCACCTGAGATCATTCTGCCATCACGCTATATTTATTTCAAAAATCAAATGCAAGGATAATTAAAAAATGAGGAAGTCTGATCATATTACTCCTGTTGTTAAACCTGCTCAATGGCTTCCAGTTCGGTTTAAGCCTGACTTCAATTTCCTCCTTCTTTTCTTACAGAGTCAGGCATGGCTTCCCTCTGTTTATGATGAGCTGCCAAACAAATCTGCTTTGGCCTTGAAAAAAACTTTCAAAAGTAACACTCAGTTTCTATAAGATGGACTGCGGGCAATATATGATGATTTAATCCATATTTTACATTCATATGGTAAAATAATAGAACAAATTTCCATCATCAGCAAAGATTCAATTTCACTGGCATGTAATGTCATTAGGCAGTACAATGGGTGGTGCTGCCACACACCTCTAAAGACCAGTCACCACCTCTGTGGAGTCTCCAGATGCCCTCATGGGTTGCCCGTTTATTATAAATTATGCTGTTAGTTTGATTAGTGATCTCAATTTGGTCCAGCAGTTGTGTAAGTGAATTTGTCTTACAATAGTTTGCTGTTATGTTTGATACTCTGAGGCACCTCATGACTCTAAAATTCAATTAAATGGATTTCAAACTACCTAGATGCACATACATTTATTATAGATTCAGATTAACCTATTTCAGGAACTACAGTTGTAGTTTGGAGACCATCCTGTCACCTTCAAGAGCAAATCAAGACTCAATGCTGAGCAGGTCATATTAGCACATACTATACACTCACACTCACTCACATTAACCTAATACTCTGTCACACACGTGCACCTTGGGGACAGCGTAAAGGCTCTGGTGGTGGTGATTCCCCTCCAATCCATAGGGTGGCGCTGTATTCTAATGCCTCCTCTCATCTTCCCTCTACAGACTAGATGAATGACAACCTGACCACCTCTGACATAACTTCTGGTGTCTGTCTACCTGGACCTGACTCTAAATGCATGGCCTGTATTTAATTGGAAGTGTTGCCATCGTGGATAGTCTAATTTCAGACTTGCATCTTCAGAGATGCAACACAAAGCATTATTTATTTTTGTCTTTACAATATACAATGTCATGGTCATGGTCAATCTTGACTTTATCCTCTTTTGTAACACTTATATCTTTGAGACATGGGAGGAAAATTAGAATACCAGGAAATAACCCTGAAGACATAAAAGCAATGACAAAGCTGAGGTTTGAACCTAAATCACTGGAAGCATGAAGCAGCAATAACTTGTTCAGAAAATGGTGAAACACTGCTTTAAAATATTCTTGAATGTGGAACACAATCATTTGAAAATGAAGAAAACTTAAACTCAATATTTGATTAAGCAGCTTCACAAAAGGCATACATTTATGGAGAAAACTTACAGGTAATGGCGTTAATAGTACAGTAACTTTAACGGCAAGAAAAACAAAATTCTGTAAGAGCAACCAAGAAAAGTGCACATTATTGCCATATGGAGCATGAAGTCAACTTGGCGGTAACCACCCCAGGCATAACACTGACTGCTGCATCAGCAGAAAAAGCTCAAACTTAGGCTTAATAGCATAGGAAGTTCTTTTAGACATGATGTTAAATAAATGACATTAATGATACGGACATTTTACATCTCAAAGAGGTCTCTTATTTATGTTGGACTGTTGTTTCTGGTGTGCACAGATAAGTCTGACAACATATGAACGAATCATTCCCATGTCAGTTTTTGTTTTGTTCTTTTTTGCACTTTTACACATGGTGGCACTATAGTTAGCCCCACTGTCCCTAAAACACTGAGAGTCTTGAGGCTGAATCTTGGATCATCTACACTCTATGTGGAGTTCACATGTTCTCCCTTCTGTCTGTGTGGGTTTCTTTCAGAGTTCTCTGTGTATCTCTGACATTTAAGACATGTGTGAAGTAAATCTGCCCATTGTGGATGGTGTGTGTGTGATGTGTGCATGAACATGTCCCGTGGTAGATCAATGCCCTGTATTGTCCCTGTCCCGCTCTCCTTGTTGCTGAAAAAAGGCTTCAACAATCAATTGAATTATGAATTTAGATGGAAATTACTGTATGCGAAACTTCATAATTGTTTGCCAAATTAAAAGCTGTTAACATTTTGGACTCCTCACTTTTACTGGAACTTTAACATAAGTCTGGTACCATACAGAATTTTCTTGTGCAATTTAAATATAAAATTAAGCAACTTATTTTTCTGAGTATTGGTGTGAATAGTTTACACAGTTTAACAACAATCCACGAACAATTTCACATTCTGGATATGAGAAACACTTGTTTAAATAGACTTTACACCTCCTGTGAGAGAATTAAAAACAAATATTTGCCTTGAGCGCTACACAACCGAGTAAATACTACAGTTTACTCTCACCGAGTAGTGTCCAGCATTATAACCCATGAAGCTGCTCAGGTAGTTTAGTGGCATTTGACACTTCACCTTCATGAAGATTTTCTAGTATTGTTTGCACTGCTGGTCAGTAACAATTCCAAACAAATGCAAAACTATGTTATCTTAAATCAAAATAAATAAATAACAGTCATCTCTTATTACTAAATGACTTATGAACAAAATGTTTCTATTAACTCTGTCTCTGTTTTCTCACCTTCTGGCTGCTGTATCATAACAGTTACAAGCAGCAAATTAACAGCCGTAAATTTTATTTGATAAATAGAGCTTCCCTCTCAGAAAACAGCACAATATTTTGCCATACCATAATGATGGTCACTTTTTTTGTGCACTGCTACATCATTTGAAATGACTACAAGTATAAATTAATAGGATTTAATAAGTGGTCTCAGGGAGGGTTTGGCATGGTGGCACAATCCAGTAACTGTCTGCATTGTGTTTGCACATTTCCCCATAACTATTGTAGTTTTCCTCCAGAACATGCAGTTTAGGTTAGCTGATGACCATAAATTGTCCCAAAATTAGTAACATCTATCTATCTATCTATCTATCTATCTATCTATCTATCTATCTATCTATCTATCTATCTATCTATCTATCTATCATGGTATTTTAAGTGATTTATAAACTATATAGTATTATTAATTAATATAAAAGAACATTTACACAGTAATGAGTAAAATTTAACTCCTTTATTAAGCATAATGAAAAAGATGGCTTTGAGGCTACATTTCCTGGCCCTGCTTTTTACATCAACTGATGTAAAGAAAAGTTAAGGACAGTGTGGTCAAACAAAAAAACAAAAAAAAAAAACAAGCAGGCCATTCTTTTAGAAATTCAGCTGCTTAAAACCTCAACCTTGAGAGATGCTTGTACATCAAGTAACTTTCATCTGAGCAGTCCAATATCCTATAAATGGGGTCTTCCTGGCCTTGGTGTGAATTGTGTAATTGGTGAATGGCAAAGTTTCTTTAAAATGATGGGGACACCTGCACAGGGTATGAAGTAATGATGGCCATTTCCAGTCAAGTGATCGAGACTAGGTAATGGTGGGAAGAACTGGAAGAAGGAGAGCATTTTGCATAGATGATAAGAAGTGTAATACAAACCGATGCACTTCCTAATTGAAGCATTTGCACCATGGACGGGTCTCTTTGTTACATTGCTGTATAATAAAGATTTTTTCTGCACTTCTATCTGGGCTCTGAGACTGCCTTCTTTCAGGAGACAGAACTTTTTCTCCTGTCTTTTACAGTATATTGTCTATGGCTCATTAAGATATTACAGTCAGAGCCGGACAGCTTTGTAATTGTATTGTGAAGTGCCCACTAAGATGCCAGAATCAGCAGATAATTACCAATAAAACCAAAGCAACATTGTAGTAGTATTGTGAATAAATAGGCATAGATCTTGAAAGGATATTAAAAATTGCTGTAATTTTAAAAGTTCCAAGAACAGTCAAACCCATCATCAAGAAATGATGAAATTACAGAAGTACCCAGATTCGTCTCAGAGGAGGCTCTCCTGTCAAACTGGACAGCGGTGAACTTGATCGGAGAAGTGACCAAGAATCATTTCGACAACATGAAACAACTCCAGCATTTCCATTAACTAAAAATAACAACCAGCTTAAAGGGGAAATATTTTTGCAACATTCCATAGACCAGTGGTTCCAAAGTTCAAACCCAGGTGCTCCCTGTAGGTTTTTGCTCCAACCAGTTACACAATAATAAGCAAGTCATTTTCCTTCTAATTGATGTCATTATTTCATTAGCAGGTCTTTTATTTTTATTCTGTTATTATTCAAAAAAGCACAGTAGTGTGAGATTTACATTTATAATAAATTTAGAAATAACAGATTTTTAAATATATCGTATATACTCACGTATAAGTCGGGTCTTGAAACATAAAAAATCAATCATAAAATCAGACCCCGACTTATACGCTTGTTCAAAAATGCGACACTCATTTTTTTTTTTTTTACATCTTCTTGCTTTCTCCAATAATCAGTTTTTCACATAGAATTTTGCTGCAACAGCGCAGTTACCAATTTCTTTCACCACTTCAACGACTTTTAATTTAAAACCAGCTTCATATTTTCTTCAGATCGAACGCTCCATCATAGATAATGGATGCTCTTACGATAAAGGTGTATGAGGGTGTGAGATACAAAAAAACACAAATCAGTGTAAACGTTGCTTTGGAATAGTTCAGTCATTACCGTGTGGTCACGTAGGCACAATACATAGAAAAAAAAACGCAGTGTGCTCCATGATTACTCTCTCCGGTGGGTGTTAGCATATCATCATCTCTTGGACCAATAGCGCAAGTTTTCCGCATTCAACTTATATGTCCGACGTTATAAAATGCCAGAAATTATACGGTAAAATCAAGCCCTGACTTATCCGTGGGAGAACTTAAACGTGAGCATATACAGTAAACTAAAACAGATTATTATAGATTAATAATAGATTTTTTGCCATAGTGTTTAACTCCCTTTTGTCATTTTCCCATCACTGCAATTCATCTTTTCTGCTTCCTCAATTGTGTCTGAATAAGAACAATTTATGACCAGCAGGACAAACACAAGAGAAAGAAGCACTGAATGCTGTAAGGCACAGCTCCCTCAATGTTACACCTACCTAAATGCTCAATAACAAAAAATGGCATAAGTAACCAAAGCACAGGGACAAGAGGAATGAAAATCATGAAGATGAAAATCTTAAAAATGAGGATAAAAATCATTATCTGTATGTCACATACAGATATCCTTTCTACATTCCAATAAGAATTTTTCAAAAACAGTTTTGAAATTTGTGAATTAACACAGAAACTGTGAAATAACAGCTTAAATCATTAAGTCAGGAGTCCAATTAAAAGCAGAAGTCGGTCGGGAGAAACTCCTGCAGCCACAGGGGTCCCCCAGGACTTAAGGACCACTGCTGTAGAGTTTGCTAGAATGTGTCTAGACAGGAGTCACTACAGCACTGGCAAAGGGCCCGAAAACAGCATGGCTGGAGTCTGTGAGAAGACACGTGACAGAATCACCAGATCATATACTAAAAAAAAGGCTTATTCAATTTCTTAACCTTCTGAGCCATAGCAGAAACAAACCAAAAAACCTGAATTTCAGTAGACCTGCAAAGCCTAAACTTCTCATTGAAAATCTCAAGAAAGACTTAAGGACTTTGGTTGACTAACAATCAAGGTTACTTATTATTACTTAAGAAACTTATTAATGCCTATGCAGATTTGCAAGCAAACACTGGTGGAAATTTACCTTCACATAGACAGCGTTTACAAGGATTGAGGTCAAACTACTCAAATCAGTATTTCCTGTAATTTATTAATATATATAAACTCATTTAAGACAAGCCATTTGTCATGGAGCACCAGTGTCAAGTGTTAAGTAAGTGTTCTGACCCATTACAGTGAAATCCAACAACTACAACAGGCACAGTACAATACAATACCCCTCTACTCTAAACAGCCAGCATAGCCAATACTTTCAAGCAGCCAGTTCCTCACTGCTTTCATGAGGAGTCTGGAACTGCATTCTGCCTTGCCACCATTTTTCAAACAGCATGAATGAGACAGGCACAATTATGGATGCCACTTATTGCAAAACCCTGTCTTTGAGCTTACTATGGGATTCTTCATGAGCAAATGAGTCTGAGATGGACTTGCGCTTTTTATCACGAGGCACCTCATCCTCTGACTTTGCTGATTTACAATTCCAACTGCACAATAAACAGCAACAACAGTAACTGATCGCCATATGGACATCTTCTCATGAGAGACTGCCTTCTGATCTCTGTAGCAACTATCATAGTCAAATAGGAAAACTTTCTTCAGTTGTTTACTCCACAACCATATTCATCACCAGTGATCACAGTCCCAAGTACACCACTAAACATCAAACATCAAAATCATTGGAGAAAACAGAAAGAAATGAAATACAAGACAGCTGCCATTTTTACAAGAATGTCACCACCATTTTTGATTCATATTTGAATTTCTGTGTGCAGTCCTGACACAAAAAGACATAACAGCAATAGACGCTCTGCCAACATGGGCTTTAAAGTGGAGGAAAAAAGGAAAATGATTAACCCAGGCCCCATTTAACTTGAAGCCTGGAAGAAAAACTTTATTTTCGAGACAAATGGGCCCACAGAGACTGCTCATGTATATGGCCCAGAGTTCTGGGTTACACCCCTTTCTGCCAAGATAAGGAATGAGACTAATGAACACATTTTACTCTGACAGGCATTAGGAAATTAACTAATTAGGCCATGTGAGGACTTAATCTAAATTTTCAAAAGATGGATCCATCAAAATTCACTCAGTTAAACGGTGAATCACACACTCAAGGCCATTACTGGAAAACTAGGGGCAAGTGCTTCCATAACAAAAACTAGGCAACCTTTGTTTATGAAAAGGGTCCTGATATTATGAAACAAACTACTAAGCCATGTAGTTCAAGTGAACACCCTGACAAGAATAAACAATGTGTGGATGAGATGCTAGGATAACTCACTCCAGTCGTAAGTTAACCAAATGAGGTTAAAAAGCAAAACGCTCTTCTCTAGTTTGTTCTTACGTTCATAATAACAAAGTGTGGGGAATAGCCCAGACACAGACAGGTAGACATGGTTTTATCACCCAACACACGTTTATTTACAATAATTTATAATAAGTGCACCACACACAACCCAGTGCCGCAGCACCAATCACCCCAAAGTCCTGGCCTCTCACAACGCCTTTCTTCACCACCTCCACTCCTCCGAGCTCCGTCCTTCTTCCACCCGACTCCAGTCATCGAAATGGAGGGAGGCGGCCCCTTTTATACACACCCAGACGTGCTCCAGGTGCCTCCCGATTAGCTTCCGCCGGCACTCCCAAGTGTGGTGGAAGTACCGGCTGCGCACCTAGAAGCACTCCAGGTGTCCCTGGTCTTCGTCCACCCAGCACTTCCGGGTGAAGCGGAAGTGCTGAGGGCCAGGGCTCCTTAGGCATTGGGGCGCCCCCTGGCGGTGACCACGGGCCCCTATAGGGTTGAGCTTCTAAGCTCTGTTCCCGTGGTCCCCAAAGCCACCAGGACGGTCTCCCCCTCGTGGTCCGGAGAAGGCGTAAGCCCTCCTCTGGTCCTCCTGGGCATCCCAGCTGGGTACCACCCCCAGCCACTCGCCACAAAAGCCAAGCAAAAACACAGCTGGAACACATGGGACATACTCTAAAGTATACACAATATGTTTCATTGGCAGCAAATAAAGAGAAACCATCCTCGTCCTGCACTCATTGTTTTCCAGAACAAAGTTGCGAATTGTTGAATCCTAAATGAAGGGAGTAGAGGCACACATTAGAGTAACCTTACTAAGACATCAACACTCAGAATCATCAAACTAACAGCATGTGTGGGAGAATGAGAGGAAGTCCTTGTAGCACAGAGGGGATCCCTCTGGAAGATGAAAACGCTACCCACTAGCCATCCAACAGGCCATCCACAAAACTGCCAGTGCAAATGAGAAATTATATTTTTTAATTAATAGTGTCAAGTTACTGGACTGTCAGCAAGCCCCAAACCTCCAAACACAATCACACAAAAAGTCCTGGGTTCAAATAAAGATGTATTTATTAAACACACTTCCTCCACAAAATTGCAAAAGCACAGGTTTTCATTCTCCACAAATCAATTCTCCTTACAACACTCCAGTCGAGTGTTGCTCCATGTACTCCCAGCTCTGACTCGCCTGGATAAGGGAGTGCAGCCCCTTTTATTAAAGACCCGGGAGTACTTCTAGTGCCAGACCCACTGCCCAATGAAATTACTTCCAGGTCATACGGAAGTCCCATAAATTGGGGAGTGCATCTCCTGATAGCACCCCATTGTAGTGCCCATTATCCCGAGCAGGGCTGTGTTGCCAGATTATATCTCTCAGCATTCCCTGCTGGTTCCCAAATGGGAGCCGATACAGAGGGCTGCTGCCATCTCATATCCTGAGGGAATAACTTATCCCCTGCAGCATGTTTTACAATTGATGGGCTGTCCATCCATCCCTTCTCTTCTGGAACTGGCTCCTTCCTCTCTCCTGGTCAGGATGTCCATCTGCCTGCTTGGAGCTACCCATCCAGGTAAGGAACCATCCCCTTTCTGATCTGGATGCCTGTCTAACACTTGTGGCATTTCCAATAGAAAAACAAAAACTGAATCGCCTTGACAGTTTAAACAATAGAGCAACATAATGAAAGATTCAGGTGTTCAAGAGATATCTGAAGACTCTGCACCATCACCCATTAGACAAGCACTAATGAACATTTTTGATCTGTATGCCTTCAATTTGCTTTACTACTCCATTTTCCGTTTACCAGCAGATCAGCATATGTAAATCACATATTTCTCCTATTTGTGCAACTAAAAAAGAAATTATTCTCTTTAGTCCTGCTCGCCAGCTTCACTTTGTTGACATACCCAATGTGCAACTGTAAATTAGGACATTAAACAGCAATCATTAGCTCCAGCAGCTGTTATTTAAGCACATTTGGCACCAAGAAACCAATTCTAAGGTTAATTATCTGTTTTGCGTGCCACTTTCTATGTGAATTACTGTCTTAAGCCATGCAAGTTCCATTAATTTGGACCAGTGTCTTGTGCTCAGGGTGCCACTGTACACTAATCACTCTTTCTAAACCCCTGTTTAAACAGCTCCCTAGATGATGGCCTTATGGAACAAATAATGCTGGTTTCTTATGATCTCAGTATTTATGTTTACCAGGAGATGACCACGTGACTAAACTTCCTGTACTCTGCAGAAGAACATTGTGCTCTTAGGTGCCTAATAACTTTGTACTCTTGAAAAGCTCGAAAATGGATCTTGTTTTTGATAAGCCACCCTATAATAATACCTGTACTTAACATTCTCATAGCTGTATGACCCAGTTCAAGGCTGTGCGGGGCCAAAGCTTATTCAGATAGCACTGAACAGAAGTCAGAAAGCAGTAGGTTCACATCACACACTCAGATCTTTGGAGATGTGGGTGAAAAGCCAATGGAGACTCAGACAGGGAGTGACTGTAAGACAGTACTGCACCACCATGCCACTCAATACCTGGACTTGCATTACTCTTTCAAAATTTTGCATCTACAATATGTTCACATCAATCCTTGGCATCTTCTGGGTGTATAGTGTGTTTGTCAAAATGCAGTTATCGTATGATGAGATAAGGAAAGCAAGGAGGCAAATGGGCACAATACACAAATGGCTTGAATTTTGCTTGGGTCTCCAGAATGTAGCATATAATATACAAAACAAAATGTTTTTGCATTCAGTGCTGCTCCATCATCAAGACTGATGCTGGATATATGAAGCCTGCTGCAGTTCCCACAACAACCTACCAACACAATTTTCTCGTTTAGTCTTTAAATCCTCAACTTTCTATATAAACTTTGTTCAGCAGTACCACACACTTACCCATTTCTCTAATGAATAAAACAGGTCAAATTCCAAAATTTGTAAATTCTTTTGTAAATTTTTCTTTTTCTTCTTTCAGCTGCTCCTGTTGGGGTTGCCACAGCGGGTCATCTTCTTCCATATCGTCCTGTCTTCTGCATCTTCCGCTGTTAAACCCATCACCTGCATGTTCTCTCTCACCACATCCATAAACCTTCTCTTAGGCCTTCCTCTTTTCCTCTTCCCTGGCAGCTCTATCCTTAGCATCCTTCTCCCAGTATACCCAGCATCTCTCCTCTGCACATGTCCAAACCAACGCACTCTCGCCTCTCTGACTTTGTCTCCCATCCGTCCAACTTGAGCTGACCCTGTAATGTACTCATTTCTAATCCTGTCCATCTTCGTCACACCCAATGCAAATCTTAGTATCTTTAACTTTGCCACCTCCAGCTCTGTCTCCTGCTTTCTGGTCAGTGCCACCGTCTCCAACCCATATAACATAGCTGGTCTCACTGCCTTCCTGTAGACCTTCCCTTTCACTCTTGCTGATACCCGTCTGTCACAAATTACTCCTGACACTCTTCTCCACCCATTCCACCCTGCCTGCACTCTCTTTTTCACCTCTCTTCCACAATCCCTGTTACTCTGAATTGTTGATCCCAAGTATTTAAACTCATCCACCTTCACCAACTCCACTCCCTGCATCCTCACCATTCCACTGACCTCTTCATACTTGTATGGCTACCAGACTTTAGCGGCTCAACACACCGGAATAACACCTAAGCAATAGAGTTCTGAGGCTTCTTATAGAGTTCATTTTTCTTATAGAGCTCATTTTTTACTTGCCAAATTTCAGTTCAGTTCCATTTATTACTGTATTGCGCTCTTCACTGAGTGGAAGAGCAGAACACTGTGACAGTTTCACAGAGAGGTGCAAATGCAAACTTTACAAGTTAGTGCTAAATAATGAGTGCATATAAAAACATCAGTTGGCAAAACCAAGTGAATCAAAACTCATTAGCATAAATGGAGCTCTGTAATGTCTGTCCATTAATTCACTTTTGCACTATGACCAGTTGAGAATGGAGGAGAGGAAGACAAAAACTCCACTCAGCAGCATCCCTGGAAAAAATAAACGTCTGGAGCTTACATGGTCAGTTAAAATGGACAGAGTGACACACAGAAACAGTCCTGGAGACCTCAGCCAACTGGCTGCACACCCTCTGCTGGACATTCTACAGCAGTGTCTGTGTTGGGCTTTTTAATATGACAACAGATTCTTTACATCCATATAATGTTCATACTGGAATATGTCAGCTTCCTGCTTAGGATGCCACTCATTATTCTCTACATAACCAGCACTGGTTTTCAAATCCCATTCAAGCCCACTTATTCTAGTACAGACCTGCTGAGAATGAAACTGGGAGAGAGACAGACATCATCCTCCAATGAGACTAGCGACACTGTCATTCAGACATCCACACAAGGCCTGTTTTAGAGGCAGCAGTTAGCCTAACTTGGGGAAGACTCCCCACAGAAAGAGAAGGAAGCTAAATCTTTAGGGCAGTGAGAAGACAACACTAACCGCTGCACAACCATGCTAGCCAACTACTGGATGAATCAATAAAAGATCTAATTATTCATCATTTTCATACCTGATGAAACACTCCTCACATCTGTATGCAGTTCCAGAACATCCCTCTCTCTGTCCAGCAGCAGATGAACCTTAGACAGCCAAGGTCAATGATATTCAACAGGTGGTCAGCCATTTGCTCTCATAATGTGTTTAAAAAATAGAAATGGATAAACTAATCTCATCTACAGATGCCTCCCAAAAAGATTTCAATTCATAAGAAGCAGGAATGACACTAACGCAAGATTACTCTATTGGTTGAATAAAAAAAGATTTACTGTGCATCAGCATACATCTTAACAGTCTTTTGGCCAGTAAGAGAAAAGATTAACTGCAGGCACAGCAATTAAACCTGGGAAATTTAATACCAAAAATGAGTTATTTAATCCAAAACTGACACACAACCATCATCATTTTACCAACACATATAAACTCTAATTTACGATGTTTAATTTGTAAGATGACAGTAACTGTCATTACGGTGTAATTTTTTAAAACACTGGGGGCAACCACAGCCTAACCTGGCAGTACTGATCACAAGGCAGGACACAGCCCTGGGCAAGGGGGTAACCCTTTTAAACATACACCTATATTTTTGGGTATGGGGAACAGAAAACCAGAATACACATCCAAACCTCTTGGATAAGGAACAAATACAGACACCAAACACAAGATCTGTGATGTGGAAACACTGCCCATTGTGCCACCCCAGTGTAGTGATCTAATTCAGTTTTCTTATCTATAAGAATCCTAGTTGTGGTGTGGTGGCTAAGGCTTTGGACTTCAAGCCTTGAGGTTGTGGATTCAAATCCGGCTACTGACACTGTGTGACCCTGAGCAAGTCACTTGACCTGCCTGTGCTCCGACTGGAAAAATGATTGCATCTCTCAAATGGTGTAAGTCACCCTCGATAAAGACATCAGGTAAATAAGTATGTTAATTAAAGGCAATAGCGGCATTTGGGGGTGGCAAGTGGGTAGAGTGCCCCGGGCCCTGCTTTTGAGGTCCGCGCGTCCCATTTCGAGTGGATTTGTCAAGTTATATTCTCCAGTTATATTTTGATAAAGTCCGCATGTCATCATGCAAACATTTAGCTGAATGCTGCAATGAGAAAATCCGCTGTATGTTAACAAGTTTATACAGTCCACACATACCGGTAACAGTGTTTGACGTAACTGGCCCCGTGTGGGGTTGATCAGCCTTATGCCCCGCACACCCCTAAGGCCGCCTCTGATTAAAGGCATGTCTCACTAGGTGACGTACAGTTGCAATCAAGGCAATAAGCCAACAATGAAACAAAACTCTTCAAAAGCTTACTAAATGTGTCCGTTTCAGAGCAGCATTACGAAGCATGTTTCAGAGTGCTTTGTCAAGCATGCCTTTTGCTTAAGATGTGTTTATAACAACAAAACAAATGTTTAAATAAGTGTATCCTAGGTTTTCTGAGGAAAGAACACCAGTTCTTTTCAAAGTTTGAGGAAACTTGGGTATTTTTTACTCGTATACTGTACAGTGGGTCTGCATCTTGCGTGTCTGCAGGTATCTGGCACAATATATTAACAAAGGAGATAAAGAGTTCATAAATGTGCATATATAGGAAATTAAAGTGAAATTTGAAAAAAATTCTTGGGGCTGCAATTACAGTCTAGCGTTTCAGTAATCTTAACAGTTTATCGCTTCAATAAACTGCACAGTTGACAGAAGAGGATTTTGTCATTTCATGAAGCCATTGAGATCTCACGTATGTCAAATCACGTTGGTAATCATGATACAGCTAAAAAAGATCAATAATAAACTTACTCGATTGAAGTTAATAATAACATAAATCATGGCATCATTGGAGAAACTAATCTCGTGCCTTGACATGTCCATGTTTTCTAAGCAAGTCCCAGCCCCTACGGCATAAGATTTGTCTTTGGTGGGCGTTGTTTAAAATTCACCACATGTTCCCTACCAGTCCCCATGGGCAGCTACATGAAGCACATAATCCTGTTTGTGTCTCCGCTTATTTTCTTATCTTCAGTGTCTTGTAACAACGTTTAAGTCTATAAATAAATTTACCAAATAAAAAGTATAGCCAAAATGCAAGAACCACTGTCAAAGTAAGTTTGTAAATGTAGCTTTCGGGAAGCTAGCTGCTTGTACCCAAGCCTCCGGGGGCCAAGTGAACTGTGCAATGTAGTGCATTTGTTTTCAAGGACAGTAAAGTGTCACAAAAATTAAATATATTTTTATGAAAACACTGCAGATTTGTGCATATGTTATATGCTGGCATACCCTTGAGATGAATCAATACAAAGTAAGATTTCCTATTTCCACTTAGACAGCCGCCCAGGACAGAATTTGAACTCTTGGCTATTACACTGCATGACAGCATCACTAACCAAGGTGCCAACACGCTGTGCTAAACTGTTGTTACATTCCAAAATTCACTAGGTTACTGAACTTGTTTAATCCATTTTCAGGGATCTGGGGACTTGGAGACTTTCCTGACAGAATCAACCCTAGACAGGGCAGCAGTCGTTCCCAGGACAGACACGTTTGCATTTATATACACGCTAGTAGACTCAATTACAGTGGCAAGAAAGTGTAGTTCGATTTAGCAAGATTAACTAGACTGAATGATCTATTACACAAACCAGCATCAATCCATTTGATATTTCTTGTGTCCCTTATCACCACACCTAGCTTTAAATATAGTCATCTGCTGCTCAACATCGTGACTTTGTATCCTTAATGTCTTATACTCACCCACTCTATAGATCATTTCGTCCTCAATAGGATTTTCTTTTTTCTTTCCTGAACTGTACATGCTGGAGGGCCTTCGGACAGCTTTCTGACGAACATGACCACCACCACTGGGTGACTTGACACGCCGTTTAACATCATCTGGAGACTGTGGTACTTCAGACGCTTTCACGCAGCGTAAGCGAAAAGGACTACCACGTATGGGCTGATCATAGAGCAGCAATGAAAGGGTGAACTCACCCTCTGATTTAAGTGTATAGACAATTTCATAGGTGCCATTCTTGTTGTCCACCACTTCTGCTTCAGTATAGAAACCATTAGGTCCTGTAATTTCAGCACGGATAATGGCATTGCCCATTTTAACCAGTTCGCCATCTTTATCCTTTGTCGTGATTGTGACGGTTGTCTGATGTCCTACAAGGGCATGTCTCAGTCCATCTCCTGTTGCCACACTAGTGTGGCCTACAGAGCTGGTGGTCAGAAGCACACCAAGGTTTTGAATGGATCGTCGAAGTCCCTCTGTCTCCAGGAGGCAGTCAAGGTGGTCATTCTCATGTGGTCTTTCAGGGAAGTCCTGCCGGGCCAAAGCATTGACCCTCTCACTCATCTGTTTGCGCACAAGCAGTACTTCAGTAGCACTGCCATGGCTAAGGGCTTGCTCTGTAAAGCGGCAGCTGCTTTGGATATTTTCTTGGCCTTGCAGGAGAGATGTCAATTGGGTATGCAAAACCTAAAAGAAAAAAATTTAGAGACATAGTATTTGTAAACATGTCACTGAAATGACAAAAAGTGAATCCAAACAAACTTTTTCCTATGGCATCTGCCATGCTAAAGACTAGCTCAAAACACATTGCACATAAATCACAATTTTTTACACATTTCTCCCTTTGGTAGAGTATCTGTCATGTTCAAAAAGGATAAACGCTAAGTCATTTTTAAGTACTTGTAATATCAGGAGGCAGAGATTAATAGATATGTTTATTAAAGGGTTTCCAGATCCAGTGCATACTTAAAGTTTTCAGACCCCTTCACTTTTTACATATTCTGTTATGGTGTAGCCTTGTGCTAAAACTGTTTGAATTTTTTTTTCTCATCAAATAACACTCCATACCCTAGAACAGTGGTGTCGAACTCCAGGCCTGGTGGGCCGCAGTGGCTGGAGGTTTTCATTCTAACCCTTTTCCTAATCAGTGACCAGTTTTCACTGCTAATTAACTTCTTTTTCTTTCATTTTTATAGCCATATTTTTAAGGATTCAGTCCTCTGAATTGAATTGCTTTTTCATTAATTGACAGTAAAACAGAAATGAGATGTGAAACGAGCCAATAGATGACCAGCTAAACTGGGATTTCAAACTCCTACAAATTTCTTAATGAGAAACCCATTCTCCGTGTTAAATAAAACCATTATTTAATTCAATGGCTTGTTGCTGCTTTCATTCTACCACAGCAGACATTTCCAAAACTCTTGATTTTTTCTTTATTTTCAGATATTGTGCGATGGGCACAGGTGAGCTGGTTGTGTGGCAGCTTGTTTTGCATCTCATTATTGTTTGGCTGCCATTTAATGAAAAAGAGACAACTAAGGGGCCTGAGTCAAGTTAATTAAAACGTAAGGCAAAAGAAGTTAATTAGCAGCCAAAACTGGTCATTAATGAAGAAAGATCGTTAGAATGAAAACCTGCAGCCACAGCGGCCCTCCAGGACCAGAGTTCGACATCCGTGCCCTAGAATGATAATACTGCAATATCACATTGGTACTCACATTCTTGGCTAAGATCCTTGAAATTTGGCTCAGGTGCATCCCATTCTATTGCCTATTGTTGAGATGTTTCTACACCTTATTTTGGAGTAGACATTTTAACTTATTGTACATGATTATTATGGGGAGGCAGCATTAAGAAGAAAGACACCTCACGCCTGGACAAACTGGTGAGGAAGGCAGGCTCTATTGTTGGCATGGAGCTGGACAGTTTAACATCTGTGGCAGAGCGAAGGGCGCTCAGCAGGCTCCTATCAATTATGGAGAATCCACTGCATCCACTAAATAGTATCATCTCCAGACAGAAGAGCAGCTTCAGCAACAGACTGCTGTCACTGTCCTGCTCCACTGACAGATTGAGGAGATCGTTCCTCCCCCAAACTATGCGACTCTTCAATTCCACCCGGGGGGGGGGGGGGGTAAACGTTAACATTTAACATTATACAAAGTTATTGTCTGTTTTTCACCTGCATTATTATTATTATCAATCTTTAATTTAATATTATTTATTGTATCAGTATACTGCTGCTGGTTAATGTCAATTTCCCATTGGGATTAATAAAGTATCTATCTATCTATCTATCTATGATTAGAAATGGAAAACAACTGTCCATAGAGGGTCCCACAGTTGAGCAAAAACCAATCCATGAGGTCAAAGTAATTGCCTGCAGATCTTGAAGACAGGAATGTGTCAAGGCCCAGATCTCAGGAAGGCTACAAAAAATTTTCTGCAGTACTGAAAGTTCTCAAGAGCAAAGTGGCCTCCATAATTTTTAAATGGAATAAGTTTGGAGAAACCACCATTCTTCCTAGGGCTGAGCAACCTAGGGAGACATGGCAACTGAGGTGACCAAGAACCCGATGGTCACTCTGGATGAGCTCAAGAGAACCTGTGTGGAGATGGGAGAAACGAAGGACAACCTGCTCTGCAGCACTCCACTAATCTGCGCTTTATGGTTTGCAAAAAGGCAACTAAATGACTCTGAGGCTGAGAAAAAGAAGATTCTCTGGTGTGATGAAGCCAAGACTGAACTGTTTGGCTTAAATTCTATGCATTATGTCCTGACAAAACCAGGCACTCCTCATCATCTGTGCATCTGTGCAATACCATTCCAACAGTGAAGAATGGTGGCGGCAATATCACGCATGCGGTGGAGTTGTTTTTCAGTGACAGGGATCAGGAGACTAATACAGTAAAAGGAAAGCTGAAATTAAGTAAAACATAGAGATATCCTTAATAAAAACCTCTGAACCTCAGACGGGGCCAAAAATTCACCTTCCAACAAGACAATGACCCTAAGCAGAAAGCAAAGAGAACAAAGGAGTGGCTTACGGCCAACTTTGTGAATGTTCTTGAACCTCACAATAACTGTCCACTGACAGTCTCCATCCAAACTGAAAGAGCTTAAGGGGATTTTCAGAGACGAAAAGCAGATAATCTCCAAATCCAGGTGTGCAAAGCTTGTCACATCAGAACCAAGAAGACTTCAGGCTATAATTGCTGTCAAAAGGGCTTTGACTAAATACTGAGTTAAGAGTCTGAAAACCTGTGTCAATGTGATACTTGAAGTTTTTTTTATTTTTAATAAATTTGCAAATGTTTCTAAATTCCTGCTTTTGGTTTGTTATTCTGGAGTATTGAGTGCTGTTTAAAAAGGGAAAAAATGAATGAAAATGATTTTAGCATAAGGCTACAGTAAAACAAAATGTGAAGAAAGTGAAAGGGTCTGAATGCTTTCTGAAGACCCTGTAGTTGATGTTGTTGCACAAGTCATTCGATTACTCACTGAAGGGCTAAACACTAAACCTGAGGTCAGAAACTGAAAGTCAAAAGCAAAGTCTTTTCCTTACAAAGCTTACAGGTTTGGGCACTAGTCTCTTCCTTTAATTTCATAAATGTTTCAGCACTAGTTATTTTATTAAGTATTCCTTCAATTTCTTAAAGTTTAGACACAGTTTAATGCTCTTGGCCAGCTTTTATTATAAAACCATCACAACATAACGCATTGTCTAGCGTGTGCATAATATGTCTAGTAGCAGACAGTATCCACAACTCCAAAGTGGCAGCACACATGAAAATAAGCATACAAAATGGCAGGAGCTATTAAAACCACGTACATATAATTATAACAAGTTGATGTCATCAAATTAACAATACAAAAGTTGAATGATGTGCAATAAACGTTTGAAGCAACAATCAAAATACAGTCAAACTGCAGTTAATCCGTATTGGGGACTGAATCTGTGTGTACAGATGTGATGTACAGCAAGAAAAGACAGCAACATATAAATAAAAAGGTGTAACTTTAGTGAATAAATTCAAAAACTGAGAAATACACAAAAAAATAAAGGAGGATAATATCTGAAGAACAGCACAAGAAGCATTCACACTTTCTAATTATATCATAGAAGTTACTATTAAATATTCTTGCAATGCCTCGCACTTCACCTCCAGCTAAGCCTCTAGTTTACTTCGAACAGGACACCATAAATGGTGATAGGCACCTGCAACATCACTTGAAGTTCATCTGAAAAAAGGACAAGCAAATTCGGGAGTATGCAGAGATATGACAGAAGTGGGAAAAGGCGGTAGACAGAGTCTAGCAAACAAGGGCGAGTTTGAACAATTAGTTCAGAATCATAATACAAACACAAGGGGTAACCAGCTAGACGTGAGACCAAACATGTCAAATTATCTCTTTATTTATTTGTTTGGATCCAATGGAGTTATTTGAGTTTAAATATGAGGGTATGTGGTTTGCATTAAGTAGGTATGCCTGCATATCACAAGGTGCATAATAAATGTCTGCTCCTCTTAACAAGGAAATTATTATCAGATTTAACTAATTTGCATGGTGACATATATTAATTGGTTTTGGCTGAACCTAACAGATCATTCATAAAAGTCTGATGTAGAGGAAGAGGATGTAAGTATTTTCTTTAACCTAAAGAATTTAGACATAATCACACTATTTAGCCTTTTGACCAGTGTCAGGTAATTAGCAGTCTGTGTGCGTTTCCTAAACGCTTTACTTTGGCTGCCTTCTGGAGGCAGAGGCACTTCAATAATCCGTTCAAAATCTTATGTGCTTCTGACCACCAGCTCTTGTGTGTCACTAGTGTGGCCACAGGAGATGGACTGAGACGTGTCCTTGTAGGGCATCAGACTGCCGTCACAATCACGACAAATGAATAGTATAGATAGACGGGTAGAGTACAGGTGCATGGTAGAGGCAATCTATAAAACTACATCCAGTCTAGAGGCAAAATATTGGCATCACTGAGTAAAGTGAGATTCTGGCCTAAATGAATGCACGCCAAGTCATTTCCAATTAAAGCAAAGGTAAGAGCTCAAATTCAAAAATATTCTAGGTGTTCACACATATTTTACCTTCTGTTTGGCACTGAAGATGTTCTCTAGATCGTTTATGAGGGTGTTCTTGCGATCATGTAACACTCGTTCCAACTCTTCAAAGGTACTGTTGATTTCCATAACTGCCTCATTCTTTCGTTCTGCCAACTGTTTGGATATCTTGTTCACAAGTTCTATGGCAGCGGTCAGCTGAGGCAATCTGTGGAATGATTTAAGATTCAGTTTTTAATAACCTGTAACTTTCATAATGAACAGTATACAAATTACTTATGTACAGTTTATGCTTTGATATAAATATCCCTTCAACAATTTTCACTCCTAAATACAATGAAAAAGTTATGATACACCACAAGTGATGTCTTCATATTTCTTTATGCTGAATATTTTGAGTTAGACATGAAAACTTTATATGAGGAATACATGAGTGACATTCTTCAGCAAATGCAAGAATAAGCAAATAGTCAGGAAAAAAAAATCTACCCAGGTCAGTGCAGCGTTTAGCACTCCTGCCTCACAGATCCAGCTTCTTGTGTTTAGCTACCATGGCCAGCCATTGTCTGTGTGGAGCTGGCATATTTTTTCCTGTGTCTATATGGGTTTTCTCCCGGTTTTCAGATTTTCACCTCACGGCAATAAAGTTAGATTGATTAGCAATTTAAAAGTAGCAGCCTGAGTGTGTGCAGGCACGACAATAGTGCAGCATCTTGCTCTGTTACCCCATGACTTTATTCTGAAATAAAATAATTAGGGAATTTTATGCTACAGTCCTCAATCCATTATCTAACCTACTTAATCCATTTCAGGCTCCCGGGAGCCTAGCTATGACTCTAGTCCATCAGATGAAATATTCATGCTAAAATGTTAATCTAGTGTCAGTGGCACAGTGGATAAGGCTTTCGACTTCAAACCCTGAGGTTGTGGGTTTGAATTCCACCCCTGACACTGTGTGACCCTGAGCAAGCCACTTCACCCACTTGTGCTTCAATTGGAAAAAAGAAATGTAACCAATTGTATCTCAAATATTGTAAGTTGCTTTAAATAAATAAATGTAAACATGCACAACCTCATGAAAATTATAAATCTCTTGTGGCGGGCGGCCAAGTCCCATGCCTGGCCAGGTTGCCCCTTCCACATATGTTCCGGGGGAGCAACCATGGGCATCTCACTACCTCCCCCGGGACGCTTGGTGGCAGCCTCCCTGGCTGACAATGGTGCCTTAGTTTCCCACAGGGTTTCATGGGAGATGGAGTTCTCCACAACCCTGTGGGGATCTGGGATGGCCGCCAGGGGGTGCTGCAAATGAAGGACGCAGCGGGTATAATTTACGACCATGCGAATAGCGGCAGTAGCCAATGGGGTGCATGGATTACTGAAGACAGGGGTGTCCTGGACAGGAAAAAAGAGATATGATCACAATATGAAATGGAAATAGAAAGATCAGTGAACCTCAAGGAAGAAGTAAAGCTCAATGGTTAGCAAGAACTGTTTTTAGGTGTTGAATACAGCCACTATTAAATGCATACTGCTCTGCTCCATTGACTTCCAGCTCCCAGTATTAGTGCTGAAAAATGACCCCCTCTATATCACCCGCGTCCACTCTATAAACTGCAAGGGACAAATGGCTGTTTTATGCCAAAAAATCTCATGAGATTTTTAGAAATCATGGTCAAGCACCAATTCACACTACATGATAACATTGGTAGTTATATACATGATTGAACTGTATAAGCACATTTGGTTCAAATGTCATGTCACAACCTGGATACTGACTGTACATGTACACGGACCCAACAGACATTTTTACAGATTCAAAAAAAAGATGACCACAGGCTCCCCAAAATGTCAACAAAGAAAACAACTGCATTCCTGACTCTTGCCATACTATGTTCTTAAAGTACAAAGAAAAGAAACAGGCATAACTGGAAATGCAGATTAAGAAGCAGACATTACAGTTTGTCTATTTTACAGAAAAAAATTAAACGTACATAGTCTATGTAATTTACCATTGTTTGTATTTTGTTCCAAGTTCTCTCAGTAAAGGTTTCCTAAGATGTTTTTGCTGTTGACCATTTAGTTGTATGCGTGTTGCTATATGATATTTAGATTTTCAAAATCAAAAATGTGAAAATGAGTCTGACGACGGCAATACCCAATGTACTATATACTGCGATTGCTGCACATATAGGGTACTTGCTAGAGTATCTGAAGCTGATTTCCCCAATTTGCACAAAAACTTGATGTTTGCACGTTGTTCAAACTGCAATGACTATGCACACGTCTAACTGAAATGGTAATTAAAACAATACTACATGCCAAAACCAATCCAGACCTGTTATAATTGTTCTACAGACGTGCTGTGCTCTCTTCCACAACAATGTGTGCATAATCTGATCTCCCACTCTCCCGTTATATCACAATTCCGGGAACTTTTTGACTGCCCCTCATATGTTGCCTCCTTAAGAGCTCAAGGGTAAATATTATCTAGTACTGGAGATTTTTTTTGATTTCACCCTATTTAATCTGAGCAACACTTCTCTCTCTGCAATTTCCATATCAATCAGAACCTCCTTAGTAGTCTCGTTTACCACTGGGAGGTTATCCACTTTCCACTTGTGAAGACCTCAGAAAAATGCAAGCTTAGCTTGTCTGCTATTTCATTGTCTGTATCTTTTAATTCCCCTTTTCTATTCCTGATGCCCTTCACCTCCTCCTTGACTGATCTTTTACTACTAAACTACTGAAAGAATCTCTTTGGTTCGTCTTTCACCTTATCTGTTATATTCCTCTCCAACTGTCTTTTAGCCTCCCTGATATCCTTCTTAGTGGTTGCCCCCTTGTTCTCATACACTCTGAGATTCACATTCTACGATTCACTTTGGAGTTATTAGGCTGATTTGCCTTAGACCGCTGTTTATACATTGTGTATAATATACAATACACTGTGTGTTTGGTTCTATGTTTCTGAAAGGTCATTTATAGCTTTTATTTTTACCTGGAATACATTAAACACAGGTTTCCCAATGAATCCAATTTATTGGTGTCAGCACGTGTAAAATTTGATGTACTCCACACAAAACATGTACTATAAGTCTGATGTTTTTTGACATTTCAAGAAAAAATGTTCAAAAAGTTACAGTGCTACCACTGTAAACCGTATTGTTAACCATATGTCTCTTTAATATTAGTTTCTAGAGATTAATGAATCTACTGGTCAGGAAAACAAGCCTCTATGGCCTGTCACTCTTCAGCAAGTCAATCTAGGTCTTCCACTTCTACAAGAACTTGGGGGTCCACATCAATGACAGGGTGGACTGGTCTTGGAACACAATGGAACTGTATAAGAAAGGCCAGAGTAGGCTCTTTTTTCTTAGATGACTGTGTTCCTTTAATGTGGATAGTGACAGCAGGTTTAAAGAAGGTGAATACACTGACAGCAATAATTTACAACATGGCAAATAAATACTTTGGTACCAAGTGAGCAAGAGGAATAGTGTTCTGGGGAAAGTAAAAAGTAGGAGAGAGAGAGAGAGACCCCCTAAGAAGAGAGACCTGAATATACAATTTTAAGATAGCAGGGAATAGGAGAGTTAATGATAGGCCTGAGGCAGCAGCTCTGCAGAATGAGCAGAGTGAAGAATATAAGAAAGGAGAAGAGAGAAAGGGAGAGAAAGAGGCCACTGTTTCTCAAGGATCCATTAAGGTTTACTAAAATTCCTGCAGCGGAAAACAGGTCAGGACGACTGTCGTATCCAAGGTAAAAAGTGGAGATATACATTACAGAGACCTACTGTATGTGGAAATTCACAGGAAGGAAGATTTAGCAAAAAATCTAAGGGGTAGCAAAGTAGAAACAGCAAAGAAGCAACTGAACATCAGTGAGCCATCCTGGAAAGAAGACAAACTTTTTGTTTAAAAAAGACAAAGTGGATTCCATTATAAGGTATGTAGGATTTACGTAAAAACAAAGGGTGTAAAGGCTGTAAATACCTGCTTTAGACATAATAGAAAGCCTGGACATACTGGAAGCTGTTGTGGAAAAGGAGATGGTAGCAAAATTGGATGTCCTCATGAAAAATTCCCTCCATCCCGTCCAGGAGGTCCAGGAGGTGCTCTCTTGGAGCACTTATAGCCACAGGCTCATTCCACCAAAGTGTATTAAGAAGCGCTTTTGGGGGTCTTTTCTACCCACTCCTATCAGGTAATTCAGTGCTTCTTCCTGACTTATTCTTTAAGTCTTCTTGGATTTTTGCAACATATTGATTGATTGATTGATTGATTGATTGATTGGCTGGCTGTATTATGTGTCATGTGAGTCTGTATCCTTGCTTTTATTTCTCTGTCTAATCTAAATGGAAGCTGGTCAAAAGGCAATTTTATACAAATATTTCAAATACATTTCTTCAAACACAGAATTTGGCAAGCAGTGCAGTCTCAACTTGATATTATTTTAGAGAAGCCGTGCCAAGAAGGAACTGTTAAACTGTTTTGAGCTGGATGACCTGCTCTCATTAAATTTGATGCTCTTTTTATGTTATAAAACAGTAACTGTCCTGAATCTCCAGCATGGCAGAAAGCTAACAATCTAATGCTCTATATCAGCTTTAGCTAATATATCTTCTGCCGGCTTGTATTGTGATGACTTGAATGCATAGGTCAAAATAGAGTGCCCTACAGCTGTGTTCAGCTCATGCATTTTTCATTTCATTGCCCAGCCTCTGTAGTTATTTATTATTGACAATTTAACTAAATACTGAGCTAATCTTCAAGGCATTATTATCACAGTGAATCATAGATGGCCTAGGTAGTCTTAAATAAAAGATTGAGTTGCCTTTGCCTTTTGAGAATACCTGGACTACTGATAACTTTCCATTTCTAAGAGGTATAAACTGTTCAGAGATTGGATCTGTTTTGGTATCTGATCCTTTCAAGACATTCTCCAAGGAAGCAGATTTCCTCCTGTTTTCAGCCCCATCTCAGGCCTTTTTCAATTTCCTCCCTACTCAGATGTATGGGAACTGCATGACACTTGACCTTTTGGACTTTCTGTATTCTAAAGGATTTCCGGGCAGAGATCTCAATATACCTTTGTTGGCTTTTGATTGTTCTGTAGAAAGTAGTCGCTCTACTCCTACTCACAGTCATAAAGGACAAGTTAAAATGCATTAAGTGATGAAAAATTCTACAGTCAGCTTTACATTCAGGCAAAAAGTGTAGCAGGTTTTCGTCTGACATGGATTGGCATCCCATCTAGTCATATTGTGATCTTGTACTCTCCTGACGTAACTAGGTTCAGCTTACATTACTCTATTCCCAGTATGTGTTCAGTCCAATAAAATGTCATGCAGAGCCACAGTTTGTTCTGGCAGCACAGGGTATAAGGCAAGTAGCAGCCCTGGAAAAGGTGCCAGTCTTACTGCAGGGCAGACTCACATGCACTCATTCTTGCAGTGCCAATTTGGAGTCCCTAATCAACTTAACCTGCTCTTAACCTTCAATTGCCTCGAGTACATTAGATGAATTAATGACTGGTACTTATTTAAAGATGAGCACTTCACTTCTGAAGTGGGGTAGAATTATTGTAGGCAGATCAGCAAATTAAAACAAAAGATACCAGCAAAAATTAAGGATATTTAAGGTATGATAGGGAAAACAAGCCCATGTAAATGTATTACATTTACTATAACTGTTTACACTTCAAAATAATATTTCTCCATATGTTTTTACTCAGGACTGCATGGTGGTGCCATGATTATCTTTGCTGCTTCACATATGCACTAAGTTGTTTATGAACCCCACATCTAATCGTTCTTTATAAAGATTCTGTGTGACGATGCGTGTTCTGTTCAGGCTCCCAACGTCCTTATGGGAGCCCTGAACCCAACACTGTCAGTAATGTCACTGAGATGAGCTGACAAATGGGGACAAATCTCACATGAAGCCAGGGGATATATTCAAAAAGTGATAAAGTGCTTTTATTAAAAAAAATCAAAACAAAAAGTGCAACAGTGCAGTGTCCAAAGTTCAATAAATACTGTATTCCTTAAAACAAGTGTCCAGTGGGAATAAAAAACATTCAATAAATAAACCACGGAAGGACACCTCTGCTCAACCCACTCGCTAGTTTTCAGTGGGGCGAACAAGCCCACAGAGCACATCAGCCAAACGCTCCTTCGCGGGGCCCCAGCTCATGGTGTCTCCACTTTCCAGGTGGCCAGATCATCCTGCCAAGCTGACATTCATTCACTTTTAACCTCCTTTCCATCCATCCATCCATCCATCCATTTCTCTACATTCCATTTCCCCCCTTTCTCTGGTGTTAACCCGTATATATACATGCCTACCTCCGTGTGCCTCCGTGGGCGCAGCGCCTTAATCACACACTGCAGGAAGCCAATGAGGCAATTTAGAATGACCGCACCCACACATGCAGGTGCGTCTCGCTCCAATTACCTCATTAACTCCCCGCGGTCGTGCGATCGCTCCCATGGAGAACAGCACGGCTATATGGATTTAAAAACCCGGCCTTTTTTTGCGGAAGCCACGGACCCGCTATACCACATTCTGCACATTGCCCCTGTATGTGTGCAGAGCATATTCCGGTGGAAGGCTGATTGCTGATTGAAAATTGGCCCTGTTGCTATGTGTGAGCAGGCCCTGCAATGGAGTGCCACCCTGCCCAAGGATGATGCTTGTCCTTCACTTGGGAAGGCACCGGACCCCCATGACAATGAGGTGTGAAAGTGTGTGTGAGTGTAGATGTTTGTTTTTATGTCACAGTGTTTAGTGGTGCTGCATCATGGATCCAGCATTCTGGGCCCAAAACACACAGCCAATGTCTCTGGAGTTTGCACTCTCTTACATTGCCTGCCTGGGTACTACAGTTTTAATCCCAAAGACATGAATGTTAATGTTCAGTTCTGAATTATCCCCATTACATTTTTTTTTAGCTCTACAATAATTTGTGATTTCTTTTCCAACAACGTCTTCCTAGAAAATCTCAGCCCATCCGGAGAGACTTGTTACATTTCACCCATTGCTACAGTGGTGTTCCTCTCTCCATGCCAAAAATGATGTCAACACAAACAATATTTCAAAAGGGGTTTATTTATTTTTCATAAACTAAACACAGAAAGATGGAACAAAAACAAAAGCCCTGCTTTTCCTGTAGTTGTCCTGACTCGCCAAACTGACCACCTTTTCAGTACCACTAAACCACTCCTCCATCTCACATCCTATCTCTCTCTTTCTTTTTTATGACCTGTGACAGTGTGGGTACTGCTCCATACTCCCTCTTCCAGTTTTGGGAGCCTCTTGAACCCAACACCACCAATAGTCATGACCGGGATGAGCTGGACAAATGAGGACACCATATGATACAAAGGGAAGATGCAAGTGTCCAAAGTGCAGTACTCCAAAGTTAATAAATAAATAATCTAGAAAAACTTGAAAAAGTGGCGGTTAAAATAATCCAATAAATATTCATTAAAACAAGGTTAAAATCAAAGGGATGGAAGCTGTCCCATTTTTAAAAACCCGGGGCCTTCCTTTTAGCTGGTGGCTCCCTTGCTTATCCCAGATGGGCCTTGCAGCAGAGGAGTCACCCTATCAGCAGGTGCAGCTGACCTTCACCAGGTCCGGTTGTCTTCTGTCACTTGGCTATGTACAGGCTCCCTCGCTGGACCAAGACTTGGGTCCCTAACAGCCAGGGCACTCATGCTGGGGCTCTCCCTCCCATGCCTTCTCGACCACTGCTGCCTTCCTTGGCATTACGCGGCAAGCCGTTCACCTTCCTGGTTGCTCCTGCTCCTCACAACTGCTCAGCGGGAGCAACCACTTCCAACTTCTCCCCACCGAATATCGACCACACACTCCTGATCAGGGGCCCTTCTCCCAGCTGCCTGCCTTCATTCATATGAGCCTGCTGCCCTCAGCTCACTCACTCATTCACTCACTCACTCCCTCATCGCCTCCTTCCATCTCCTGGCCACTCTCTTTTTTCTCCCTTTAACCTCCGTCAATCTTTTCTTTTTCTCCTCCCTCACACTCGTGCTTCTCTGTTTTAAAATGGGGACGTGACACAGGTGTGGTGATTAGCAGCTCCTGGAATCAATTATGACCACGGGCGATTCCGGACCGCCCAGATTGTACCCGGGAACCCCCTTAAAGCCGTGAGTGTGGCAATTATTTATTTAAAATGGTGCCGATTAGCCACGGACCTCATTTTACCACATGACCCTATATCTGATTTTCCACCAAACAGTGAGTATTCATTCTCTTCCTCTTAACTTACTTCAACCATCCCCAGAGTCTCTTCAGACCAAGTCCACTGATCACTTTTATGGCTATGGACCAGAGCTCATTGTAACAGCCCCAAGATTGCCTGAATCCTTAAGCTCTCTGTAGCTCTTAAAGGGTCTGGTCTCCATAGCTGCTTCTCACCTGCCCAGGCTCAGGTTAACTTGGATTCTGCTTTTCCAGGTAGAAACCCTGTCAACTGGAACATCTGGTGACCTCTTGCCAACCCACCTTATCCACCCACCATAGGCCATACTATGCTTCCTACTTTCCAAAGTCTTAGACGACATGTTTTCTTTTTTTATATCCAGAGCACCGATCTTTCTTTTTCTTTCTTTCTTTCTTTCTTTCTTTGACTGGTTCTCCTGGAGGTGGCCCTACTGTCTTTCAATACTGGTATGCTGAGATTTTCTCCCATTGCCAATATTTTTTTCCAGAAAAGATTTGCATTGTGCTTTTCTTGTAATGTCGTTTTTACTCAGCAACCTCTTGCAAGTCAGACATCCCTTCACTCTCAGTATTTTCAGTGGATATTTCAGTGAAGTAAAGCACAGACTTAAATATTATTTAATCTGTTTCTTTTGATCTAATCTATATACTCCACGGCTTACAACCAGTAAACCCTCCTAAAATGTTTAATTTCCTAAATTAGTGTTCTGAGATTTTACAAAGCATCAAGTTGCCCACATGTGTAGATAGTAAAAAGTGGGGCTATTTATTTGTCTATCTGCATACAAAAAATGTGAAGAGCATTACTGACTGGATGATTTAATTTTTTTGCTAGAATGCACATCCATTTTCTAGTGAAACATAACCCGTGGCTGTATGATTCTTTGAGTGGAATGCATTGTTTTGCCACGGTTATTGAATGGAAAGTAGACAATGATGAAAGCACATGTGTAGCGGAGTGTGAAGAAACATCTTTTGATCAAGTCGCATGCAAACCACTTGACTCTTCAACTTCACACTAAAATCGCAGAGTACAATGTGCAAAACTTGCAGGTGCATTCTTGTTGAGTAAGCAAAAGGCTTTCTTTTAAAAATGCATAATCCATTTGACAAATTTCTTCTTCTGTGAGAACTCTAATAAGAAAAACTTATTATCATTACATTTCTCACTGTATGTTTTCCTTCAATGAGAGTCACAGTGGCACCATATTAAGCATTAGAGACCAGGCCATCCCATCCTCAAAAACATTTTGTGTACTTCCAGAAGAATACCCAAACACTTCATCTAATCCCTTCATCCTGTCCTGGACTGCCCCGGGTCCTCTCCCGTTGGTCATGTCCAAAACTTCCCCGTAGAATGCCCTGGGATGTCTCCTAACTATGAACACAAACCTCTTCAGCAGGCTGCTCTTAACCTGAAGTGGTAGCAGGTTCTACTCCAGGTTCTACTCCAGCTTCTACTATGTTCTTCTTCCTCTCACAGAGCGAGCCCAGCAACCCTGCACAGGAACCTTATTTTGGTCCCCTGTAGTCACCCATTTATTATTTTGGTCTGTGGCCAAATTCTTTGATCAATAAATTTGAAATTGTAATCCTATGACAAGTGAAAGACAAATGTTTGTTAAACCAGACAAACTAGACATCATAGTCTTGAATGCTTAGTTGGAAACCAATAACTCTTAATCAAAAATCTTTTTTTTAAATCATTTTCTGAAGAATTTTTCTTTTGTGTTATGAGGTAAAGTACAGACAGAGTCTGAATTGCAAGCTTTGGCTCTATGATAAGTCACCTTGGGTATGTCATCAGGTGACATGTACCACCACCACTACATTTAGGAAGCATCCAACCACGATATGAAAAACAGCATGGCATTATTAAGGTGTGAGAAGTATGGAAGCAATGAACAATATGAGCTTTTAATGAAATAAAATGCGGAAAAACTCCAAGGTTCATCCTGACACACACCATTTTTTTGTCCAGTTCTGACTAAATTTCACAAATGAGGGCAAGGTCTAGCACACTAATCCAGTTTAATCTTAAGAAGTTGAACTTAAGCTGAGAGTTCAGTGCTCAGAGATTAAGCAGTCATCCACCAGTAACAGGCAACAATCTGCCGCTGGAAGTCATGAAGCAGCCAGCCATTGTTTCACAACTGAGCATTCTTGGCCAGTGTCCATGAGGTTATGAATCTTGAAGAGCCAGTGCATCACAATGGTCAGATAAAAGGCATTTTATTTTCATGGTTTTATATGTAGTGCTAAACGTGGGATGTTACCATTTAGTGGCATGCAAAATGAGGTTGCTCTGTTGTCCCTTTCTATAGAGCCGCATGGTACAAAAGGAAGGTGTGTATATCTTTGCAAAGGTGCATTCCCACAAAATTATGATGAACAGTGTGTAGGCCTTTAAAGGTAATGGCGGCATAAGGCACCTGTGCTTCACAATGAAGTGACAAATTAATAATAATAACACATTTTATTTCGAGGCACCTTTCTAAACCCCCAAGGGCATTGTACAAATAATAAAGTCATAAAACCAATAAGCAAACATGCATGTAAACACATAGATATATCTGTGGAACTGAACATAAACAAAGCAAATAAGAATACAGCCTAAGGTCATCTAGTGTAAGCTAATCTAAATAAGTGAGTCTTAAAAAGGGATTTGAAAATGGTTAGCGAATCTATGTTCCAAATGTTTTGTGGTAGTGAGATCCAGTGACAAGGAGTAGAACGACTAAATTCCCTGGAACCCATGGTGATCAGGCATGCAGGGTGGGTGATGAGGAGAGTACAGAGTGGCAACATGAAGTGTGTTATACTCTTCCCTGCAACAGTTCCATAGTGACCTCAGATAACTAATACCAGTTACAGTAAAGACCACTGCATGGCATCCATGACCTGAATATGATCCAACAACAGCAGTCATTCTGAGGTCCACTAAAATAGGCAAAACATCCAGCTCCATAGTCTCAGAGGCAGGGCACCACTATGTATCATTTGTACATTTTTTGCCAAAATAGTATGTGATATCTAGCACCTGGGACACATGCACCAGCGGAGATCCTTGTACAAACAAGGTTTTGTAAAAGTCTTTCCAGTAGGTATTATATCATCGAATTATGATCAGCTTTGAATCATGCACTGATTATAAAGTAAAGGACAATAATATTTTTATAATAACATCATTTCTGTAAAAAGATTAACCAATAAAATAACATAAGGTAGCTCACCTGCTACAGATGGCATCAAGCTGGTTCTTCAGTGCTGCCTTATGCTGCTCTACAACATCTCTCAATGGTACGGTCATATGTTCTCGATGTTCCCCCTCTGTGCACTCCAGGCACATGGCTGTTTCACAAGACTCGCAGTAAAACTCCATTACCTGTTAGAATATGGAAGATATTGTCTGTCTAACAAACGGTACACTCAAACCAAGAATATGACATCTTGATCATCTTGCTGTTTTGTAATTTTCAGTCTAATTATTTATTGAATTCAGAACATATACTGTACACAGTTAGATACAAGTGATTTTATTTGTGGCAAGTAGAAGAGTAAAATAAAGATTTTTTTTTCCTTTTACCATTAATTTCTAATTTTCTACATTTATGTGAATGTTGCATATTGTGCATGCATAGATTTTAGGGTGAACATATTTTCAACGTCCCAAACTGGGACACTTATGTAGCATATATGTGTGTTAACTCGTGCCCATGCATAATAACTAGGGATGCACCGATACCGATACCAGTATCTGGTATCGGCCTCGATACCACATTTTCTAAAATACTCGTACTCGTTAAAAGTCCCCCGATACCGGGGACCGATACCACAGTCTGAGAAATGTCTATGTTTGAGCGGCGTGTAAGGGGTTAATGACAGGCACCGAGAGCCCACCCCCAGGCCCCGGCTGCAGCTCAGAGCGGGGAGAAGGCGAGGCGAGACATGTCAGCCGTGTGGAACTACAGTATTTCAAAATGAATGAAGACAACAAAACAAAGGCGGACTGCAAATTGTGCTTAGCGAAATTGTCCAGAGGAGGCTCAAAAGGTAGCGCATTTAACACAAGTAATTTAATCAAGCACCGAAAATCCCAACACGACAACGAGTACAAAGAGTTTACCCACGCTTCTAAACCAACACAACCCACGCTGCAGCAAACTCTTGCAAGACGAGAGAAAATGTCCAGAGACAATCCACGTGCTGTGAAAGTAACACAGGCAATTATCGAGTACATTGCATTGACTGACCAGCCACTCTCGGAGGTAGAAAATGTGGGATTCCTGCGTCTCCTCCATGTTCTGGAGCCCAGATATGATGTCCCAAGCCGCCGCTACATGACTGACACGGAGCTGCCTAAACTACACGACTCCGTGAAAAAACATATCCACAGCCTACTGCAAGCCTCCTCTGCGTTTAGTTTCACCACGGATATTTGGACAAGCAGTGTTAGCCCCGTGTCGCTAATTAGCCTAACCTCCCAGTGGATAGACGAGAGTTTCACGCCGCAACGAGCCATATTACATGCGAAACAATTCCGCGGCTCGCACACCAGCCAGGCTATAGCGCATGTGTTTGCCAAAGCGGCAGAGTTTACAACAAACTGAAAAAAATACTTGAGTTGCACTGTCACTGTTTAAGTTTTTTTTTATAATTATTTATTCTGTAATATGTTGCATACAACATGCTTTTCATTTTAAATAAATGTTCTTAATTCCAAACTAGTCCCTTGTTTTTTTTTGTTAAATTATATGACTAAAGCTGTTACCTGTAAATTTAAATCATGTTTTTATTAAGTACTCGGTATCGGCGAGTACTGAAATGCAAGTACTCGTACTCGTACTCGTTTTCCAAAAAAGTGGTATCGGTGCATCCCTAATAATAACCATCCTCATTTGTTTAATGCCTGCTTTGTCTCATCATCATCAGAGTGGGATGAGAACAGGGACAAATAATTTCAAAAATAAACAAATAGGCTTCTACATCAAATCACTACACATTTTTTGATTGAGAGCTGCACAACGCATTGAGTGAGTACATTGCTTTCTCTTTTGTGTGAGTGGTGGTTTGATGGCTGTGCCAGCTCAGCTATGTTAGCACAATAAAACCTTTTCAGATGGGCAGCTGGTTAAAGCATATTATTATATTTCAGTTATTTTTTGGGATACAGGGATGCACATCATGAAATCGACTCTGATAGCCAGGATGGCTGCTCGCCTTAGTACTATTGCACCACATGCTGTTGTTGTTTACTTGCCCTACATATTACTTATCACATGGCGATATAAATGTTGTGACAAAATCTAAATTTCATCTTTGAGTTTTCAGCACAATAAGACAGTTTTAGGCAATCCCATAATGCAACTTAGACCAACGTTGTCTATGTGTATGATGTGTGAGCTTGTCAGTCTGTGTACACAATACCACTAAAATAAATAGCAGGACCTAAATGGAATATTGAACATTTTTTATTATCTTAAAATGCTAAAAGCAAATTGATTTTGAGCAAAATCACAACAGTAGATTTTGCTATATAAAAAGAGAATTTTATATTTTTGCAACAGAGTGAAACATTTTACTGCTAAAATCATGTACTGGTCAACAGACTTTAATTTACTGTCAGCTGCCAGATCATTCAGTACCAAGAAATTTTATAAAAATAACATACCAAGTATCTGTTTTCCACCAGTACATGATAGTACATGTATCTAAACTGATATAACAGCTAATGTACAGACCCTCAAGGCAGCACTGATACAGTAGGTGTCACTTCTACCCTGAACAAACTACCTAAGAAAGCTAAACAGTATCAGTCTGTGTTTTATTTCATACCAAATCCATAAATGGGTGATGATCAAAGTAACAAAATGAATAGAATTCAAACAGAAACTCTTGCTTTTCTGGGCTTACATTCACAGGTTATGTCTCTCTGTCCACCAGACCAGGTGGCTTACCCACTTTCCCGCCATCAAGCGCTTCTTCTCACATTGACTCTCCTTGTCTTTCTCCTATTACCTGCTATACTCAAGGTGGAAAGAAGCACATCTAAAGGAATAAATAGGTAGGATCAGGAGATGGAAAGAATAGAGCACATAAGAGGCAGACAGGCGGTGTGAAAACTGGGAGCTCAAAAAGTATCAAAGCTCTTAGTGTCAAAATTCATTTGCAATCTGTGTAAATATCTTTGCATAATGTTTTGATATTGTTTTTATATTGTCAGACATGAGAGCTGAGAGAGTGTTTTACTGGTTTGTGCTTAACAAATAATGGGAAAGAATTAAGTGTGATGCTGCTGTTTACATTTGTTGCATCTGTTTTCTTAGAATGGAAGAAGAGAAACCCTGGAGGACCACTGATGTTGAGCCCCATACTTACAAAGCCCTGCCTCTTCTGTTAGAACATACTATGGAAGACAGCTGAAAGCCGACATTCAGATACAGACCATCTTCCAAGAAGTATAGAGCTCTGCACTTCTGAAGATCCCTTTCAGTTGAGTATGGCACCCGCCAATCATTTATTTTGGCATGATTGTGCCCCACCTTGGTCCTTTGTTCCTGCCTTTATGTACAGTATTTTTATCATTATTAAAATGTTGTCATTACACCATTATGTGTTCCAGTTTTTTGGATGGTATTCATGATTTTGTGACTGTTTTTGTAAGGTTAATGCTTATAGTTCCTATGTTGGGTGCCAGTCACATCACACCAAGGTCATGTGACATATTCAGTCATCACTCCACATCTATATATGATAATAACAAATAATAATTCTTTACATTTACATAGGGCAGCACGGTGGTGCAGTGGTAGTGCTGCTGCCTCACAGTAAGGAGACCTGGGTTCGATTCGAGAGTCCTCATTTGCATGTTCTCCCCGTGTCTGCGTGGGTTTCCTCCGGGTGCTCTGGTTTCCTCCCACAGTCCTAAATTGTGCTTGGTGTGTGTGTGTGTGTGTGTGTGTGTGTGTCCTGCGGTGGGCTGGCGGCCCTGCCCGGGATTTTTTCCTGCCTTGCGTCCTGTGTTAGCTGGGATTGGCTCCAGCAGTCCCCCGTGACCCTGTGTTAGGATATAGCGGGATGGACATGACTTACTGACTGTTTATAATTTTCAATTATTTTTGTCATTTTCTTTTGGTTTTTAATTTTGTAAGCATTAGTTGTTATTTTCCTTGTCCATTGTTTGTGGAACCTAGGTGGGCAGGGCCCCTGTCTGTCACAACTGAATGCTCTTTGGATGAGTTTTGTTAGCAGTGCTGTTTCTGCACTTTTGTTAATAAATCCTTTTTTTATAAGGATGCTGATGGAATTTGTCTCTGTAAAAGCCAGAGTTGAGCAGTACTCTTTCTTGTGAGACACATTTAGACTGTTTTTTGTATTTTGAACTTTAAAAACCTGTTCAACACTTGCAGACGCAGAGATGCCTGAAGCCTCACAGATTCCTTGGGTCAGTCTCCCCTAAGTTGAGACCTATTTCGGTGCAGGCCAGTTAGGATTCTGGCTTGTATTTTGTGGGACTTTTTGAAGGGCTCTCCCTTGCATCATTTATGTGCTGCAGCCATTATAGCATTGTGCTGCCTGGAGTACGGGCCTGTTTGTGAAAATGAGGCCTATATTTAATTTTGGTAACCCAATTACACCTTGGCAATGTAAAGCAGAAATGGTCACGTTAATAGTAGTTAAATTCAGGCTTGTTTAAGATAATGGAGAAGTTGCCAGGAGTTAGAGAGAAACTGAGAAAAGAAAAAAACACATCAAGAAATGTCCTAGTACAATAAAATTAAGGCAATAGATACTAAACTTTTAGCAGCATCCTGCAATTGAAAGAGAATTAAGGATCTACATGATGTTTATAAGCTTTATGATTTGAAAAATCATTTATGTACAGTCTACTGTAGATTGCAGTGCAGCAAGCATTGAACCTACATGCCTCATCAACAAAGTATTCTTTTCTGAAACTCACTTTAAAGTCTTCAACCATCACACCTCCAGCCATTGAACGCAAGTCTCCAGTTACTTCTACTGCCTACTTTTATTGCCATATCTATTGAGCCGGCTACTCTAAGTATGCAACTGCTTCTACTGCTCTACCATTTCTAGTGTCTGCTGTCACCTCCATTAAGCCACCTACTTCAATATACTGTATGCTGCTGTTTCTTTTGTGTCATTAATTCAAGCTTATGTTGCTGTCTCCATTTAGCCTCTAACTCCAATGTACGCTGCCATCTCAGTTGTGTTACTTGTTTCAGTGTCTGCTTGAATTTCTGTTAAGCCACCAGCTTCAATATTTGACCCACCAGTTTCTACCCTTGTAATTTAACATGGGTCTGAACCTTGATGCTCTTGTCACTCATGATGAGTCACCAGATCTTATCTCTCTTTCTTTCCCCTGTCCAGCACTCCCATTGTGGCAGTTTTTAACCTGATGGTCCCTTACAAGCTGGTTATCCCTGTCGAATATTTAAAATACCCCTGTTCTGTCACAGTGTCTTCTTAATTCTCAGGCACATTATCTCCTGTTAGGTACTGTACCTTGCCATCATGGTTAGGGCAACACAGAGGTTTTGCTGCCACTGCTGCACTCACTGATCCAAGAACGCTACAGGACTCCGGACAAGAGCATTCTGGCTCGCGCTGCAGCACCTCCATTAGGTTGGTAATGAAGAAATTATTCTGAAGAGCAGCCACACCTTTCTCTGGGAGGATAGAGGTTTGTCTGCACACAGGGCATGACAATGTCAGAGACTGCGGAGGAATGTAATTCTGAAGACACCTAGGGAATAAAAGAAAGTTGGAATAAATGTTACTTTCTTTTTTTGATCTTTCCATCTAAATATTTTCATTATGTTTTTAAACAAATACCACAATGATTTATGACAGTTTGGTCGCATCTTCCAACAAGTCAGTCACCTGCTTATGATTTTCCATCTTAATTTGTCTTAACTTATAGCATAAAGGTTTTTTATTTATTTGTTATTCTGCATAATATTTGTATTCATTCACAACAGTTTTCATTTGCTTTATAAGTACTATTGTTTGTCCATCGATCAACAGTCTTTTTATTTTTAAACCCATTTCATCCAATTATGGGTCATACTGTACTTTGAGTTTATCACAGCAGTATCATGGATTACCAGGCAGACACCCTCCTGTAAATACTCACCAAAACAGGGTTAACTCAGAATCCTCATTTAACCTAATGGGTGGGATGGTGACAGAGTGGATATGCTGCAATCTGAAGAGTGGATAGGCTGCAACTTTATGTATTTATCATTTTAGATTCCAGTACTGTGCCCTGTCATTTTCTGTGTGGAGTTTGCATGTTACTGTTACTTGCATGTTGCATGTTAAAAGCTGTGCAGAGCTTTAATGTACAGGGCTCAAAAACTGAGGAATGATCTATCTGCTACTATAAGACATGCCCCCTCAGTCTTAGCTTTTAAATCCTGGCTGAAGACTCATTACATTAGTTTAGCATACCCTGATTAGAGCTGCTGCTTAGTTGTGCAAATTGCATCTCTGTTTGCTAGTCATTTGTACAGACATATAACTAATGCAATATTTATAATCTGTTATTGGCCTTCCTCTATTCAGTTTCTTATCTCTCAGTATCTTGATGGGGCACTTGGTGCCATTGCTCTCCTGCCTATGGAAACGTCATCTCAGATACTGGAAGCATTGGAATTATCAGATGGAAAGATTCTCTTATCAGACCGGATGGCCCTGTACAGACTCCACTGTAAAATATCCAGGAAGGGTAGGTGGCTAGTTGGCCAAGGTCTTCAGGACTGATTATGTCTGACTTTGTCTTTGATTTTCTTTTTTACAATTTGTATCTCCTCCGTTCTCAACTGATCATAGTTTGTCAATTGTTAATGACAGATACTGCTGGCTTCTATTTATGTTAATAGAAGCTTCTACTTTTTTCTGTGTGTTTTAACATATCTGTGTAGTAATTCTGGATTCAATATAATCTATACTTGTACAGTATTTTACCTGAGGATATATTCACAGCAGTCTCCATCTGCATTTAGTGAAGAGTAATACAGTATATAAAAGTAAGTTATATTGTATTGTATTCCTGCTTCTGCCTGGGTTTTTCCCTGGGTTCTCTCCACACAAATTCTGACCAGGTAGATTTTCTTATAAATAGTAATATACAATTCAATTTCACTGCTATTTTAATTTTAAAAAAGCACATTACAAAAGTCATGCATGCTAGGTTTCCTGATGTCACTAAATTATCCCTTATGAGTCAGTGAGCCCTGCCTTATACCGGCACCAGGTCCAAGATTATTGTTCACCTTGTGTCCTTACTGCCGGGATAGACTCTGGCCCCTCTGGGAAACACTCTGATCTCCCCATGATCCTGAACAGGTTATAGCAGGTTTGAGAGTATATATGCATGTAATGAAGTTATAATAAATAGTTTGGTGTATAAGTTGAAAACTGTAGTAGCCAAAGTAAAAACTCAGCCACAGAGATAATATGCAGAATCCACACATTTTATCTAAGAATAAATAATAATTCATAATTTCACCATAATTAAAAAAAAAATGTATAAGTTCAAATAGTGGCACATAGGTTAAGATTGCTGACTCACAGATCCAGTATTCTGGGATTCCATGTGAACATGTGAGTTTTGTTGTCTGCACATACTCCCATGTCTGCATGTTTTCGTAATAAATATTGTTCCACTGTCTGACCAGGGATTCACATCGCTCCCCTCTCAATCTCACAACCAAGCAAATGTCTAACATTCATATGTTCAGGTTTTGGGAAGGAACTGGAGTGGCCAGAGGAAAATCAGACAGAGTGCATTCAGACGCCGACCTGGGAAAGCAAACTGGTCTTCAAGCACTGTGAGGCAGCAACACTCTACCATCATGCCTCGCATTCACAAAATAGATATTTTCCATTTTTTTGTAACGTAGATTGGCTGTTTTTGAAAGAGTTTGAGAACGTAATACTTACAGCCAACAGTATAAACAGTGTTCATATGCAAAGTTCAATATAACCTGTGGATGTATGCACATATGTTTCTGTGTGTCATTCTACCTTCAGGCTACTAGCAATGTGTTATACTGCACATTAAAAAACAGAATGGAACCTGGCTGTGAAATATGACTATGTTTTACTATGGCTTATGCAATATCTAATGAGTGCCTGTGTGTGAGCTCTAAAATGGCTCCATGTTAGTGAGTATGTGAATGGGTCCTGTGATGGACTGGCACACTGTCTGCAGATGGCTCCCTGCCTTGTTCACAATACTGCTAGCATAGACATTAGCTACCTGCAACCCTGAACTGAAGAAGCAAGTTGTAAAATGAATGGATAGACAGATGCATGTATTTATAAATCATACAGACATAAATAGCATGCATAAATCCATCTTTTTGCATTTCAAACTGAACAGCATAAGATTCAGTTTTGCATGGGAAGAATCCTAAAACTAAACTAACAACTATTGTATACTGACCTTTCACAGAATGTGTGTAGGCAAGGCAGAACTTTAGGGTTGTGGTAATGGTCAAGGCAGATACTGCATACAAGGAACTGTTTGTCTATCTGTCGGACCACAGGACTGCTGCTGGACTCTCGCCTTGCCATGGTAAGCAGGGTAGAAGAGATGCTACAGTTGGTAGGGTCAGTTCATCTATAAAAAGAAGAGAGGAAGAGATAATAATACACCAGCCACCTGTGTTGTTTTATTACTATAAACTCCATGTTTTCCAAAGCTGAAGAAGTCCTCCTTTGGAAGCAAAACAAATAACAATAACTGCAATTGAAGTATTTCAAACTCTCTGTGAACTTGGAATAAATTAAACAGATTTCGTAATGGATGATTGCACATCTATTATGGTGTTATTTATGTTGTTTAAGCTATATCTTAATGTTTGCATTCTAGTTAAAGGCAATATACACAGAGACCTCAGCATCATCTTTTAAACCCAGCATTATTTAGCAGTTTTCAGTTTTCTTTTCACCTAGTGCTTCATAATGCAAACAAACTCCTAGTCTAGTCAAAGCAGTGCTTATGTTCAAAGTGAAAATTACAACATAACAATCTCAGCGCTGCTTAGTCCAGGGTCACAGAGGCTTGTAGTCTATCCCAGCAGGTTTGAGCACAAGCCAAGGCCTAATCCTGGACAAAAACAAGAATGTTAAAGATAAGAAAATCAAGTACAAAAAAGAGCAAGAGAATCTTTTCTCACAAATGCAAAAAAAGTCCAATTAGAACGCTGGGGCTGGCTAAGTAACTGTCTCTTCTAGCATGAACACTTCAGTTCTGCAGGTGGACAGCACTGAAAAGGCCAGCCGTTGAGTGGCAGTGGAGCGGGTGTCGATTCAAATTATAACACAATCTAATTCCCACACACATAACATTCTCAGTTAACACCATGAGATGTTGTGTTATTACTGTATACAGTATATAATGATGCAAATGTCTTGATTAAGCTGGGAATTGAAATAAGTACGAAAATTGAAATAAGTACAAATATGTTCAAAAACCAGGGGAAGTTGACACTCATTGCACACCCAATCTACCTGGAAGGAGGTCTCTCTTTCCCAAGATTTCCTTTAAAGCTCATTGAGGCATTTCTTGTGTGATTCTGGGCTACTCAAGAAATACATTATTGTTGTTGATGGAGGAAAGCTAATCTTATGTGTACAATCTCAGTCTCAGGCTCTGTGAGTTGAGACATTCTGTAGTGTTTTATGGTTTTTCTCTAAGTGCCAGAAGGTATTCTCACATTCCAAAGATGTACGTATTACGTTCACCATCATAGTGTGGGAAGGTGTGGGTGTATGTAAGGGACACCTATGAGATGGAGTGACACCATGTGCAGGATTGGGTCCCATGTAGAGCTCAATGCTCCGGGGATAAGAAGGAACAGATAATGAATTAATACATGAATGAATGAATGAGCTGAGTCAGTGTGAATCAGCTGAGGTAAATGAAGGTGCCTTTTGGTGGATGGGACCCTCATAAAGCTTAATTATGCTTTGCAGATGATGCTGACAGCAGAGACTTTAGCTCCCCATAATCCTGTATTAGAATAAGCGGTGTATCTTACGTGAGGATGGTGGGCTTTACAGGGACTGATTTAATGGTTACACCTTGGAAGGAGTTGGATGTGGCACCTGTTAGAAATACAGAACAAATTTAATTCTTTTATTTTGAAAGAAATAAACATTTCTAGTGTGAGATAAAGCTCCCCTTCCATGCTTTTCAATAAGGAGAATATTTTGGCAAATTAATGATTCTCCAGGGAAGCCTTCATCAAAAAGTATAAATTATTAACACCTTTGTTTTTAATTCACTGCAATGCCATATTCTAGCCCAGTTGCTTTATGTAATCCTTCGTTGCTTGGACCATGTTCCTAGAAGTTGCATCTCATTTTGTTATGTATATGACAATATAAAAAGCCACTATTGTGATTTATTTGCTGTTAAACTTGGTGGACTTTTAAAAGAAATTTTTGCCTATTTACATCAAGTTATCTTTTGTTTTCAACACTGGTTTGTTTTTAACTTTGATTTTGAAATGCCTCTTTTACTAATTGCTAAACTCTCTGTTGCTTTCTTGCCTGCCACACCTTTAGTTGCTCACTTCCTGGTCCTTTCTGCTTCGGTGTGTATATCCTCATGGTGTCAGAGCAGCACATATGCTTTCCCATTCTGTCTTGAACCTCAGAAAGCCTGCCTCCGATGAAAGCTAGTGACATCACTTCTGCTGCACTTTCAGCTCCTTCCTCTCTTGCGTTGACAGATAAAATCTAAAAGACACTGGATGTGAATGTCTCTGACAAGAGCAACTTGTAGGAAGACACGCTGATGCTGTCCTCTCCTCTTACTTTTAATGTTGCCTTTTGCTGATTCCCCTTTTTGACAATTAAATGAGGTTGTTCCAACTAGATCCCAAACCTTTATATGTCTGTGTGTCTTCCCGGGTTACAGTGGGTTCAGATTAAAAACACATGAATGAATTGGGCTAGTGAGAGTGAATCTGTATATATAAAGGTACAGTGTGCTGGACTGTCTTCTTGCCTAGGGCTGATTTCTGCATTGTACCTGAGGCTGAGAAGATAGGCTTCAGCACTTCATAATCCAACATTAAAATTGTAGTGAATGAATAAGAGAATGAATGAAATAGACCAGTGTGAGTGAATCCAAACAGATGAAGATACCATGGGCTCATGTCCAGGGATGATTCCTCCTTTTATACCTGATGATGCCAGGACAGGCATTAGAACAAGTGGTTTAGGATAATGAATCAGTGAAACAATGGACATAAAGGTGCCATGTCTGGGGGTAGACCTTCCACACTAGGGCTGATTTCTGTCTTGCACATGAGGTTACCAGAATAGTCTCTGAGTCCTTATTGAACTAAGCAGGTTACAGAAATGGATAAATGACTATGTATAGATATTTTCATCGAGACTCTCCTGAAGAACTTTTGCCTTCCTTGTATTTGCTATAAATGTGCTCCAATAGCAGGGTAACCTTGGCTTGTGAATGTACTTCTGTTATTCTCAATTCCTTGATGAAAATCCTCACCAATGAATGCAACAAATCAGGAGCCACAGACACAGACACAGGACGTGATCTGAAACATCTGCTCTTCGGTGCTTGAATAATTTAAATCTCCCAGTTGTGAATAGGACCCTGACAAAATGATAGTGCTTTTATTCTCTCACAGCAGGTACATTGGGAATGCATCCATTTCGCAGAGGCATTTATTACAGTATTATTTATAATGAGCAAACACATAGGGGCTGTTATGTTCAACAGTTTCTTTCAGTAGAATGCAAAAACAGGTACAAAAGTCATTTTAAAAAGCATGGTTGAATGAACACGCATTGTCACCATTTGAGGTAGTCATGATGGGACTCAGATGGCTTTTTGTTTTACTGATAGAGTCTTCATCTAAACACAAGACTAAGTGCTCTGACTGTCATGGTGAAGGAATGGAAGTGGACTAAACAGGCTCTTACAGCTGTCAGGATTATGTGCCATTCATTTTTACATTCTGCCTTTATATCAGAAATCTAGTGAAAGTATATTTTCATTTTCTCAGAAATACAGACCAATTAAAGCAGTTATTAGTACAAGCCCACTTTAATTGATGCTTATAAGCTGTAACTGAGTAATATGTTTCCAAAACTGGTGCCACTGCAGTTAGCACTTCCAACTTTGTAGACAAGCATTTCTAGTGACAGACTTCAGCCATCATATGATAGGTGTCCAGTTCTAGGCCCAGTAAGTCCCCGTGTGAAACTTCAGTGTCCTCCCCGTTTCTGTACCTTTGTCTTCTAAGTCAGGCTGATTGTGAACTTTAAAATAGCTTTTGGGTCAATGACTCAGAGGTTCAATGAGTGTAGATATGTTCTGTTCTAACCAGGGTTGGTTCATGCTGTTAAAATGGATCCAGCTTCCTTCAGTGCTGTAAAGGATGAAATGGATTCAGATAATTGATTAAAGGTACAGCTGCATAAGGGCCTTTGACTGCATAACCTACAGACTTTGAAATGATTTTCCTGCTTGCATAATCGATTTTCCAAAAGTTCAACAATTAATTCTTGGCTGAAGATATCCCACTTTTTCATTTTACGCCCTTATTAAAGCTGCTGGTACAGCTGTTCATACTACAGATATGCGTTTGTCTAAAGTTAAATTGTGCCAGTCCTCATGACTGGCAGTTACTAGACCTTTTGCCAGTTTCTCTTTTTGTCTCGGAATTATGCTGTGACACATGGTGCCATCGCTGCCTTGCATAAGCTACAGCTTCTTGCCACAATAAATACATAGAAGTGGTTGAGAATCCTTGATGCTATCAGTGACAGACAGCAAGATTAAATTCCTAGTTATGGACTTTGAAAGATGCCCAGGAAGGGGCAGGTGACCTGTTGACCTGGGTCAGCCTGATTATGAATTTGATCTTCCATAGGACCTTGAGCTCTCAGAGGTTTGACTTTTCTAGGAACATTTCTTGCAACAGTTTTTGCTTTCCTCTCCATTATTGCCAACTGACCATATCCACCGCTAGCTTAATTTGACTTCATTCATGTCTGTATTTCCTAAAACCATCAATACAAAATTATAGAGATGTTTTATCTTCATATTTACAGTACATATACTGTATACCATATGTGTGCTTACAGTAGGTGATCTTTAAGATAGAGTGGCACCTTCACTACGCTTGGATCCTGCCTTGCACACAGTGCTGTTGAAGTCAGTTCCTGCTCCCACAATTCTAAACTGGATAGGTGGGTTCATGACATGGATGAAACATGTGTTCTCTTTAAATAATATAAAAATTAATTTTATTGTATATTTTTGTTTTATTTTTTAATGCAATGTTTTATGGCTTTTTTGTTTCTGTTCAGGTTTTGAGAGGTTGCTTTCAATATGCACTGACATCAGTGCTGTCAGTGTATGTGGAGTTTGCACCTTCTCAAACTGTCTCCCTGAGTTGTTCTCCAAGTATTCTATTTTTCTTTCACATCCTAGACATATGCAGAGGAAGCTGATGGGCCAAAGTTACTGTTAGTGTGCGCATGAGTGCGCTTTGTAATGCACTTTCTTCCCATTCAGTGTGCCTTGTTTTACCGGCCACCTCTGCCTCATTGTGTCAATGAATAAGTTACTCATGTTTAGATCTCAGCAGCATCTGCTGGTTATCCTACACATCAAATCTGCACTGTTCTCAAGAAGACTGGTTCATATGTTTAAGCATTACCTCTGGATTTTTCTTCCGAGTTCAGTACTATCTAACCTCACAAACTGACTGAGAAATTGAACAGCATGAATTTTAATCCATGTATTACTTTTATGAATTTAGACAGACAGTCAAAGTACATGGCACTTTTCCAAAACTCTTTCTGTCAAATACAGGGTCTTCTCGAGGATGTGTTATGTCTCCATTACTGTTTGCACTGTACATAAGTAACATGAAACAGAACAATGACCACTGTTCCATTATCAAGTATGCTGATGATGTGGAGGATGAAAGAGATTATTTAAATCAAGTGAACTGTTTGGTAAACTGGTGCAATAAGAACCATCTTATTCTGAAGGTCAAAAGGATCAAAGAAGTTATATTGGGCTTTAAAGAGGCCAAAATCTGCAAGTTGTTCTCCCCATCATTTTTCTAGGGAGGAGGTATAAAAAGTGACTGAATATAAATATTATATAAATAATGATCTTAATTGGAATATTAATGCAAAAAACATATATTCTAAATCTAATCAGTGCTTATTTCTCCTCTGTATACTCTTTTCAAACTATTGAAAGTGGACAAGGACCTTACACTGTACTTTAATCATAGAGCCATGCACTCTATCTTCACTTTCAATTTCATTGCCCAGTTTAGCAATCTGACAAACTAAAATAAAAAAAGCTCCAGCAGATTACCAAATATGCAGCTAAAGTTATTAACACTGATGATTTGGTAAGTGTTTGTCTGAGGGCGATTTTGAAAAAAACTAGCAATCTTCTCAACTGATGACAGACACCCATTGCACGTAGAACTTATGCTCGAGGATTTATTGAAGTGAGTCATTTTAAACAACCATAAAAATCGCTCCAGAAATTCCTTTGTTCCCAGTGCATTACGTCTTTTTAAGAAGGAATCTTGGAGATAATAAAAATTCCACAAGTTTTTATAAGCTGATGCAGCACCCTTAAGGATTATTTGAATCTTTGCTATGAAAAAGAGGGGGTAGGCCGCACAAGGAGGATGCGTGCCGGAATTTAGAGAGGGTGTGTGGGTAATTTTTTTGCTTCATGAGTGGAGAGTGAATGTAAAAGAGTGAGAAGAATAATAGTAAACAAAAACAAAAACAAAAATGATTAAGAAAAAAAAGATGACAGACGTAGGAGTTTTGGAATGGTTTGATGGACCAATCTGAAGACGGATTGGGGTTCTGCACCATGGTGGCAAGTTAACAGGAACCTGGAAGAAGTGGCAGTTGGCATGCTCCACTACAATCAAGAAAGAAAAGAAGATCTTTTTAAACAGACCAGGAACATTCAAGTCCAGGCAACAGGCTTTAAAGAGTATACAGCATTTCTAGGAATCTTTATTTTCTCCATGCAGCTTGTTGGCAACAATAAGGCTATAAGTAAAGGATTTTCTTTCTTTGTCATTTCATCTTAGTTCCAACGTGGTCCAATGAAGGTCCAAAAATGTACTATTATAATATGAAGTTATTTTACATGAGAAGGTAGGTAGGCTGCAGTTTTGGGTGCAATTCATTTATATATTCATGAGAATGTGTGTTTTTCCTCTATTTTTTTTAACAGATACCATGTCTTTATGCCATTTATATATATCACTGCCATTCTTTCCATGTAGTAGAAGAGAAATTACTAAGTTCTTTTTGCCTCCGGGCAACAGTGAGAGGGTTACACTGATAAATACATTTTAGGTAAAAATCCACTGTCAGATTGCTACAAGCAGTTAGCAAAGAATCCATCTCTCTATTATAAAAAAAAAATCTTGCGACAATACGAGACTTTTTTCCTGCGACAATTCGTGATCTTTTGAAGAGAGACAGAGAGACACTTTTACTTCCTGTGAGATGGACAAGTCACGTCATACTTACAACCTTTGGAAGCAAGTCCCGTGATACACATGAAGAGCAGGTTAGAGATAATGGAAGCAGGAAAATATGAAAGTCTCAAAAAAGGAGAGTAAAGACCGCATTAGTGCAAACAAACGGAAAATATTACTCGGTGAAATAACGTAACAGTGAAAAGATATCGAATATGCAGCTGCTGTACAGGCTTTTAAACATTCGAAGCGCCGTATGATCATGTGGCACGGCAGCATCAGCAAGCCAGCAGCTGATCGAGCAAAGAGGAGGTAAAAAAAACAACTGTTACTTGTATCCCATTGTATCACTGTTTAAGAGGGGTTTCGGAGGAGCAACTGTGTCTCCTTGGTGTGCATTCAGCCCCCTTCGCGAGCGAAGCAAGCATGGGGCAAAGCCTCCTAGTTTTTCAAATGATGTAAATATTTTACAATTTCTGTGAAAGTTCTTAACCTGTCTGGTCTCTATTTATTGTTTTATTTCATTTCTGTCTTTTATTTGATGCAACTAATTTGGCAAAGTTTTTCTTCTTGTGTAAATATAACTAAATAAAAACCTTGGACCTTGAATGTTGAACAACGAAGTTAACCTAAACTAGGGCATCAGTCCATATACTTTTGCTCTCACATTTCTTTGGCCAATTTACCAGTTAACCTAATATATAAGCACTAGATAAGGAATCCATGTGGACATTTGCATGGTCCTGAAGTGAGGCAGCATCAATCAAGAAAATAGTTGTTAATTTAACAATACCCTTCGCAAAACGATCTTCCTCACTAGGTGTTGGACAAAGCAATTCAAAATGCAATTTGAAGTGCACACACACAATGTTTAGCCACTACGCCACAATGCCTAAAATTCAAAGTAACAGCATAATTCAAAAGAAAATTACATGGAAGCAATCACAGAAGAACAAGCTGCCAGTAATTTTCAATACATTAGAAAATACAGTGGGTGCAGAACAGTAATGGAAACTGCAGCCAATTAAATGCAAAACAGAGAGAAGGTGCATTTTCTAAAGTGATTAACAGAGTTCAACAGACAGACCCATTTATGGTAAAGCAGGTTCAGGAAATGGATCAACAGATGGTGTAGGTTTGGAAAATAAATAACCTAAACATATTATTGCTTTTATCATTACCAGTTTTCATTCTGTTAGAGTGCCAGAGGGATGAAAGTTTTTTGCTGCTACCTCGTACCTTCACTGTCCTGGGTTTGAATCACACTCCCTGTCATTTTTGTGGAGTGGGCAGATTCTCCTTGCATCTGAGTTGGCTCTTCTTTAGGTATCTGAGTTTTCTTCCAACATCTCAGAATTGTGTGCTAGTGTGAGTGTGGGTGTGTGCTTGAGTGATGGACTGGTGCTCTAATCGGAGTTGGTTGCTGCACTGTGTCTATTGCCGCCAGAGGAGATCCTGACCCTCCACAACCCTTAATTGGGTTAACCAGATTTAAGAATGTGGCGTCATATTCAGCTCCTGTTTGGCATATGTCTCAGCTGAGCAAATTTTCACATCGTTTTATACATTTTGTTGTTTCCTTGCTTACGATCTTCAATGTGTTGTAGTATCCAAGATGGCAATGAAATCGTTGTATCGCTATGTTCATGATCCCTATAAAATATGTCTTCCCATCAACATATGCCTTGAAGAATGGTAAGACTGTCAAGGACAATGATCTTCTTTGGAAAAGCAAAATTCCATGTGCCTTCTCACATTGGTTTTTTGGTATCCAAGCATTTTTTGTTGTTGGTTTTTTTTACATCAGCATTGCTCTAGCTTTGTCATCATTAAATTATATAGACAGAGGCTGATCCTTAGATGGTCAGATGATTGAGGCAATCCCTTAGAGACTCATCTTACAGCTGACATTTGGCTTCCTATGTCAAGATAATGTTAGGACCTTTAAAAGTTTACCACAGACTATATTACTTGGCCTCTATTCTTGTTTATCGGTTTACTTTTACTTTTATATGTGTATTGCACCACCTGACTGAAAACTATTGTAAGGCAATATTATTGATAATGAACTAAATGCTCTCCAGGGGCCTCATGTATAACGCCGTGCGTAGAACTCACACTATAACATGGCGTAAGCACAAAAGCACAGAAAAATCCAGATGCAGGAATCTGTGCGCACGCAAAATTTCACGTTCTTCCACTACATAAATCCGATCAGCGTGAAAAGTAACGCACGTGCACGTGCCTTCTGTCCCGCCCCAACTCCTCCCAGAATTACGCCTCTTTGAATATGCAAATCAATATAAATAGCCTTCTGTGAAAAGACAATGGGAAAAGCACAGGGGAAAATATAAGAATTTCAGCGAATACGAAGTGGAGGCAAAGGAAAAACGTACTATTTGTTGGTTTAAACAGTGGTATAATCAACAAAAGAAAGTTGATCAAGTGACAGAGTGTCGGAGAAACTCGAAAGATCCAAGTTCACAAAGTCGCACAGTGCCCGAAATAAAAAAGAAATCACATATCAAAGTCGCCGTGAAAAGGCGAGTCGTAGCCCACTGTCTGAGTGTCATATGAAAGCTTATTAGGATACAGACAAAACAAATAGGCACACAGTGGGGGAAAAAGCACGAAATGTCAACTTTAATCTCGAAATTTCCACTTTAATCACGTAGTTTATTTTGCCATTAAAGTAGAACATCATAAATTTCATCTTAAAATCGTTTAATTTACTAGTTTCTCAAATACCATCGTAACTAAAGTAGCACGTTAAATGCTTTATTTTGTATTTGATCTTCTATGTGCTCTGTGTGTGTGAATCACTACGTGCTTCCGTTCTTTCTCTTTCTCCAACAGGACACAGAATCCATTACATTCAAGATATTACAGCTCTCTAAATAATTAAAATACTGAGATGTATACGTGATATCATTTTCATGATGATAGCAATGAAAGCATGTTATTAAACATGGGAACACGGTGGCGCAGTGATTGTTCATATCTCACGCAAAAGGCTTGCTGCGCCATGTGCGACCTTCGATGAAATAATTTATTACAGAAGTACTGTCTCTTTCAAACGTACTTTTCTTTCTCCAAATACCCAATTGCCACACAATCAGCTCTGTAATAGACATTAAGCCATCTGTAAGCTTAGAATACCGATTCTTCAAAACTTTTAAGGAACATTGAAATATCTTCGTAGTACATGTTTAATTTTTCTATCCGTCTATCCTTCCAGTGTCGCGTCAGCACCAGCAATAATACAGCGCAAGGCAGGAGCTATCCGTGAACCAGCTATACGTTGCGGCACCGTGTCCTCACATTTTAATTATTAACAATGCAGATTATTTAAATGAAGTTAGTTTTATCTGTATACTATAAGCAACATATTTTGCTGCATTTCATCTTAAAAATGATATTGTCATCATACGTGCTTTATAAAGTAGCGCAGGTTGTGCAATATTATAACTGTAGGGTAAGTTTACAGTGAGGTAATTGTACTTATAAGTACAAACAGTTCTGCAAGGAGCACTTGATGGACTGATTGAGTGCGTTTAGAGTTCTTGGGATGAAACTGTTTCTGAAACGCGAGGTCCGTACAGGAAAGGCTTTCACGCTTTTTGCCGTGGTTGAGGTAGTGTGTACTTGAAACTGTATACCGACAATTCTCTTTCCGATCAGCTGCTGCTATGATTCACACTCAGATACAGTGATATAAATACTCCGAGTGGTGCAGTGAGAGTAATATGGAAAAAGATGATCCGCAGTGGCAACCCTTAACGGGAGCAGCAAAAAGAAGAACAAGATGCAGTGAGCGTAACAACGCTAAAGCAGTTATGGTATTTGGAATACTGTGGCTATTCCCTGGACCATTATATTGCTACAGGTTAATTACAATCAGATGCATTACACTAATAAACAATATGCAGTTAATTTCAGTGTATTTATAAAGCCGCGTCAGGAATGTGGAGCTAAGAAAGAAAGGGTGATCACACAGGAACAGTAGCACTGCTTTGACGCTGGGTGCCGCCAGTCTGCAAAACCGAGCAGAGAAATTGCGTACGCCAAGGTATGAGTTACCGTGGAAATGTGCATAGCTTTACGCCAAGTTTAGGTTTTATACATCGCGATTTGAGCGTGGAAACATTCGTACGCAACATTTCTGTGCGTACGCACCGTTTATACATGAGGCCCCAGGACTTTAGTTTGTTATAAAAACTTTTGATTTTGGAGGAATATAGATATGTATTCTGAACAACCCTTTGGTCATGGGGCATTCTGTGTGCCATCTGCTTCCTCAGCGGACCTTCAATGCCGCTGCCCCCAACCTGATGCTCTATAGCTCCTTCTATATGGCCTGCCTGCACATTCCATCTCACCGCTCACTTGGGGTCAGAGGAAGCACTATCCACCTCATTTTCCCAACCCCATGAGTTGATTCAAGCCAGGATCTTTAAGGAGACACACCATTGTCCATGCTGAATATTATCGAAGCCAAAGCACCTTGTGTTTGCAGGCATTGTAAATGCTGCCTATCTGCATATACAGTGGTGTGAAAAACTATTTGCCCCCTTCCTGATTTCTTATTCTTTTGCATGTTTGTCACACAAAATGTTTCTGATCATCAAACACATTTAACCATTAGTCAAATATAACACAAGTAAACACACAATGCAGTTTGTAAATGGTGGTTTTTATTATTTAGGGAGAAAAAAAAATCCAAACCTACATGGCCCTGTGTGAAAAAGTAATTGCCCCCTGAACCTAATAACTGGTTGGGCCACCCTTGGCAGCAATAACTGCAATCAAGCGTTTGTGATAACTTGCAATGAGTCTTTTACAGCGCTCTGGAGGAATTTTGGCCCACTCATCTTTGCAAAATTGTTGTAATTCAGCTTTATGTGAGGGTTTTCTAGCATGAACCGCCTTTTTAAGGTCATGCCATACCATCTCAATTGGATTCAGGTCAGGACTTTGACTAGGCCACTCCAAAGTCTTCATTTTGTTTTTCTTCAGCCATTCAGAGGTGGATTTGCTGGTGTGTTTTGGGTCATTGTCCTGTTGCAGCACCCAAGATCGCTTCAGCTTGAGTTGACGAACAGATGGCCGGACATTCTCCTTCAGGATTTTTTGGTAGACAGTAGAATTCATGGTTCCATCTATCACAGCAAGCCTTCCAGGTCCTGAAGCAGCAAAACAACCCCAGACCATCACACTACCACCACCATATTTTACTGTTGGTATGATGTTCTTTTTCTGAAATGCTCTGTTCCTTTTATGCCAGATGTAACGGGACATTTGCCTTCCAAAAAGTTCAACTTTTGTCTCATCAGTCCACAAGGTATTTTCCCAAAAGTCTTGGCAATCATTGAGATGTTTCTTAGCAAAATTGAGACGAGCCCTAATGTTCTTTTTGCTTAACAGTGGTTTGCGTCTTGGACATCTGCCATGCAGGCCATTTTTGCCCAGTCTCTTTCTTATGGTGCAGTCGTGAACACTGACCTTAATTGAGGCAAGTGAGGCCTGCAGTTCTTTAGACGTTGTCCTGGTGTCTTTTGTGACCTCTCGGATGAGTCGTCTCTGCGCTCTTGGGGTAATTTTGGTCGGCCGGCCACTCCTGGGAAGGTTCACCACTGTTCCATGTTTTTGCCATTTGTGGATAATGGCTCTCACTGTGGTTCGCTGGAGTCCCAAAGCTTTAGAAATGGCTTTATAACCTTTACCAGACTGATAGATCTCAATTACTTCTGTTCTCATTTGTTCCTGAATTTCTTTGGATCTTGGCATGATGTCTAGCTTTTGAGGTGCTTTTGGTCTACTTCTCTGTGTCAGGCAGCTCCTATTTAAGTGATTTCTTGATTGAAACAGGTGTGGCAGTAATCAGGCCTGGGGGTGGCTATGGAAATTGAACTCGGGTGTGATACACCACAGTTAGGTTATTTTTTAACAAGGGGGCAATTACTTTTTCACACAGGGCCATGTAGGTTTGGATTTTTTTTCTCCCTAAATAATAAAAACCATCATTTAAAAACTGCATTTTGTGTTTACTTGTGTTATATTTGACTAATGGTTAAATGTGTTTGATGATCAGAAACATTTTGTGTGACAAACATGCAAAAGAATAAGAAATCAGGAAGGGGGCAAATAGTTTTTCACACCACTGTAACTTCTCGTCCCTTTGCACTGGCTCCTTTCATGGCCTTGTGTTAACATCAATAAATCTGCTATGTGGCATTTCTTTTCTCCAGGTTCTACCTTATTCATAGTTTTCATTTTTTGTTTCTAAAGATATCACTTTATTTACATACTGGGCAAAGTTTATTTATTACTACCTGTGAAATTTCGCAAAACAATTGGTCTTGGTTATAGTGCCATTGGTTAATCAGATGTATCAAAAGTACTATGTAACTAAGTGTTTTTCTTTACACAATATTTTTAGATTTTTTTTTTACCAAGGGCTAATATTATTGGTAGGTAGTTTGTTATAGTGGTTAAGGCTTTGGACATAGGACTTCAAACTCTGAGGTTGAGGGTTCCAATCCTGCCACTGAGACTATATGACGATGAGAAAGTCACTTCACCTGCCTGTGCACCAATTGTAAAAACAAAGGAACTGTAATCAATTGTACTTCAAATGTTGTAAGTCACCTTGGATGAAGGCATCGGTCAAATAATAAATAATGATGATAAAATTAGATCACCTGAGCTGCAAACATTTAAACATGCTATACACAATTGTCCATGACTAAAATATTCCTGACAAAGATCAATTCCTCCATTTCCTAGTTACTTGGCTTTTGTTGATGGTCACTGCAAAACACAATTTTACAGGAAGCTGTATTCTTTTGAAATGAAATGAGTAATCAGCTACAGTATATTCCCTCTAAGCTGTGCTATGTTCCCATTTAAACTGCTGTGCGGCTGTTATCTCGTTACTCACTACCATTCCTACACAGCAGTTTGGAAGAACTGCTCAGCTGTTGTCATGATTTTCACCCTTTGGTAATGCACCAGAGGCTCCCAAAATTCCATGGGTCAATTCACCCCAGGTCATCGTCTATGTGTTGGTGCTTCGCAGTGCTCAATACTTCACTGGGGTCCACCACCCACCTACATTCATCATTTGTGTAAGAGTGCTTCGTGGAACACAATACTTCACACCAGGAAGTGGATGGAGGGGAATGGATAACCAAGACAAAGGGCAGTATGCTTCTAAGAGTGCTAACAGTCACACAAAAAAAAAAAAAGGTTTGCTGACAATTACTGTATATTTTGCAATTTTCTTCAAGCTTCTTCGAAGTTTCTTTTTCCATTTCATAAGATGATCATATCTCATCTTTTTTTTCTAGGACACCAACCCATTTTCAGTCATCCATCCACTCTGTTGGTTACCGGTGCTATTCACATGGCCTGCAGAATCCTTCATTTGCATAAATGTGTCGGCTATTTTCAATTTTCTGTAACATCTCAAGCTTTCAATCAAGTCATTTTCAAGATTCTGGGGTATTTCAATGTTCTTTTGGGGGAGGGCATTACCCCTATATACTGATATTTTGAAATGTCCTTTTTTTAGCAGATGCCTACTGACCTTGGTGTACCATCCAGACAAATTTCAGCTTTTTATTTAAGAATAGATACACAGATGCAAATAACATATATACTCGCGTTTAAGTTCTCCCGCAGATAAATCAGTACTTATCGTATAAGTCATATAAGTTGAATGTGGAAAACTCATGCTATTGGTCCAAGAGATGATGATATGCTAACGCCCACCTGAGAGAGTAATCATGGAGCACACTGCCTTTTTTTTCTATGTATTGTGCCTACATGACCACACGGTAATACCCAAACTATTCCGAAGCAACAATTGCATTGATTTGTATTTTTTGTATCTCACACCCTTTATCGTAAGAGCATCCCTTATCTACGATGGAGCGTTCGATCAGAAGAAAATATGAAGCTGGTTTTAAATTAAAAGTCGTTGAAGTGGCGAAAGAAATTGGTAACTGCACTGCTGCAACAAAACTCAATTTATTTGAGAAGCTGATGCGAGATTGGAGGAGGCAAGAAGATGTAAAAAAAAATGTGCAAGTGTCGCATTTTTGAATGGGCGTATAAGTCGGGGTCTGATTTTATAATCGATTTTTCAGGATTCAAGACCCAACTTATACGCAAGTATATACAGTAACTCTTATTATTTTTAGAAGCTGATTCTAAATCCTAAAATAAAAGTCAAATAAAATTAAGTAATTGTCTAGTCATTAAGAAAGGAACAAAAACCTGCAACCGATGTGGCCCTCCAGAGTCCATGTTTAATATGACACCTTCAATTTATTAAAAATATAAAGCGGCTTATTACGAAAATTACTTTAGGGATTTTGAAATTGGCAGACGTTTTACTTTGGCTTCTGTTTTTCCTTTTGATTTTGACATTTTGTCTTAATTCATAACAACAGTAAACTCCTTGAGTAAGGCTTATATCTGGGAGATCTTTGGCAACTGCTTCTGACAAAGGAGTGCAACCAGTCTGAAAAGTATTATGATTTTGATGCCCCTCTGAATTACAGGACACAATACTGTAGCTGTTCCAAGGCCACTGGAGTGTACTGTAGCATGGTAGCCTTGGGATTCTGGAATTGTCCCTGAGCCAGAAAGAGCTTCTTGCTACAATCTGGAAGTTACCCCGAGATTGGGATTAAAAGACCACTACCAGCCATTTGATTGAACGGGAAGTGAGAAGAAATCTATTAAAACAATGTGTAAACTTGTTTAGTAGCTACAGCTAAATATTTCTTTGTCAAGTTTCAATATTCAGCTGAATATTTTAGCTATGAAGTAGTTCACTTCTAACTAACAGCACAGGCAAGACATTCCATCTTGAATTAAAGGAGACCTCAAACCCAAAACCTTTTGACTAGACTACTCTTTCATATATTATGTTTTTTTTCCTATTCAAGCAACTGCTGAAAATGAATGATTTAGAAACCTCAACCGTTGCATGGGATGCACTGCAGCCTCAGTTGTTAGTTTAACTAAGTGCTGCCAAACCAAGAGTGGGCATCAAAAAAAACTAATAATAAGGTAACACAACATTCAATATGTAATAAAAATCTCTGATTCTTGGAAAAGGTTTGTCTCCATGCAAAAGTAAAAATGAGACTGACGTGAAAAAATGTAGCAGACAACATGTGAACTGCATTTAGACAGTCCGCAGAGACATGAGTGGCTTCACTCAATTTTATGTTTTAAATGGAGAGGCAAAATACATTACTGACAGATGCAAGTCCATTTAGCTGTGGATCAAATTTGTAGAATTTGCCTACTGTGCTAGAAAAATACTAATTATGCAAGCAATCTGCATGTAAACAAATTTAGTGATTGCACCAATATTTGGTTCTAATTTTATTTCCTTTTACTTGTTATTTGTGATTAATAACAGAAATATTTGATTAGGTATAATTCCCCTTTTTATTTGGAAGTCTTGGTAATATTTTGTAGTTAGCATTTAATATTAGAATATGCTCTATATGTTTCGGTTCTATCTATCAATCTATAACTGTACAAACTCAGTGCCATTGTATTCATGTTTAAATAGCACCCAGGAAGTTCAGTATTGCCTCTTATGGCATGCTGCCTTCTCCACCAGTTCACTGAGTGGAGTTTGTATGTTTCCCCATGTCCATGTTTGCTCTCCCCAGGCTGTGAAGTTAATTGGCCTGACAGTGAATCAGTGAAGTTGTGTGTATTGACGTGCCGTACCATGCGTCAACACCCCATCCACAATTTTTTCATATCTTGTGTCCTGACGGTCTGAAATTAGATTAAGTGGGCTCAAAAAGTATACAACATGGTGGCTGCGATATGTAGTGGCACAATCTGTTGAGGTTAAAATATGTCTCTCCTGCCATCCATAAAAACCTCACTGCACTGCAGTAGGATAATCACGGGTGAGCAGGCCTATTGAACATATACAAAAGGTCAGCTCCATCTATTGGTCTGCAAGACCTTCATATTCCCCCCAAAAAAGGATCTTGTATTTCTTTCATTTTCACCTTAATGTGTTTTTATCTTTTCTTTGTACTTAAAAAAGACAATTACTACCAATATTGCCAACTTTGCACTTTTGCCATTGCAAAGGGAATCACCGGAGAATGTTGACATTCAGTTCAGCAAGCTTGTTTTTGATAACTTTTTTTTTTTTTTTTTAATTTTAGTGGCCAAGAATCCTGAAAACAATTTAAATAATGTACGGTAAAGTCTAGTACAGTATACAGTATATATATAGATTTATATATATTGATACATATATATATATATATACATATTTATATATATATATATATATTCACGGCATTCGAAGTCTGTGTCACAATCTGTTAGTGTGGGTGGTTACCTACCAGGTAACGCTTTGTGGTTGGCCAGCAATCTGCTAACATCCGCCACGGTGCCCTCAGTTTGTGAAGAGCAGATCATAGAATGGTTGCAATAGTTTACTGTCAAATAAATGCAAAGAGTACACGACACATGTTTCGCCCTCATTCTGGGCTCATCAGGTGTACACACTCCACTGCACTCCCTCTCGGGAATCGAACCTCGGACGTCAGAGTCAGAGGCGATGCTGTCAAATAAACGAACCACACGCCGTGGCGCAACGTTAGGGGCATCGCCTCTGACTCTGACGTCCGAGGTTCGATTCCCGAGAGGGAGTGCAGTGGAGTGTGTACACCTGATGAGCCCAGAATGAGGGCGAAACACGTGTCGTGTACTCTTTGCATTTATTTGACAGTAAACTATTGCAACCATTCTATGATCTGCTCTTCACAAACTGAGGGCACCGTGGCGGATGTTAGCAGATTGCTGGCCAACCACAAAGCGTTACCTGGTAGGTAACCACCCACACTAACAGATTGTGACACAGACTTCGAATGCCGTGAATGTAATTACCCCGATCTACATGCTGTCAAATAAACGAACCACACGCCGTGGCGCAACGTTAGGGGCATCGCCTCTGACTCTGACGTCCGAGGTTCGATTCCCGAGAGGGAGTGCAGTGGAGTGTGTACACCTGATGAGCCCAGAATGAGGGCGAAACATGTGTCGTGTACTCTTTGCATTTATTTGACAGTAAACTATTGCAACCATATATATATATATATATATATATATATATATATATATATATATATATATATATATATATACAGTGCATCCAGAAAGTTTTCACACATTTTTTCCACATTTTGTTATGTTACAGCCTTATTCCAAAATGGATTAAATTCATTTTTTTCCTCAGAATTCTACACACCACACCCCATAATGACAACGTGAAAAAAGTTTACTTGAGCTTTTTGCAAATTTATTAAAAATAAAAAAATTGAGAAAGCACATGTACATAGGTATTCACAGCCTTTGCCATGAAGTTCAAAATTGAGCTCAGGTGCATCCTGTTTCCCCTGATCATCCTTGAGATGTTTCTGCAGCTTAATTGGAGTCCACCTGTGGTAAATTCAGTTGATTGGACATGATTTGGAAAGGCACACACCTGTCTATATAAGGTCCCACAGTTGACAGTTCATGTCAGAGCACAAACCAAGCATGACGTCAAAGGAATTGTCTGTAGACCTCCGAGACAGGATTGTCTCGAGGCACAAATCTGGGGAAGGTTACAGAAAAATTTCTGCTGCTTTGAAGGTCCCAATGAGCACAGTGGCCTCCGTCATCCATAAGTGGAAGAAGTTCAAAACCATCAGGACTCTTCCTAGAGCTGGCCGACCATCTAAACTGAGCGATCGGGGGAGAAGGGCCTTAGTCAGGGAGGTGACCAAGAACCCGATGGTCACTCTGTCAGAGCTTCAGAGGTCCTCTGTGGAGAGAGGAGAACCTTCCAGAAGGACAACCATCTCTGCAGCAATCCACCAATCAGGCCTGTATGGTAGAGTGGCCAGACGGAAGCCACTTCTTAGTAAAAGGCACATGGCAGCCCGCCTGGAGTTTGCCAAAAGGCACCTGAAGGACTCTCAGACCATGAGAAAGAAAATTCTCTGGTCTGATGAGACAAAGATTGAGCTCTTTGGTGTGAATGCCAGGCGTCACGTTTGGAGGAAACCAGGCACCGCTCATCACCAGGCCAATACCATCCCTACAGTGAAGCATGGTGGTGGCAGCATCATGCTGTGGGGATGTGTTTCAGCAGCAGGAACTGGGAGACTAGTCAGGATAAAGGGAAAGATGACTGCAGCAATGTACAGAGACATCCTGGATGAAAACCTGCTCCAGAGCGCTCTTGACCTCAGACTGGGGAGACGGTTCATCTTTCAGCAGGACAACAACCCTAAGCACACAGCCAAGATATCAAAGGAGTGGCTTCAGGACAACTCTGTGAATGTCCTTGAGTGGCCCAGCCAGAGCCCAGACTTGAATCCGATTGAACATCTCTGGAGAGATCTTAAAATGGCTGTGCACCGACGCTTCCCATCCAGCCTGATGGAGCTTGAGAGGTGCTGCAAAGAGAAATGGGCAAAACTGGCCAAGGATAGGTGTGCCAAGCTTGTGGCATCATATTCAAAAAGACTTGAGGCTGTAATTGCTGCCAAAGGTGCATCGACAAAGTATTGAGCAAAGGCTGTGAATACTTATGTACATGTGATTGCTCAGTTTTTTTATTTTTAGTAAATCTGCAAAAACCTCAAGTAAACTTTTTTCACGTTGTCATTATGGGGTGTCATGTGTAGAATTCTGAGGAAAAAATGAATTTAATCCATTTTGGAATAAGGCTGTAACATAACAAAATGTGGAAAAAGTGATGCGCTGTGAATACTTTCCTGATGCACTGTATATACTGTATATATATTACCATGGACATCACCTTTCTAAACACATTCATTCCTCACAATGATCTAATTGCCATCACATAGGCATTCATAGGATGTTTAGACCAGGATCCTCCCATCAACACTCTCATCAGACTGGTAGCATTGGTTCTTACCCTCAGAGATTTCTCTTTTGGTAACATTTTTTTCACCTGGTCAGTGGATTTGTAGTGGATTCTAGAATGAGGCCTAGCTATGTCTGCATCTTCATCGGCTGCAATCTAGTCTTTAAATAACAGTGTTTCCAGGACACAAAACCTCTGTTTATTACAAGCCAACTGACTCATACAGCTTCATTTTCTAAAGATCATTCCTTCCCTGGCTTAATAAAAACTCTCTGCCTCTTTCTTCCACAGTTCCTTAGATTGCACCACCTCTGTGGTGATAAAGTTTACTTCTGTAGTGAAGAACTCAGAATAAGGAGTTTCTTCATTGATGGAGGATAGCCTTAAGATATTGTGGACAGGGCCCTCAATCAGACCAGGAGTAGATGTGATAACATCCAGTCTAAGAGGAACACCAATAATGAAACCCACATCATACTGGTCCTCCCATTCCACCCTAACACATTGCTTCTTCCACAGATCATCAAACTAAATTTCTCAATTTTGCAGACTGATTCTTCCACAGTAGCCTTTTTTTCTGAACCCACCCTTGATCTCCTTCCATTGACCAACTAACCTTTAGAGAATGAATGAATGAATGAATGAATGAATGAATTAATTAATTAATCAATCGATTGATCAATCAATCAATGAAGGATGTATAAAAAAGCAAACTTTCTTGGTATAAATATGGAAGCCAACATGATTAAAGTAAACATGGTATTAACAACTGTTAAGTGCTGGAAACAGAAAATTGTTTGTTCAGTACAAATACTCAGCATTGGCCCATTTGAAAGGCAGTTAACTACAATAGAGTGTATAAAGTATATTCATCACTTTTGAGGTTTACTATGTTTGTTACACTGACGCACATTATAACAACAGCTCGGTGATATGAAATATTACAGTACATGCATGAATCATTATTTAGCTGGTTTGGTTGCATTACCCTACTTCATCAAGGGGGTCATCATTTTTCCCTTTTCCAAAATGTTGTGGACACATGGGTCAGAAGTTGCAGTTCTCCCATCAAGTTTTCTTTTAAATATCCGGACTTTTGTGGGGAAAGTCACATAAAAAAATTTTGGGTGTCTTTTTGTGCAGACGCAGATTTTACAGATTTGACTACAGGACAATAAGTGTACCTAACTGACTGTGGACTCACCAGAGGGCTGCTTAAGAATTTTTTTGTTTTCCCTTTCTCTGTTGTCAACTGGCCAAAGTTCTCAATTAATTAATGGACAGAGAGCGCTGGGCTCTATTTATATTAATCAATTTGTTGTCTGTCTGCGGTGGGTTGGCACCCTGCCCGGGATTGGTTCCTGCCTTGTGCCCTTTGTTGGCTGGGATTGGCTCCAGCAGACCCCCGTGACCCTGTGTTCGGATTCAGCGGGTTGGAAAATGGATGGATGGATAATGGATGGATGGATGGAATTTGTTGTCTGTTTAAACACATCTGCATTTTTATGAGTATTCATTATGTAATGAGTAAGTTGTAAAGTTTGTCTTTGCATTCTACTTGTGAAACTGTAACAGTGCTCTGATCCTGCACTCGGTGAAGAGCGCTAAACAAAAATAAACTGAATTAGACAGCAGTGCTTGGTAAACAGGAACATAAACATTTTAGTTGTGTGATGCCATACAATCCATCACATTCAGCTTATCTGCAGTTTACTCTCAAGTGTTTGTAGTTTTCAAAGCCATCATTTATAGCTGAGCTATTGAAAACAGCTTGATTCCTACCTGTAAAATAAAAGTAAGTGATATTTTACATTTAGCAGACATAATCAACTTGCCGAACTGCTTTTATTTTAATTTGCTTCTGATTTCAGTCCAGTTCAACAACACCTACTTGCAAATAAAAAGTACAGCAAGTCTAGAAAATAATCATGGATGTAGGGCACAGTAGCACTAGCTATAGTTCTAAAAGTGACATGGAGCTTTCTTCTGCTATTTAATATGCGAACATCAGAGCTGATTGCTTTTTGGAATTTAAGGGTGTTGTACTGTTATTCTGTATGCATCTACATGAACAAATAATCAGTAATTCAATACATATTTTGAAAATACCAATGTTTTAGCCAAATCGACTACTAAACAATCCCTGAAAAGAAACTCCGTCTTTACTTCCAGTGGAGCTGAAAGTGACAAGTTACACTCTATATTACACCAATTATCAGTGTAAAAGCAACCCATTCTGTTTCTACTTGTTCGGAAACAAAATATAAATAGTTACTCCATGTAAAAGAGTCACTAGTGAACTCATATTTTTCTCCAGCCAGATCTCTGCAGAAGAGATTAGAAAAGTTAGCATAAAATATTGGCAACATGAGATGTTGCTGTATAATGCAGGCATGAGTCAACATCTGGACTACAGGGTGCAGCTTAGGTCACCTTAGTATTACGAAGACATAAATGCTTATAGATATGTAGGTGTTGTATTATGCCAAGCCAATAATATATAAAGTAAAATTAATTCAACATATTTACTGCTTATTCCAGTACAGAATCATAGTATGATAGAGCCAGACAGGCAACATCAAACAAAAGGCAGGAATTAGCCATGGATGGGTATATCACAAATCTCTCTCATGCACACATGCAGACTCACTCACCAGTTAAGTCACATGATTTTACACTTATCTACTGTGAGGACTTGATGAAGGCTAGGTGAAGAACAAACATACTAAAATGTTAGTAAAACATATGAGTTTACTGTCTTCTCATCAGACTA